>NC_143576.1:71096997-71416035 GCF_048544385.1 Mastigoproctus giganteus
ATGCAAGACCATCTGTATGGGCAATTATACCACAATCACAGCATGGATTTGTTAAGGGGCTGTTGTGTCTAACCAATCTGATAAATTACTATGATGCACTGACCAAGGAACTGGATGCAAAAAAAAAAAAAAATAATTTTGACATCATACACTTGGATTTCAGGAGTTCTTTTGATACTGTTGCACATAAAAACTACTATATAACTAGAGCAATGTGGCATTTAGGGCAAGTTACTGCTATGGATAAAGGGATGGTTAAGTGGAAGAAGACAGAGTGGTTGTCAGTGGGCACTGCTCTTCATGGACTGATGTTATTAGTGAAGTTCCCCAGAGTTCAGTGCTGAGTCCATTGTTTTCAATATTTATCAATGATATTGATGGGCTATCAGGCGTGATGTCAAAAGATTGGCACAGTGGTTAATGACAGTCATCAGAGTAAGTTACTACAACAAGTACGAAAATTGCGACAATGGGCTGAGAAATTGCAGTTTAACACTGACAAATGCAAAATACTCCACATGGATAGCAGTAACCCCAAAGTAACTTATTAACTGTGTGGTACTGCACTCATGGTAGTGGAGAATAACAAAGACCTAGGGGTAAATTGTGAAGACACACATGTGATCCTTAGAAGAATCACAATAGGGGAAAAACAAACCTTGACATGCTGCTGTAAGTGCCCATACTCTTGGCATTTAAAATACCTAACTGGATTTGGAATGTATGGGTGAACCTTACGATAAAGGCAGTCAGCTTTAACTGATGTTAGGTGATTTAGGGTACTAAAGATGAGAATCATGTTCTTTGAAGGGGCAAGAACACCATCCTGATTGGTCATTCCTTTAGTGTTGATAATGTTTGTGCTTTAAGTGCTTCAGTAGCATCTTCATGGGAACTTTAAGGAGGCCTCATTCTGAAATGATTCCATAAAGGTGCATAAAGTTCTCTGTGGGTCTATTGAAATGGGAAGAATTCCATAGTTCTTTTGCTTCAAGAGCTACATTGAGGGGATCTCCACAAGAAGATCCCCTCAATGTAGTCATCTGACCATTTTAGGGGCACTTGCTACAACCTCTGTATGATGGTGGTATGCAGTCCAAAGGTATTCTCTTTGGGAAGCAAATTTTTGGTCCACTTCTGGAATTCAAAATTGTGCTGTGGTGGGCTGAAGCTCCAAGGGTGAAGGAGGAAGCTTTGGTGTGGCTGAAGTGTTGTTCACAAATTTAGGCCTACTGATAAATGTTAAATTATATTTAGTAAAGGTCTGCTGACTGATGGGTGGTTTGATTGTTTCCTAGTGTGATGTAAATAATATTAGCCATTTGGGATGTTCAAGATAGAGATTATATTTTTTTCACATATTAGAATGTTGGTTGTCTCCTAATCAGGAGTAGAGGTTCATTTGCATCAGTGTATAGGCTATGAATTGAGTGCATATGAAAGGTGTCCAAAGAGATGCTTATATTGCTGTGATGGATTGGATCATGCCAGTAGAGATTTGGTCTTGCTGAGTTATAGGCGCCTCTGTAGCAAGGTGGGAAGGAGCAGCAGTGCGTAGCACACGCGTCTTGATTAGACCGGGGTTCGAGCCTGTCACCACCAAATACGGAGGATGCGGAAAGGTCAGGGAATGACCATCGCATTTCCCGGAGCAATATGGCCTTAGTTGCTAATGCTCCTAAAAACCAAATAACAAACAAACAAACAAACAACTGAGTTATATATACTGGTGCTCTGTAGGCAAGCTTGGATCTGATTGAGACACATGGCAGATCATTCTCTACTCTGTGCAGTCAGAGTAGAGTGAGGTGATCAGTTCCCCACTTGCATGAGAGGATGTTTAACTCTTTCAAATAGGCAGTTCAGTGTGTTCCAGGAAGTTCAATTTATGGTATAGAGACAGCTAAAATGATTCAATGAATATTGCTGGGTCAACTCCGTTGAGCAGTTGTTCTGCTAGTGGTTTGTGATTATGAACAGAGTAGGACTCTGTACTTGATCCCTGAGGGACACTTTTCTCCTGTAAAAAAAAAAAAAAAAAAAAAAAAAAAAGAACATTGCATAATGCTATTTTAAAGTATACTTTGAAAGATGGACACGTGATCTGTGATGGTGAAATTAAGAATTTCAAGCTTCCAGGTAATATCGCAGGCTTTGTTGATGTCAAAACACCTGTTAACTAGTTCTGATCAAGCAAAAACATTTCTCATTGACTCTTACACACGATATCTATTGTGGTTCTGTTTCATTTGATGCCATTCTGGGACTGCCTGTAGGAAGTTTCAATCTTCTGGATACCGTGTCTTGGTTAATCATTTTGTCCAAAATCTTGATGCCCCTTCTCATGCTTGTTTGTAATGAATGAAGTTGGCTGTAGGTGGGTTGTGGCAGAGGTGGTTTTGGGTTCTAATTTGTTCACTAAGTTTTTAGGTATATCAGTAGTATTTTTTGCAGATGTTTTTGGTATGGACCTGTTAGCAGCTCTAGCAATTTATTTTTAACCTTATTTTTGTCCATTATTTTGTCAAAACTTCAGAAGTTTTCACTTTCTGGATTTCTATTAGAAAAATTAGGAATTTTGCCTGGTAACATTATAATTGGAAAGTGGTTGCTGTGGAGAAGATGGAGTGGATGCATTCTGGTTGAGCAAAGGAAACAAACTTGGAGAATACATGGATAGTCAATTGCATTATGGGTATCAAATGGGAGTTGGAAGCATGTAGGTGCTTCATCATTAAAGAGGAAGATTATTGTCGTCTATAAGTTACTGAATATGTTTTCCCCTGCCTCTCTGTAGTTGTTGCCCATGGTAGTATGTGATGACAAAGGTCTCTTAGGAGCAAGTATAGTGAGATTAATTGTGATATTAGACTGTAATTATTGCACATCCATAGTTTAGCCGATATGTATAGATAGATAACAGAGTTGTGTATATCTTTAAAATAGTCCTCTTGGGTTGGGAAAGTTCTGACTCATAATAACTGCAATGCAGTGTTGAGTCAGACCACACCAACTGTATAACTGAAATTTTATTAAAATAATAATAATATAAGAATGGATAAAATTTTGTAAAAATAAAATGATAAAATAAAATACACTGATTGTACAATAAAAGCAATAAAATAATCTATATATAAAAGAATATTTTGCTTTCTTCACGTGCACACGTTTTGCTCTCCGCAAAGTGGGGCTAACTGCTATTGTGTCATACTACAACAAAGTGATTGACAGGTCTGTCTCAAAGATGCTTTTACGAACTCTTAATTTTTTTACAGTCTTTAAATTTTTCTCTATATATAAAAGAATATTTATAGTGCTTTTAATTTTTAGAGTTCTACATGTCTCAAGGCAATGATTAAATTTTTTTCCACAGTTTCTTCAGCTATTAGCAATGTTGTTAATAATGGCAGTAATAGAAAAGAGAAAGATTGTATCAGAAAAGCTGAGAAGAAAAGGAAAGATCTTGATTATGAAGCAGCACTTTAAAATCCTGATATTAAAGAAAACAAAGCGATTATTGAAAAATATGAAAATAATAAGTTAAACGCTTCACAATTAAGAAAGGAAAGATACAAAAAATGAAAAACTACTTTTATATCACGAGACTACGTGTAGTGGAAATAAGGAAGAAATGTTTGGTTTGTGAACACGTCATAAGTGACAGAGCTGGATTGTATATATTCAAATGAAGGGGAATATAACTTCATTTTTCAATGAACACAGTTTCCCGTGAAATTTGCCTTTAGTATGACAATAAACTTCATCCAAGATTGATGTTGACTTAACATCATGTTTTTCGCATGGGCAATTGAAGGCAGCTAAAAATCTTTGTATTAATGGAAAACTTATTCTCTTCATAATGATGGACTGCACCATAGAAATTTCATGTAATCCCACAAGCCTCTCCAGTTCACCTGATCTTCCTATGGAAATTACCAATGATACTTCACTCCTCAAAAACGTGTTCATAAAATGTCTTATACTTGACCAAGTTGCCCAGAGTAATGCTTATTTTAAAAGTCAGCAGATCGGGAAAGTGGATCTGACCTTTACAAAAAAGTGAAAAATTGCAGGAGAAATACTAGAAAGCAATGTACCATTATTTTTGCAATGCTATGGTAAATATATAACAAAAGAAGATATGGCTTATTTTTACCCGTTTAGCAGCAATTATGAAGTTAACTTTTATTTGGAAGAAATTTCCAAATCTTTTGACAACAGAAAATTTGCAACAAAAGTGAAAAACAGAAGATATGAGGCACTTCAGAAATTAATTCCAGAAGTGCCTCATGATTTCAGGGAAATATTTTAGTGATGCAGAAATGAGAAGATGCAACTCATTTATTTAAACAAATGGTAGGAAAGTATATGACAGAATGCAAATGACTCGAAGTGGAGAAGACTGATGAAAATATGACGTTTACAACATTTTTATTATCCTGTCTGGATTATACAGAAACTGAATACTTGTTACAAAAGCAGGCAGAAGAAGAGGAAGATGTATTTCAGGAGAGTGAAGATGAAGATAATCATAGGAAGCAGGAAGAAGAGAAATATTTCGTTGATGTGAAGCCTACTTCTGTGTCAGATTCTGAGAAAAAGTTTGCTTTGGAATGAATTCATCAAAGCTATGTATGAACAGTTTTTGAGGGGAAAAGATCAAGATTTTGATTACAGCACTGTGGATGATAATATAGAATACGATGCTCTTCATATCCTGCAGTTGGATGAAGTTGGACTTTAATTCAGAAGATCCTGACTGATTTTTTATTCGAATCTTGTTTTGTTATTTTGAAAACACTCTGTAACTTATGTAAAGAACCTTATTTGTTTTTCATGTTAGCTGTAGATAAGTCTCATATATATAAAAAATATTTCATGTTAAAGCTGCCAAGCAGAGCCTCTTCAGAACGACCTAGATAGACTTCAGAGATGGTCAGAAAAATGGCAGCTATGCTTTAATCCAGCACAGTGTAAGGTATTGCACCTGGGGAACAGTAACCCCAGAGTAACTTATACACTTGGCAGAGTTGAACTAAAGCTAGTAGTGGAGGAAAGGAACTTTGATATTATGATGCAGTCAGATATGAAATTCTCCGAGCATTGTAGAGTGGTTGCAAGGAGGGCCCATGGTGTCCTATTGATGATTTATCGAACAATCACTAGTAGAGATACGGATGTCATAATCCCATTATATAAGGCTATTGTTAGACCACATTTGGAATACTGTGTTCAAGTATGGAGACCGTACCTGAAGAAACACATTGTTCTACTTGAAAGGATCCAAAGACTGTTAACTTGCCTAGTGATGAGGAAGAAGAAGAAGAGGAATATTTTGATGATGAGAAGCCTACTTCTGTGTCAGATTCTGATGAGCAAAAGGGTGTCTATATGAGGAAAGACTTTGAATATGTGGGTTGCAGCACTTGGAAACTAGGCCCCTTAGAGGAGACTTGATTGAATTGAGGTGTTAAGGCTCTGAGAGGCATAAGCAAAATGAATAAGGATGAAATTTTCACTGTTATAAATGATTCTAGAACTAGGGCCCATAATTTCGAGTTACAGGGGAGTTGTTTACGTTGGATTGCAGGAGTTTTTATTTTAGCCAGCAGGTTATAAATTACTGGAATAAGTTACCTACATGGGTGGTAGAGGCTGTGAGAGTCTGGGGAAATTCAAAGGTCAACTGGATAATTACCTAAGGGCGGAGGGAAATGCGTAGGTTGTCCATTTTCTTTTCTCTTATTAATTATTATTTTTAAAATTTTCTTATGATTAATTTGTTTTTATTCTTATTATTTTATTTTATGTATTTTTTGTTATTATGATTATTATTATTTTTTTTTTTGGCTGGTGCAGCATAAGCCATAGGTTTTCTTGCCATGTGGCCATTATTAATACTAAAAAAAAAATCAATGGAGTGTGGGGGGGGGGGTTCCCCCACTAAAAAACGTATAGTTCAGGTTTGTGTGACACAAGGCAGAAGGGAGCGAAGTGACCTTCTGACTTGTAGATAAAATTAAAAATATAGAAATTACACTATGCAGAATTAAAAATGATAAAAAAAAACAATGTAGCTTTCAGAGGGGACCACCTCCTTTATCAACAGTATGACTTAATGTGTCATGGTACATCCTTAAATAATTGCAGAATCACGTTTCACAGCACATGTTATCGTAGGAGTATAGGCAGTATCCTATGATCAGGAGTATGGAGTTAGGTGTATAGCTATGGTAAGTCTGATTGCTACTACTTCAAGAGATGTGTTAAGCTGTAATTGTTTGGTAAAAATGAGGGTTGGTAAGAATTGCCATCATTTTGATGGCAGGAAGACGTCTCATGTTGAGAGCTGCTGCCATCTGGGTGGTCCTTGGTGTAGGGGAAGGCCGAAATTTCCATACGGCCCACTTCAGTAGCCAGAATTCCCCCACGGAAATCCGTCTAAGATGGGTCATAGCAGTTGAAGTCCAGACTTCGGCACCATAGAGTATGACCGGATAAACACATCTTAATATATCTGCACCCAACAAGCCTGGTCATGGACGTGCATTAGTTGTTGTTTAATCATTCACCGGAGTCAACAGAACTTTATTTGCAAGTGGTCTATGTGCAGTAGAAAGGAGTTGATGTTCAGTCATGTATCCTTTTGTCTTGGCTCTATCTGGTAACCCAGCGGGATTACTGTTGCTTATGGTTTATTGCTCCTTTTTTGCCCTGGAGAATTAGCCTTTCCAGAAACCCAGATTTCCAGCCCCACCACATGAGTGATGATAAAGAAAGTGGTGATAAAGAATGAACACATCAGTGGTGATAAGAAAGGTTAATAGTAAGTTAGTGTGACAGGCAAATTTTCCTTTTGGTATTAGTTAATAAAGACTTTAAATGCCAAGTATTACAGATAAGTTGAATTGAAAGACTTTCTGAAACTCAGAAAAATGAAAGTTATTTATAATAAATTTGTACAGTAGAGAATTACTGTTTGGCACTCAGGGCCAGTGCTTAATTAATTTGATCAGTCCACACTTGGTTGGCTAAGATTCATTTTGGAGTTGAAGTCAGCCCCCCTCTCTCTCTCTCTTGAGGAGGGTGAGAGGAAAGGCCATTTAATCTTCTCTAGTTTTTAATTAACTGATTCAAAATTATAAATGACACAGTTTACATTTTTTTTTTTTTAACACAGTTGCACATGAAAGCTTGTATTTCATAACAGTGTTTTCTATGGTGCACTTCATTACAAGGTGCCTCCGTACAACGTGTCCACCAAATACGGAGGATGTGGAAAGGTTAGAGAATGACCACCGCATATCCTCGGAACAATATGGCCGTAGTTGCTAATGCTCCTAAAAACCAAATAACAACAACTTCATTACAAAACATGTCCAAACTGCACATTTAGTAACATTTTTTACAAGCTGAAGACTTCAATAGATAGAAACAACAGTTGATGTTAAAGTTTTCAGCTGTTTTGATAGCTCACATCATTGAAACTTAAGATGAGTTTCAAATTTGCTACTAGTGTGCGTGCGTGCGTGTTACTACTATGGAGAATTTTTATGTGAATTTGCAACAGGTAGGCTTGGAATTTACTCAAGAATTTACTAATTAATTTCTAATTCACTTGCATTGCCAATACATTTTGAAATTAAGTGCATATAATTGGAAATAAATCATAATGTGTACTCTTATCTCTTTGTGTTTAAGTTATTTTAAACAACGCTTTTCACTTGGGGTATATGAGTATTCCCACTTTAAGAAAAGGTTGAATAGCACTGATCTAAGCATAATTTGTGGCTCTACTATTTAGTGGGGCCACAATTCTCTCTGCAGAACTGACAGTTCCCACAAAATTATCCTTTCGTTCATGAAGTGACAACCACAGGAATAAGTGATTTCCAAACCTGTATTATTGAGCTAGTTAATATTAAAAAGAGCAATTCTTATTGCACAATTTAACTGACCTCTTAATTTTATTTATTCTTTTCTTTGCTATTCCTCTTAGGCAAAAGGTTGGTGACTGTTTTCTTATATTAGAAAACCAAAAGATATCCAGTTATATTTTACTGTGTAAAATTTTCTCTTAATTTTCCTCCATATATATATATATATATTTTTTTTTTTTTTTTTTTTTCTTTTGTAGTATTGGTGAAGATTTCCAAATGCCATCTATTAAACTGATTCATGAGATATTTGGAGAACAACTTCAAAGAGTAAGTTGAACTTACTGTCACACTTTAGTTTATAATCAAGTAAATTGTAGAACTGACATTTTGTGGCAAATGCTTCCTTTGTATGTCTTCTTTATCTGTCTTACTGGACCAGGATATATGTGTTCTTTATCAGTATTCTAAGAATTAGTCACAAAGCCAGAATTGGGCGACTTACAAAGTGAAAATTCTTTGTCCATTTTCTGTATTCTTTTTCATCTTTAAAATTCTTTAAAATAAAGAAAACAGAAAACATTCTGTTTTCTTTATTTTAAAGAATACAGCACAACACAGACATAAAATACAGAAAGCTTTGCTGGAGCAGAACAAATTTTTATCATTCTTTACCGTGTTTGCTGCATTGACACATAAGCACATATATAATTCAACACATACACACACACATAATTCAACAATTGACCTGAATGCTGTAAGCAGTCAATATACAAGTGGCATAAAAGTAAAGGCATGAGAAATAAACTACTTGATTCTCTTAGCATGCTGATTGAACTATGGGCTATTAGCATTGATTATTCATTTTTGTTTATAAATTATACATATTATTTCTTTGCTTGTGCAGTTTGTACGTAGAATAAACTTTTGATAAAATTGAGCTTTGTTCTGATTTACAGTGCTCAGCCCAAAAGTAAGTTTCTTAGAATCTAGAATTCATAACCTTTCGCTATCAAGTCTAGATTTTACTTTTTACCATCATTTATGAATTCTCAGAATGTTGGGGAGTTTGGAATATTGTTATTTCTCAACACTCTGAAAATTACAGCACATTGAACAAGCCTCAAATGTAGGTGGCAGAGCAACAAACATGTTAATTTATGGTTCCATACCAGCTTTCTTTCAGTATTTACTAGTGATGGGTATAATCAATTGATTAATATTCAACTATTTCAATACTCAAAATAATCGATTATATACAGATCAGTTGATTCTGATATTAGCATTAGTAATGCAAGAAAGCAAGCTTATAGAGCATCACTCAGAGAAAAAAAAAAACCTTCCCATTTACCCATCCATTTATTCAAAGTTCATTCTAGTTCAGCCCAGAATTTATTTAAACTGTTAACTTCCACAATGACAGATGGAAGTTCATTCCCGAAATCAACCACCCGCTGGCTAAAGGCAAATTTCTGAACATCTATTCTACAACTGTCTTTCCTCAATTTGAATTTATGCCCACTCAGGTGCAGAATTTGAGCAAGAGGAAGAATCCCATCAGCGTTGAGCTTGCTGAAACCATTCAAGGCCTTATACACCTCAATCAGATCACCTCACAGGTGCCTAGTCTCCAGACATTACAATTTACAGAATTTAAGCCTTTGTGGTAACAGCAACCCTTTGTTCTGCTCACTAATCTTGTTGCCCTTCTCTGTACTCATTCCAGCAGCTCTATATCTTTCCTGAAATGAGGCCTCAAGGTGTGGCCTGACCACTGAGGTGGCTAACTGAGGATAATGAGGTGATTATCCCCTTATACAAGGAAATAATCACCTCATTATCCCGGTTAGCAGAATTCCTATATATCATTGACAAGACCCCCATAAGTTACTCTTGCAGCTTGTCTGCACTGCTCAGAAAACTTCATATTCAACTGCACAGTTACCCCTAGGCCTCTTTCATTCTCCACTACCCCCTGAGTATAATACTGTACAGTTGGTATGTTACTGCTACCTATATAGAGCACTTTGCATTTTTCCATGTTAAACTTCAGTTGCCACCTCTCAGCCCATCTGCTCAACTTTTCTAGATCCTGTTGCAGTAGCATACCATCCTTGCTGTCATTAACAACCATACCAACCTCTGTATCATCTGCAAACTTTTTATTAATCCTGATATACCTCTATCAATATCATTGATAAATACAGAAAACAACAATGGGCCCAACACTGGAACCCTAGGAGACACCTAATAACCTAATGTTATTAGGTTAAACCCTAGGTTTAACCTAATAACATTAGTATACTAAGAGCGGTGTTCATTGATTACCACTCTGTCTTCTCCCAGTCAACGATCCCTTTATCCATAGCAGCAACTTGCTCTTAATGCTATACTGCTCTAACTTGTAGCCTTCCATGTGCAACGGTATCAAAAGCTTTCCTAAAATCAAAGTATATGATATCAAAATTATTTTTTTCATCCAGTTCCTTTGTGACCACATAGTATCCAATCACATTGGTCAGTAAAGACCTCACCTTAACAAACCCATGCTGTGTCTGAACTATAACTGCAGTCTTATCTAGATGATCCTCCAGTGCTTCTTTAACCAGTGACTTGATTATTTTCCCCAGAACAGTTAAACTAACAGGTCTGTAATTACTCATAAGTATTTTGCATATCCCATTCACCCCAGGTGCCTTTCTTATTTTTAACTTCAACAATTTCTCCTCCACTGTGCTCTCAATTATTACAAAATCCTTTAGCTCCCCATTACAGTTTGATAAACTTCTGGAATTCTCTCTTAATAACTCCACATGTGTAAATGTAGATGCAAAATACTTATTCAGTTT
Organism: Mastigoproctus giganteus; assembly: GCF_048544385.1. Lineage (NCBI taxonomy): Eukaryota > Metazoa > Arthropoda > Arachnida > Uropygi > Thelyphonidae > Mastigoproctus > Mastigoproctus giganteus. Next base: position 71,107,724 of record NC_143576.1, read on the forward strand.
GTTTACGTCTGAACAGGATCATCAACAATCGAACCTTCGATATCAAATGGACCAATCTGATTCATCCCCTTCATTCTAGAGTTTGTAAGTTAAGAAGTCTTTACTGTTTTTCTCTGCATCCTTTGCCAAAGATTTCTCGTAATCTGCCTTTGATTGCCTAATTCCTTTGTGACTTGATTACAGACTATTTTACATCTACCATAGTCATCTGTGTCTCCTGATAATTTATATGCATCCCATGCATTTTTCTTCTCCACCACGAGTCTCGTTAGTTCATTTTTTTTTTTTTTTTTTTTTTTATGAAAACCCCAAACACGAAAGGTATCAAAACCTATAGTACTTAGTACCATGCATGGGTTGAAGGAGAAGCATGGGGAGAGGGGGATGCCGGAAACTTTGCTCTAGAGACTAAACATGGGTTTCACCACTTCAAGCCTCCAATAAGCAAAGTGGTGGTATTTCACCGGTTGATGAAAGTCATATACCACCTAAGTGCAATATGCTGTTTGTCTACCTTCCTTATGGCCTGGTAAAGCGCAGCCATGCCTTTCTGGAAATAATCCTTCAGGTCAGCTATAGCTGTTTTCTGTTGCACGAAGAGGTATACCATGTCCCTTCCTCCCTCCTCCCGAGCCACTGTCAATCTCTCTGCGGCCGACTTCAGGTAGTGTTAGTGGCTCTTCAGGTAGTGGCTCGTAGACATCACTGTCCTTGTCTTTCTCATATCCTCTAGACTTTTAAGTCCAATCTATGACCTCGAAGGAGTGGATAAAACTTAGTGAGTTACCACACTCACTAAGTTTTATCCACTGTTAACATCCACTGTTTGCTACTATGATCACAGCAATCGATCAAATATTTCCGAAGATAATTAAAAGGGAAATCACGGACACCTTTTTCGATGATCCTGTATATAATTGCTGTTGTTGGGCATGGAGGACAGTGGATTGAGTGCCAGACAGAACCACCGCGGCTCAGGGCATCTCCCCGAAAGACCCCTCTCCCGATAGGGATCGGTCCGGTTTCGATGCTCCCGATCCCGATGGTGGTGCTCCACCCTGCCATGGCCGCCTCCAGGAAGCCTGCCACTGTCAGATTGACTTTGTAGATCTTCAGCATATCCATCAGCCAGCTAGGAGGAACGAAGTCTAAGGCCCTGCAGTAATCGATGCAGGCTGTTTTCAGGTTGCCCCTGAACTTCTTGTAGTCTTGTACCACAACTGCGGCATCAATGGTTAATTGCTCCTTGCATCCTTTCTGTTGAAAGAAAATCAAGAACATTCAAGAGATGACAGAATGGGAGATTCGAGAAATTCAACAGTCGATCAGGAAGTCCCACAACTGGCAAACCCCAGGAATAGATAACATCCACAATTACTGGTACAAGTTCAGCTGCATGCATGCACACACACACACACACACACACACACAGGCACATAGTGGAGCAGTGTACCCTGACACAATCCCGGAATCTCTGGCTCAAGGAATCGCCCACCTGACAGCTAAGAACAAAGACACCACAAACCTGGAAAATGATAGACATCACCTGTATCCCAACAATATACAAGATCCTGACCAGCTGCATAATTAGAAGGTATCAGACCACTTGGAGAGCCAGAACATCATGGCTGAGCAGCAAAAGGGAGTAAGCAGATGAGCAAAGGATGAAAGGAGCAAATGACCATTAACGCTGCGGCCACGGAGAAAGCCTACAAAAAGCACCGCAACCTATACACGGCCTACATTGACCACCGCAAGGCCTTCGACTCCTCGCCCGTTAGCTGGCCGTTAGAGACACAACACCCACAAAGGCAACCTGACATCCATTTAAGCCTAAATCTTGAACAGCATTTCTTAGTTGGTATGAAAAGTCTTGGACAGTATTTCTTAGTTGGTATGAAAAGCCTAGTAGCTTCCAGGATTACTTCCTTGAATGCTTTCCATTTAGAATTTGCTGTTTGGCAACACATCAGTTGGTCCCACTGTATAAAGTTATTAGCAACAGTAGTGATTGAACAGAACTACTGCCATGAATTATTTGGCCGAGTGGTAATAGCACTTAAGGTTTGATAACATCAAATTCAACTCTTGCACTGTCATCTTTTTCAATTTTCTGGTTTTCTTCTTGTCTATTTTATAATCGCCTACTTTGCATATAATAAATTATGAAAATGCCATAATCGATTATTTTGATTGACTCTTGATTAATGCTCATCAGGTATTTTTAGGTTCATGTTTACTATAAGCCACTTTTGATAACGGAAGTAGCATTTTTCTGAATGCTTCATTGTACTTTTTAATATATTTAATTATATGTGCAAGTACTTTTGTCACTTAGTTTTTATGCAGTTTTATTGTATGAGATATAAATAGATAATTTGTTGAGAAGAAAAAGCGAAATGGGGCAAGACAAAATGGAAGATGAGAGGAAGTAGCACAGCTACAAATTGCAAGCATAATTAACAATAAAAGATAAGAAATGAAATAATACATTTTAAACACAAGATAGAAATATATACAGGCAGTTCTTGCTTTAAGAGGTTTTTTCCAAGTATAAGAAAAATCGAAAATATGAACATTAATTGCAATAAATAAAAAAAAACATTCATAAATATAACATTTCAAACCTGTATTGTATATAATATTTCCTGCTGTAGTAGTACTGTATTATATATATACAAAACAGTACTACTACAGCAGAGATCATACAAAATGAAATAGAAGTGGTCTTCAATATTGCTAACTAATTCCAGCTTGAGGTTTCAACAAATGAGGTTATTGATCTGCTTCAAGCACATAATGCAGAGCTCACAAATGAAGATCGCCTTGAAATGGCAAAATGTGAACAAAATGAGAAAGAAGATTTAACAGCTGAAATTCCTGTTTGTTCCTTCATTCTCAAGGGGCTTAACAAAGCTTTTTGACCCACAGAAAAAGCAATTCAGATTTTTGAGTAACAAGATTCAAATTTCAAGTGCAATAGAAAAGTTGCTACAGATTTAAAAAATGCTTATGTATGCTGCTGTTGAATTTATAAAGAGAAAGACTGTCTTGGAAACTAACTACTCTTGGAGCATTTTTGAAGAAGAGTCCTTGTGCTTCCAACAAACCAAAATCAATGTTGAACCAACAATGAGTGGTGATCATCAAGTATGCATTTAGTCGATGATGAAGAAGAAGAATAAACATTCTTTAACATTTGTATGACATAAATAATTTCTTTATTATTATAATTTGCTTGATTTTAAAGGCTATGTTTTCATTTCTTTGGATAAATAAATCATTGTTTAAGCATAAACTATCATTTTGTTGACCTGTATTTAGTCCATGACCATTACTATGGTCAAATTTTATTGTTGAGAATGTAACCCCTGTTTTTAACATTACGTCTATGGGAAATAAATTCTGTATTTACGAGTTTTCACTTTGCGAGCACGAGCTAGGAACGAATTAACTCGTAAAGTCAGAAACTACCTATGTGTGAAAATGTGTAGTAAGAAACATTAATACAGGGTCTGCAAAGGTGGATATGAGAAGTACACAAAGTGCCTGAACTAAAAGGGTTGAAAAAGGTGAAAGAATGTTAAAATCCTAGTACAATTATGAATTAAGATAAGTAATGGCGTAATTAATAAGCAAAAAGGAAGAAATGGGACTGTGGAAAAGGGAGAAAAATATAATAATAAAATAAATTACAAAGGGGTATAATTGTATTCAGATATGGGTGGCCAATTTTAGAAAGAAGGTCAAATATAGGGATGGCAAATATGCAAAATCTGAAGACAGTTAAAAAGAAAAATTGACAATGGCCAGGTATTTCATCAGGGGACTACTCCTGATGAAATGCCTGGAACTACGTTTCAAAACATGTCCATAGTACAAGAAAATGGGAAAAATAAAAAGTAAAGTCCCTATCTTAATAATATCGGACAAGGTAATCCCTACGCAGTGTAAATCAAAGTTAAAAATATAATAGTGTTTACAGTGTGGTATGGGGAAAAAATATAAACAGTAACAAGACAATTTATAGTACAAATGTAATTTGCAGGAAAACTATGGTTAAAAAAAACTATATTTAAAAAAAAAAAAAAAAAAAGTGAACAAGCAAATGGTATAGGGTGAGGTAAAAAATTCTCGAGGATGGGGAAGGGAAGAAAGAGTGGTTAAATGAAGATGAAAATATCTATAGGATGAAAGATAGTAGGAGCATTTGTATCATCGTAATACGAGGGTGATACGAACAGATGGGGAAAGGGTGGTTAAATGAAGACGAAAATAGTGATAGAATGAAAGATAGGAGTGTTTGTATCATTATAATACGAGGGTGATACGAATGCTCCTATCTTTCATCCCATTGCTATTTTTGTCTTCATTTAACCACTCTTTCTGCCATTCCCCATCCTCAAGAATTTTTTACCTTGCCCTATACCATTTGCTAGTTCACTTTTTTTTTTTTATTTTTTTTTATATAGCTTTTTTTAACCATAGTTTTCCTGCAAATTACATTTGTAGGAAATGTGAACAAGCATTTGCTTTTTCACATTTTTTTTTATTTTTATTTTTAATCATATTTTTCCTGCAAATTACATTTGTGCTATAAATTGTCTTGTTACAGTTTGTTTTTTTTCCCCATATCACACTGCAAACACTATTATTTTGTATTATATTTTTAACTTTAATTTACACTGTGTAGGGACTACCCTGTCTGATAGTATTAAGACAAGTTTTACTTTTGTATTTTTTCCCTTTTCTTGTACTATGGACAAGTTTGGAAATGCAGTTCCTGATACATGGTCAGGAGTAGTCCCCTGGTGAAATGCCTGGCCATGTATCAATTTTTCTTTTTAACTGTCTTCAGATTTTGCATATTTGCCATCCCTATATTTGACCTTCTTTCTAAAAATTACCCACCCACATCTGAATACAGTTATATCCTTTTGTAATTTATTTTGTAAACCCCTTTGTAATTTTTGTATATCCCTTTGTAATTTATTTTATTTTATTTTTCCTTGTCCACAGTCCCATTTCTTCCTTCTAGCTTGTTAATTATGCCATTCATCATCAACAGCTATTTTCAGTCCACTGCAGGAGGAAGGCCTCTCCAGAAAATTTCCAGTTCCTTCTGTTTTGTCAATGGTCGTCCATTTACTACCCACAAACTCATGAATTTCATCTGTCCATCTCCGTTGTTGTCTTCCAGGTTTTCTTCTAGCTCCTCTTGGGTACCATTCTGTTATCATGTCTTCAAGCCATATGTCCTGCCCAAGACCATTTTGTTCTTTAGTTTTGATAAGAATGTCCTTTACTTGATGTTGTTGTTGTTATTTGGTTTTTAGGAGCATTAGCAACTAAGGCCATATTGCTCCGGGATATGCGGTGGTCATTCCCTGACCTTTCCACATCCTCCGTATTTGGTGGTGACGGGCTCAAACCCTGGTCTAATCAAGAAGCATGTGCTATACACTGCTGCTCCTTCCCACCTGGCTACGGATCCTTTACTTGAGTTTGATGCCTAATACATGTGTTTCTCTTCTTAATTAACAGTCTGATTCCCAATATAATTCGTTCCATTCTTCGCTGTGTTGTTCTCAGTTTCTCTTCCATTCTTTTGGGGAGTGCCCAAGTTTCACTTCCATAAGTCATGGTGGGTAGTATACATTGGTTCATTATTTTATGTTTCAGACAAATTGAGATATTGCTACCTCAGTAAGTGACTATTTCCTGAATGCTACCCATCCAAAATTTATTCTTCTCTTGACTTCCAGCCATTTATCATTATTACAGCTTTAGACTTGTCCCAGATAAGTATATAACTCCACCTTTTCAATTACTGCTCCTTCAATCATTATATCCCTTTCTATGGCATACTTGTTCATCATTACTTTTGTTTTAGCCATATTCATCTTTAGTCCAAAATCCTTACTAACTCTGCATAACTGATTATGATTTTCCTCTAATTCTTTGGGATCGTGGCTTATGACCACGATGTCATCTGCAAATCATAAATGGTTTAGGCACTTTCCATTCACATTGACTCCTTTCTGCGACCAGTCTAATCTTCTGAAAGCTTCCTCAAGGGCAGCAGTAAACAACTTTGGAGATAGTGTCTCCTTGTGGAACTCCTTTCTCAATATTAAATTTGGTACTGTCTTTGTCTAGTCTAATAAAGGAAGTAGCATTCTCATATATTTTCTTCAAAATCATAATATATGGGATATCTATATGCCTTGTCTTTCCAGTGCCTGAAACATTGCCTTATGCTGTATGGACTCAAATGCCTTTTCATAATCCACAAATGCCAGGCATGATGGTGTTTTATATTCATTTGCTTTCTACATTAGCCGTGACATTACGTGAAGGTGATCCATAGTTGAGAATCCTGTCGTAAAGCCAGCTTGCTCTTTTGGTTGATTCTCATCAAGTATTCTTTCTAATCTGTTAGTAATGACCACTGTGAACAACTTGTAGATGTTTGATAACAAGCTAATTGGTCTATAATTTCTGATTTATCTCCTTTCTTATGCAGCAAAACTATGATTGCATTATTCCACTGCTTAGGCGTCACACCTTTTCTAATGCACTTTGTGAAGAGCCTTGCCAGTTTTTGTGGTATGTCTCTTCCTCCCAATTTTAACAACTAGACAGTAACTTCATCCTCCCCCGGGGCTTTCTAATTCTTCATTTTCTTCAACACATGTTTTACCTCATCAGGAAGGATATCGGGTATGTCGTATGTGTTACTAATTTGCAATCCATCTTCCCCACTGCTGGCTTCATTCCCTCATAACATAAAGTAAAATTAATAAGGAGAATTAAGGAAAAAAAGGTTGGGAATAAATTTAGAGTAGCCCAAAGTAATTTGATGGGTATTAGCATTAGTAGAGGCATATGATGCAAGAAAGCAAGCTTATGCAGCCTAAGCAAAAAAAAAAAAAAAAAATTCCCATTTCACCCATCCATTTGCTCCAAAGGTTTGTCCAGTTCTTGCTTAAATTTATTTAAGCTATCAATTTCCACAACACATGTAAGCTCGTTCCAGAAATCAACTACCTGCTGGCTAATGGCAAATTTCTGCATGTGTATTCTACGCAACTGTCTTTATTTGAATTTATGCCCCCTCAAGTTCATAATCTGAACAAGGGGATGAATTCCATCAGCATTGAGCCTGCTCAAACCATTCAAGGCCTTTTTCACCTCAATCAGATCACCTTACAGGTGCCTAGTCTCCAGATGCTGCAATTTGCAGTACTTAATCTTTTCTTGGTAAGAGCACCCCTTTGTTCCTTTCACCAATCTTGTTGCCTCAAGGTGTGGTCTGACCATTGCTTTATACAAAGGGATAATCACCTTATTTCTGCTAGTAAAATTCCTGTGTATCATTGACACGACCACCCCTGTGACCTACTCTGGCAGCAGTTTATGGGGGGGGGTCTTGTCAATTATAATACAGGAATTTTACTAGCTGAGTTTTCTGAGCAGTGCCTGTCTGCACTGCTTAGAAAACTTCATATCTGATTACTCTGTCTTTTCATTCTTCACTACCCTGAGTGTAATACCACACAGTTGGTACATTTCTCTGGGGTTACTGATACCCATATGCAGTACTTTGCATTTGTCGATGCCACTTCTCAGCCCATCTGCCCAACTTTTCTAGATCTTATTAAAGATATATTAAAACCTGGCATGTAATTTACGGTTGACATGACAGCAACAAAAAAAAAAAAATATATATATATATATATATATATATATATATATATACACAAAGTGTGTGTATATATATATATATATATATATATATATACACAAAGTATATATATATATATATATAGACAGCAAAAGAAAATTAAAAAAAAAGAACTATTAATATAGGAATGAGACCGGAGTTGCAAGCAGCATGTAGTGGGAATAGTTGTAAGTAGCACATAGTAGATGTATGCAAAGGCTAATAAAAACTGAAGAAAAATTAAGTATAATGTGGAGAGTGAAATGGATAATGAAAACTAAAGGAAATATGGATGAAACAGTTATAGAAACGAACTTAATATGATCGAAACTAACAATAGGACAGGAACAGGAGTCAAAAAAACCACATTGGCAAAAACAAACTATTTAAGGACGTTGATAGTTCCTTCAAGGGGTGAAAAATGTGTGTAGGATGAAAACATCTAAATATTTGAATTTTTTTTTTTTTTTTTTTTTCAAATATTATTTAGAGACCATGTTGCATAACAGATAAATACAGAAATTATCAACAGAGGGCACTGTTTATGGTTGGAGGAAGTTGTTCTATAATGACTTTCAATTTGATGGCAAAAAGCATAACACTTAAAATGACCCTTTAGAAACTCCCTCTTGTCAAATGCACCAAGTTAGTCAGTGAAAATAAGATGGCTTCTAAGGAAGTTTTAAGATCTTTTAAAATACCAACTCTCCAGGTTGTGTCATATGATTTTTCCACACACACATATATATATATTAAAATAAAACGCCGACCCCAGGTGCTTGTCTGAAATGCTTGCATTCAGGGAAGCATCTTGGATAGATGTTTTCAGTTGAATTAAATATGGACCTCATATCATTCAGAGTCCACCATTTAGAACTAGGACTGGTCAGATAAGCAATAAAGTAAACTGGATCCATGATTCTTTTTGGCTCTGACATTGAATATGACATGCTTTGGCATGTGCAAATTTAAAGGTTAGTAGACTGACTGTAGCAGAATAGTATAGTAGTAGTAGTAGTAATGGAGGTTGTTGTTATTTGGTTTTTTAGGAGCATTAGCAACTAAGGCCATATTGCTCCGGTGCGGTGGTCATTCCCTGACCTTTCCGCATATTCCGTATTTGGTGGTGAGGGCAGTAATGGAGGTATGTGATGCAAGAGAGTGTATGAGCTTATGTAGCATTAGCCAAAAAAAAAACACAATGTCACACATCTATTCTCTTTAAAAGTTTGTCCAGTTCCTCGTTGAATTTATTTAAGCTATCAACTTCCACGGCAGATGGAAGTTTGTTCCAGCAATTAACCACCCGCTGGCTAAAGGCAAATCTCCACACATCTATTCTACAACTGTATTTTCTCAATTTGAATCTATGCCCCCTCAGGTTCGTAATCTGAACAAGCGGAAGAATCCCATCAAAATTTAGCATGCTCAACCCATTCAAGGCCTAAACACCTCAATCAGATCACCTCGCAGGTGCTTAGTCTTTAGCTGCTGCTGTTTGTTTGTTATTTGGTTTTTAGGAGCATTAGCAACTAAGGCCATATTGCTCCTGGGATATGATCTGGGGACATTCCCTGATCTTTCCATATTTGGTGGGCACAGGCTCGAACCCTGGTCTAATCAAGAAGCATGTGCTACGCACTGCTGCTCCTGCCCACCTGGCTACAGAGGTGCCTCTAGCCGCTGCAATTTGCAGAACTTAAGCCTTTCTTGGTAAGAGAACCCCTTCGGTCCCCTCATCAATCTTGTTGCCCTTCTCTTACATGCTCAAGCAACTCCTCATCCTTCCTAAAATGAGGCCTCCAGATCTGTACCCGGTACTCAAGGCATGGCCTAACCATTGCCTTATACCAAGTGATAATCACCTCCTTTTCCCTGTCGCCTCCATGGGCAGGAGCAGCAGTGTGTAGCACACGCTTCTTGATTAGACCAGGGTTCAAGTCCATAACCACCAAATACGAAGGATGTGGAAAGGTCACGGAATGACCACCGCATATTCACAGAGCAATATGACTTTAGTTGCTAATGCTCCTAAAAACCAACAACAACAACATCCTTTTCCCTACTAGAAAAATTCCTGTATGTCATTGACAATACCCCATGACCGGCTCTCCATTGTCTCTCTGCCTGTTCGTCTGCATTGCTCAGAAAACTTCTTATCTGACTGCACAGTTACTCCCAGATCTTTTTCATTTTCTAGAACCCTAAGTACAGTACGAAAAAGTTGGTATGTTTCTGTGGGGTTACTTCTACTAATATGCAGTACTTTGCATTTGTCAATGTCAAACTTCAGTTTCCACTTTTCAGCCCATCTGGCCAAATTTTCTAGATCCTGTTGCAATAGCACACTGACATTAACAACTTTCCAACCTTTGTATCATCTGCAAACTTCAACATTAAGCCTGCTATACAGTCATCAGTATCATTGACAAATATACAAAACAACAGTGGGCCCAACACTGAACCCTGGGGGACTCCACTAAAAACATTAGTCCACGAAGAGCAGCGTCCATCGACTACCACTCTGTCTTCTCCCACTCAACCACCCTTTTATCCATTGTAGCAACTTATCCTTAATACCATACTGCTCCATTTGTACTGTTCTTCCATGCACAACAGTGTCAAAAGCTTTCCTGAAATCCAAGTATATGATATTAAAATTATTTTTTGCATCCAGATCTTTTTTAACCACATCATAGTATCCAATCAAATTTATCAGACAAGACTTTTCCTTAACAAAACCATGCTGTGTCTGAATTATATACTGCAATGCATCTTTAACCAGTGACTCCATTATTTTTCCTGGAACAGAAGTTAAACAAACTGGTTTGTAATTACCCGTGTCACCCTTAGATCACCATTTGTGAATTGTGGATACATTTGCACATCTCCAGTCCACAGGGACTACCCCCCCCCCCCAGAGTTCAAGGATGCTCTCAGAATTATGGCTAAGGGTTTGCTTACTTCCTTTACTGCCTCCATTAATATAACTGGATAGATCTCATCCATCCCTGGTGCCTTTCTTATGTTTAACTTCAACAATTTCTCCTCCACTTTGATCTCAGTTATTACAAAATCATTAAGCACCCTATTACAGTTTAATAAATTTTTGGCATTTTCCTCCCTTAACTCCTCATGTGTGTATGTAGATGCAAAATACTCATTCACATTATCATCTATCTGAGCAGGATTATCAACAGTCGAACCAACGATATCAAGTGGACCAATATGATTCATCCCCTTCCTTCTAGAGTTTATATAAGTAAAGAAGTCCTTGCTGTTTTTCTTAGCATCCTTTGCCAAAGATTTCTTGTAATCTGTCTTCACTTGCCTAACCTCCTTTGTGACTTGATTACAGATTAGCTTATATCTGCCATAGGCTTTTGTGCCATCTGATAATTTGTGATCCCATGCATTTTTCTTCTCTGCCACAAGTCTCATTAGTTCATCTGACAACCATTTAGGCCTAAACCTTGAACGGTATTTCTTAAGTTGGAACAAAAAGCCTAGTAGTTTCCACAATTAATTCCTTGAATGCTTCCCACTTAGAATTTGCTGTTGGTGACATCATTAGTTGGTCTCACTGTACAGAATTGAAAAACTGTCTGAGACCATTGTAATCACCTTTACAGAAGCAAAAATCCCTCCCTTTACCCCTGATTGTAATTATATCTTTAAGTAAATTCCACATCAGTACACTGTGATTACTGCTACTTAGTGGTTAATTTATCTGCAAATTCCAAAGGTCGTGGGCTCGAATCCTGCATTGGGCTTGGATCACAGCAGTGCAAAAACCTTGGGAGGTGCATTATGGCCACAAAGCCAATAACTAACAAAAAAAAAAAAAAAAAAAATCTGCAAATTCTTTATACATGAATAATCACTGCTGATAATCAGATCAAGTGTATTATACTCTCTGGTTGCCTTTTGAAAGTGCTGCTGCAGAAAACAGTCATCCAATAAATCCACAAAAGTCTTGCTAGTGTGCGAGTGACCTACCCACAAGTTCCAGTCAATATCTGGGAAGTTAAAATCCCCCTTTATCAGACAATCTAATTTACTGGCCCACTCTATACATTTATCTGTATATTTGTTCATTGTACTCATTAGACCTATAACACACTACTACTCTTATTTTTGCTTTCCCAGTTATATAGCACCAAACTGACTCAACATTGCACTGTCCATCTGGATGCACTTCCTTAGATTTTGTTTTTCTTAATTAACAGCATATCCCTTCCTATCCTGTATATTCTTTCTGTGCACATTGCACCCCCCAAATTCCAATTCTGCACTGCTTATCTGTGTGACACCATGTCTTTGATATCCCAACAGTATCTGCATTTGATGTCTTGACCAGCACTTCAAGTTCATAAAATTTATTTACTATACTTTTAGCTTTGGTGTACATGCAAGTATACATGCACCTCTTCTTATTCTTAGTTACCCTAACACTGCCCATTTATTTATTTTTTTCATGATGATTCCTACCAGTCCCTGAAACCCCACCCCAGCACCCCACTCCAGGCCACTTCTCATTCTGATAGAAGTCTTGCAAGAATCACTTTCACCTCTGCCTGTGACTACTATTAATGATTGGAATATCTCGCCATCCTTATTCTGTGCCTTTCTTGCTGCTGTGCATTCTATACTCTGCCATGCTTGGGAAATGGTAGAAATTAGAAAAATGTTTCTGGAATTGCAATTAAGATGCGTGGTGGTTTAGATGTTTAGAGCCACTTAGGCAAAATTGTGCTTATTTCACTATTGGAAGGCAGTCTAGGAAGTTAATTTATTTAGCATCAGAGAAGATGGTAGTTCTATTTTAAGACAGGTAAAGATTTCATTCAGATTTTTTATTATTTCTTATGATGTGTGAAAGTAATAAGGGATCTTGAGTTGTACAAGAAAATGGAAGTTAGTGCTTCTAATATGCAAAAAATGTGCACATTCCAAAAGAATGTGCTTGGCTGTAAGTTGGGATGAACAGTGCATGCACAGAGGTAGATCTTTCCCACAAACAGAAATAGATGGGTTAGGTGAGTGTGCCCTGTTCTTATTTGTATCACTACTACCTCCTGTCTATTTTGCTGAAAGTTTGATTTCCACAGTTGTGGTTCTTATTTTATTTGTAAGAGTTTTACTTACATCTTCCAAATCTGTACCATTGGATTATACAGCTTCATTGAATGTGCATCAGAAAATCTATGTAAAAAACAGCACTTGCAAAAGATGCAAGTGCTGTTTCAACTGGTTGTGTAGCTGTTTGATCAGCTTACTCATTACCTGTAATACCAGCATTCCCATGGGCCCAGTAAAACCTGACAAAATGATTGTCATTTAAATTTTTCAGAGGACTGCATTTGATTTTTTACTGGACGTAAAAAAGTGAATTTATTCTCTAATTCCAAGATTGCACATATGAAATCTGTATTTATTATGTTCCAAGTTCAGCTGAATGTTGATATTGTCTTGGGCTAACTTGATCATAGTTTGCCATTTAACTACCCCCATTCAATTGGAAGAGATATAGAAATAACATAGGGAAGGGAAGGCAATAGCAGCACCCATTGCAGCAACAGTTTTTGAGCTATCAGCATATATCAGACAATTCTGACTGAATTGTCTGATATACTCTGTTGTGTGTCCCTCATGAAGTTGTGGCTATTGCAGTTTTATAGTTTGCTTTCCCCACTATTTAAAATAAGTGTCACAAACAGCAAGTTTAATCAACCAAGAGAGATCAGGTATATTAGTCTCCTGAAGTAGAGTACAAGTACTGATGCCTCCATAGCCAGGTGGGAAGGAGCAGCAGTGCGTAGCACACGCTTCTTGATTAGACCGGGGTTCGAGCCCATCACCACCAAATACGGAGGATGTGGAAAGGTCAGGGAATGACCACCGCATATCCCCGCAGCAATATGGCCTTAGTTGCTAATGCTCCTAAAAACCAAATAACAACAAGAACAAGTACTGATGTGCCACTGGAATATTAAAACTGATATTCCAGCGGCACATCAGTACTTGTAGTCTAATGTCAGTGGGGCTATTTTCAGATTGCTTACTGTCATAAATTGTCCACTGAAGAGTGCAGGTTTAACAGAGTGGGTTGGAAGACTGAATTTTGGTTGCATATTTGAGAAGCAGAATTTTTCTTCTCAGATTAAGTGGAGATTTATTTGCTTCCATATATAGGCTTTGAATAAGAGACATTCAGAAAGCCCTAGGGCAGTGCAAAGGGCACTACGATGAATGATGTTAGACTAAGAGCACAATAATCTAGACTGGATCTGATAAGGTCACAATACAAGAGCAACAGAGCAAATCTATCAGCACCCCATATCATGGCAGAGATGGTTTTGAGCATGTTGAGTTTAAGCAGACAGCTCTTAAATATGTTTTATATACAGCAAAATTGAGTTTGGAATCTAATATTAGATCTAAGATATGAATATTACCTGCTTGAACAAACTTGATCAAATGAGTCTTTAATCCGAGTTTAGGTTCAGGATGTAGTTTACGCTTCTTATAGAAATGAACTGCAACAGTTTTATATGCTGATATATAGTATCTATTCTGCAGAGTCTATATTTCTAACTTATTTATGGAAATTTAAAGCTGCCTCTTTAGTTGTGTGGATGTTCTGTGAATGACATAACAATGTTGAGGTCATCACCATACAAATATAATTCAACAGTATTTGGGATATTCTGTGCTATAGCATTCAGTTTTATTGTGAACACAGGGACTAAGTATTGACCCTTGTGGGACACCTTCCTGTGGTAAAGTACTGAGAAAGTACATTCTTATGTCAGACTTGGGTAGTTCTTTTCTGAAGAAAGTTTTGGAAATTGTGTTAATGTCTACGAAAACTAGAGTATAGTTTTTGAATGATGTCAACCTCGATGTGGTATCAAATGCCTTTTGTATATCGTGGCTTAACATTGCAAGATGTTCATTTCTGATGTAAGCATTATGAATACTGGTCTAAAGAAGATTGTTTTGTCAGGATCTAGGCTAATTATTGTTCAGTTTTTGATTATAAAGAATTCATGTAAATCATATATATATATATATATATATATATATATATATATATATATATCTATATATATATATCTCATTTGTTTGTAATGTTTTACTGTGATGGCTAGTGAGGGCGATTGGCTGATAACTTTATAAGAGTGAGTGATCCTTCCTTGGTTTAGGAAAGGTGAAGATAACAGAATGTACACATGCAGTATCATGTGTACATGATACTGCATGTGTACTTTCTAGTAAGATTTCATTATAGAAAGGTAACAGGGAATTCACATATGTGTTTGTTTTATCGGTATACAGGGTGTCTCAAAAATACACAGCATAACTTCAGGAATGAGTTCCTCACATGTAGACAATAAAAATAATTTATATCAACATAGTTCCGGAAATGCTTGGTTTCCAAGCTTTGAAAGTCTGTCCATGACACTTAACTGTTCACATCACCTTATAGTAATTGTTCAAAATGTCCACCTTCTGCCTGAATACAGGCCTCACATCGACGTCTCAGGGACTCGCAAAGACGATGCCAAATTCCTGGCATGTTTCATATTGTCTCACAACCTGCCACAATTCGATTGCGAAGAGTTTCCCCATCAGCTACCAGAGTTGAATACACCAAGGACTTTAAATGGCCCCACAAGAAGAAATCCAGTGGGTTTAAATTAGATGAGCAAGGAGGCCAGGCAGTTGTACCTATCTGTACCTATACCTATCGACCAGGAAACCTTCGATTCAGGTAATTGCGGGCTAGGTGGCTGAAATGTGCAGGAGTGCCATTGTGAATGAAGTGCGCTTGTTGACAAATGATCAGTGGCGTGTCGTCCAAGAAATCAGGCATGTTGTTTTCCAGAAAGTTTCTGTATGCCCCCTGTGAGTTTGTTTGAAAGTACATGGGGCCCAAATAACTTATCACCAAAAACATCTGCCCAGAGGCTGAACCACTGTTGGTGATGTGATGGAAGAATTGCATGTGGGTTTCCCCCTTTTTTTTTTTTTTTTTGTTAGTTGTTGGCACATCGGCTTCTGTGGCCATAATGCACCTCCCAAAGGTTTTGCAATTTTACTCTAATCCAGGCGGGATTCAAATCCGCGACCTTTCTGTTGCCAGACAGGCACTTTACCCACCTGGCTAGCCCGGTCGGCTTGTGGGTTTTCCTCAGCCCATACATGCTGATTGTGAAAGTTTTGGATTCTGTCTCATGTGCTTCATCTGTGAATATCGCTAAGGCAGGAAAGTGAGGCGTTTTATCACACTGCTGCAAGAACCACTGGCAGAACATTACTCGTCCAGGGTAATCTGCTGGTGACAGGGCTTGTACCCGTTGCAGATGGTAAGGATAAAGTTGGTGTTCTTGCAACACTCTCCAAATAGTTGAACGTTGAACAGCCAGTTGCATTGCTATTCTGTGTGTGCTGATTCTAGGAGTGGCATGCACAACATCCAAAATCTCCTCTATTTCAGGAGTCATAGATCTTGGCCATCCTCTGTTGGCAGCACGAGGTGTAAAGGTCCCATTTCACAAAGGCAGAGATGGATACCTTCAAACGTTTTCCTGTCTGGACATCTTCGTTCTAGGAACTTTTCGTGGTAGTAGTAGTAGTGGCACGTGATGCAAGAAAGCAAATGTATGAGCTTATGCAGCATCAGCCAAAAAAAAAAAAAAAAAAAAAAAAAAATCACACCATTCCCTCCAAATGCCTGTCCAGTTCCTCCTTTAATTTATTCAACCTATCAACTTCCACAACGACAGATGGAAGTTTGTTCCAGCAATTAACTACCCGCTGGCTAAAGGCAAATTTCCGCACATCTATTCTACATCTGTCCTTTCTTAATTTGAATTTATGCCCCCTTAGGTTCGTAATCTGAACAAGTGGAAGGATCCCATCAGAATTCAGCGTGCTGAACCCATTCAAGGCCTTATACACCTCAATCAGATCACCACGCAGGTGCCTAGTCTCCAGCCACTGCAATTTGCAGAACTTAAGCCTCTCTTGATAAGAGGATCCCTTCATTCCCCCCTCACCAATCTTGTTGCCCTTCTCTGTACATACTCAAGTAAATCTACATCCTTCCTAAAATGAGGCCTCCAGACCTGTACGCAGTACTCAAGGCGTGGCCTGACCCCATTGCCTTATACAGAGGGATAATCACCTCCTTTTCCCTGCTAGCAAAATTCCTATATATCATTGACAAAACCCCATAACCTGCCCTGGCAGCCTGTCTGCATTGCTCAGAAAACTTCATATCTGACTGCACAATTACTCCCAGGTCTTTTTCATTTTCCACCACCTTAAGTGTAGTACCACACAGTTGGTACGTTTCTCTGGGGTTACTTCTACCCATATGCAGTACTTTGCATTTGTCAAGGTTAAACTTCAGTCGCCACTTCTTAGCCCATCTGCCCAAATTATCTAGATCCTGTTGCAGTAGCATACTGCCATTACTGTCATTAACAACCCTGCCAACCTTTGTATCATCTGCAAACTTCGACACTAAGCCTGATATACCTTCATCAATATCATTGATAAATATACAAAACAACAGTGGACCCAACACTGAACCCTGTGGGACTCCACTAATAACATTAGTCCAAGAAGAGCAGAACCCATTGATTACCACCCTCTGTCTTCTCCCACTTAACCATCCTTTTATCCATTGTAGCAACTTACCCTTAATACCATTCTGCTCCAATTTGTACAATAGTCTTCCATGCGCAACAGTGTCAAAAGCTTTCCTGAAATCCAAATATATGATATCAAAATTATTTTTTGCATCCAGTTCCTTTGTAACCACATCATAATATCCTATCAAATTTGTAGACAAGACTTTCCCTTAACAAACTCATGCTGTGTCTGAATTATTGCTGCAGTCTTGTCTAGATGATCCTGCAATGCATCTTTAACCAACGACTCCATTATTTTACCCGGAACAGAAGTTAAACTAACTGGTCTGTAATTACTCGTGTCACCCTTCGAACCCCCTTTGTGAATTGGGAATAAATTTGCACATCTCCAGTCCGTGGGAACCTCCCCTGAGTCCAAGGATGCTCTCATAATTATGGCTAAGGGTTTGCTTAGTTGCTTTGTCGCCTCCTTTAATATAACTGGATAGATCCCATCCACCCCAGGTGCTTTTCTTACGTTTAACTTCAACAGTTTCTCTTCCACTTTGCTCTCAGTTATTACTAAATCATTAAGTATCCTGCTACAATTTGATAACCTTCTGCCATTTTCAAACCTTAATAATTCCTCATGTGTGAATGTAGATGCAAAATACTCATTCAGTTTGTTTGCTATCTGAGCAGGATCATCAACAGTCGAACCATCGATGTCAAGTGGACCAATCAGATTCATCCCCTTCCTTTTAGAGTTTATATAAGTAAAAAAATCCTTGCTGTTTTTCTTAGCATCTTTTGCCAAGGATTTCTTGTAATCTGCCTTCGCCTGCCGAACCTCCTTTGTGACCTGATTACAGATTAACTTATATCTGCCATAGGCTTCTGAGTCGCTTGGTAATTTATATGCATTCCATGCATTTTTCTTCTCTGTTACGAGTCTCATTAGTTCATTTGACAACCATTTAGGCCTAAACCTTGAACAATATTTCTTAATAGGTATGAAACTTTTAGTAGCAACCACGATTAATTCCTTGAATGCTTCTCACTTAGAATTTATTGTTGGTAACATCGTCAGTTGATCCCACTGTACAGAATTTAAACTGTCGGAGACCACTGTACTCGCCTTTACGGAAGCAAAAAACCCTTTCCTTTACCCCTGATGATAATTAAATCTTTAAGTAAATCCCATGTCAGTACACTGTGATCACTGCCACCTAGTGGTTCTTTTATCTGCAAATTTCTAATACATGAATGATCACTGCTGATATCCAGATCAAGAGTATTACTTTCTCTGGTTGCCTCTCGAACATGCTGCTGCAGAAAACAATCATCCAATAAATCCACAAAAGTCTGACTAGTGTGTGAGCGCCCAACCCACAAGTTCCAGTCAATATCTGGGAAGTTAAAATCCCCCATTATAAGACATTCCGATTTATTAGCCCACTCTATTTCTCTGTACAATTGTTCATTGTACTCATTCGAGTCATTAGGCCTATAACACACTCCTACTCTTATTTTTGCTTTTGCAGTGTTTATGTCACACCAAACTGACTCAACAGTGCACTGTTCATCTATATCAACTGGATGCTCTTCTTTTGATTTTATGTTTTTCTTAATTAACAGCATAACATCTCCTCCCTTCCTATCCTGTCTATCCTTTCTGTACACATTGTACTCCCCAAATTCCAGTTCGGCATTCCTTATATCAGTGTGACACTATGTCTCTGATATCCCAACAATATCCGCATTTGATGTCTTAACCAACACTTCAAATTCATCAAATTTATTTACTATACTTCTAGCATTGGTATACATGCAAGTATACATGCTCCTACAACAAGGTATAAACAACAAGCCTCCAGAGCACTGCCATCTGCCAAACCGTACGTGAAGTGCGTATCTGCTTGCTCCTGATTTGAGTACATGGTCAGAATCGAAAACGACCAGATTCTGTCAATACCTTGTGATGAAGGAAATGACCTGCGGGAGATAAGACATTCCGGTTAATAACTCGGGAACCAAGCATTTCCGTAACTATGTTGATATAAAATATTTTTATTGTCTACATATGAGGAATTCATTCCTGAAGTTATGCCATGTATTTTTGAGACACCCTGTATAACATGTTTCATCCAGTCCAGCTGCAGTATTTCCTAATCTGTTTGCAGCTATTTTGATTTCAATTAGATTGAAAGCTGGTTGTAATCGAGAAACTGGGAGGTATTGAAATTTATCTTGTATCTTTCTACTAAATTTTCGATTTGGAGGAAGGAGCTGTCATATGTAGATACTGCAGGTTAGGAAAAGGTTTCTGCAAGAATATTAGCTATTTATATGGATATGACATTTCTTGTTCACTGCCATTTACCACTGTCATATTTACCATTTAGCTGTTAATTTTTTTTTCTCCCCCAGATTAGATAATTGCTGGTGTCTTTAGTTATGGTAGAAGCAAATTGCATCCAAGGGTTTTTTTTTTTTTTTTTTTTGGCTTGTTTTATAATTTTCATGCTTTTGCTTTGTCCCTTGCATACTATGAGATTTGAGGTAGTGAGAAATCTTCAGAAGAGATTCCAAGCTTTGCTAATATTTTCTATTTTTGTGGTAATACAGGCTTCATTCCATCAAATTTCGGCATGTTTGCGTGAGGCTGTAGAGGACTGAGGAATTGCTTCAGAAGCTACTGCCACAATTTGTTTGGTGATATGTTCAGTGACTTCATCTATGGATTTTAGTTTAATAATTTGGTTGTCAAAAAGAAATGCATATTAAGTATTTTGCCCAGTCAACTTTGAAGAGCTTCCATTTTGCCCAATAGTTGGATCTGGGATTTGCTTTGTTTGAATTTTGCATACAATCGGAAGATAGTCACTATTGACTGGGACATCAAGAACAGTTCACTCTCTGCTTGGGAACAAGAGGGGAAAATATATAGATAGATCAGTTGCTGAGGTAGATCGTGTAGGAAAGAGTATAAGTATGATGGCCATATTGTTTAGTAAGGTCAGCTGCTGTTGATCAAGTAAGGTTTTGATGAGATGTCCTCTGTGGTCTTTGGAGGAAACCCCACAGTGGATGATGAGCACTGAAATCACCAAGAAGACAATGATGATGGCTTTGGCATTTTGGAAGTCAGTATAATATATGTAGGCATTAGCTGTCCATCTTTTTGAATTAAGGTTCTTTTAGCCTGTATGACTTTTTTATTAGCTCTTGTACTATTTCTGCCTTGGAGACATTCATAGGTCCTACTCTGTTATAACTCCTTTGGAGATATTAAGAGTGGAATGAGATGTGACTTGAACAGGTATTCTACCAAACATTGACAGTTTCATGAGTGATTCTGAGTGTTTTGGATGAGTGGTTTCTACTAACAGCTATCCTGATTGTGGACAGTTTTACGGTTTTGGGTTGCCCAGCTGCATTTTCTAAATATTTCTGAATCAAAAATGAGAATAATTTACTGACAGGATAGTCTGATATAAGAAGGAAAGTTGGATGGTCCAGTTTAGACATTTCTCTTTTTAGTCTTTTAATTTGGGAGTGGTCACATCAGGTTTATAAATTGTTTTCATTGTCCACGTTGGTATACTCCTTTTGGCCCTGAGGGATGGTTTTTCCACTCTGGTTACTTGCCCTACCATTGGAAGGCAAGGCCAGTAACCTGAGCTTTTCGGAAAACCTGAGTAGTGCCATGAATGCCAAGTGGTGTTAGTTAATAATAATAAGACTAAAAGGAAAGTTCTGTTTTATTTCCTTACTTTATCTTTTGTAAGACCAAAGTTTATTGAACTTTTCAACTTAAATGAATAAACTCTGAAACTAAAGAGAAAACTGATTCCTTTCTAGGAAAAATACTTTGCAGATCACCTTAGAACACACTAGATTTTTTGGCACCGAGGGCCCAGCTGCATGGACAATATCACTGATAGGTTTCTGACTGTAGTGATGTCTAACTCTGCCAGAAGTTGGAAGGCATTCTAATCAGTGTTCACTGGGATAACCTAAAAGGAAGACAGTCTCTCATTAAGTTATGAAATTATCACAGGGAAGTGACTGCTTCCATGTGCATTCTCCTCCACTTCAAGTAAGAGGAGATTAAAGTGCAATGTTATAAAATGTCTGGGTAGGCATGTGGAAAGTGATTTCCACATTTGAAAGGGAAAAGTCATTGTCAGTGAGCATACACTGTATAATTATGACCCTTCCCATTAATGTCAGCATTACTTCACGGGTTATGGCCACTAAAATTGCCAAGAAGACGGGACAGGCAGCTGCATAATAAGAGCTTCAAGATTTGTTTAGCATTAGCATTAGTTGAGGCATATGATGCAAGAAAGCAAGCTTATACAGCATCAGACAAAAAAAAACCCTTCCCATTTCACCCATCCAATCACTCCAAATGTTTGTCTAGTTCAGCTTTAAATTTATTTAAGCTATCAGCTTCCACAACAACAGATGGAAGTCTGTTCCAGCAATCAACTACCCGCTGGCTAAAGGCAAACTTCCACACATCTATTCTACACCTGTCTTTCCTCAATTTGAATCTATGCCTCCTCAGGTTCTTAATCTGAGCAAGCAGAAGTATCCTGTCAACACTGAGCCTGCTCAAACCATTCAAGGCCTTATACGTCTGAATCAGATCACCTCGCAGGTGCCTAGTCTCCAGAAGCTGCAACTTGCAGAACTTAAGCCTTTCTTCATAAGTGCACCCCTTTGTTTCTCTCATCAATTTTGTTGCCCTTCCTCTGTACTCATTCTAACAACTCTACATCTTTCCTCAAATGAGGCCTCCAGACCTGTATACAGTATTCAAGGTGTGGCCTAACCATTGCCTTATACAAAGGGATAATCGCCTCCTTGTTTCTACTAGAAAAATTCCTATATATCATTGGCAGAACTCCATGACCTGCTCTGGCAGCCTGTTTGCACTGTTCAGAGACCTGCACATCTCGCTGCAAAATTAACCCCAGGTCTTTTTCATTCTCCACCACCCTGAGTGTAGTACCATACAGTTGGTACATTTCTCTTGAGTTACTGCTACCCATATGGAGTACTTTGTATTTGTCAATTAGTATTAGCATTAGCATTAGCATTAGTAGAGGCATTTGATGCAAGAAAGCAAGCTTATGCAGCATCAGCCAAAAAAAAAAAAAAAAAAAAACCCACCTCCACTTCACCCCTCTGTTCGTTCAAAATACCTGTCCAGCTGAGCCTTAAACTTATTTAGGCTATCAACCTCCACCACAAGGGATGGAAGTCTGTTCCACCAACCAACCACCCGCTGGCTAAAGGCAAATTTCCGCACGTCTATCCTACATCTGTCTTTCCTCAATTTGAATTTATGCCCTCTCAGGTGATTATTCTGAGCTAGAGGAAGAATCCCATCAGCATTGAGCATGCTTAAACCATTCAAGGCTTTATACACCTCTATCAGATCACCTCGCTGGTGCCTAGTCTCCAGACACTGTAATTTGCAAAACTTAAGCCTTTCTTCGTAAGAGCACCCCTTTGTTCCATTCACTAATCTTGTTGCCCTTCTCTGTACTCGTTCCAGCAGCTCTACATCCTTCTTGAAATGAGGCCTCCAGACCTGTATACAGTACTCTAGGTGTGGCCTGACCATCGCCTTATACAATGGAATAATCACCTCCTTATCCCTGCTGGAAAAATTCCTGTATATCATTGACAATACTCCATGAGCTACTCTTGCAGCCCGTCTGCACTGCTCAGAGAACTTCATATCTGCCTGCACAACCACCCCCAAGTCCCTTTCATTCTCTACCACTGTCAGTGTTGTACCATAGAGTTGATACGTTGCTCTGGG
Organism: Mastigoproctus giganteus; assembly: GCF_048544385.1. Classification (NCBI taxonomy): domain Eukaryota; kingdom Metazoa; phylum Arthropoda; class Arachnida; order Uropygi; family Thelyphonidae; genus Mastigoproctus; species Mastigoproctus giganteus. The sequence goes on from NC_143576.1 coordinate 71,130,936, forward strand.
GTTGCTGTTTCCCATGTGTAGTACTTTACATTTGTCAATGTTAAACTTCATTTGCCACCTCTCAGCCCATCTGCTCAACCTTTCCAGATCCTGTTGCAGAAGCATAGTGTCAGTAGTGTCCTTGACAACCCTGCCAACCTTTGTATCGTCTGCAAACTTGGACATTAATCCCGATATACCATCATCAATATCATTTATAAATACAGAAAACAATAATGGACCCAACACTGAGCCCTGAGGGACTCCACTAATAACATCAGTCCACGATGAGCAGTGTCCATTGATTACCACTCTCTGTCTTCTCCCCCTCAACCACCCCTTTATCCATAGCAGCAATTTGCCTCCAATGTCACACTGCTCCAATTTGTGTAGCAGTCTTCCATGTGCAACAGTATCAAAAGCCTTTCTAAGATCCAAGTATATAATATCAAAGTTATTCCCTGCATCCAGTTCTTTTGTGACTGCATCATAGTATCCAATCAAGTTGGTCAGGCAAGACTTCCCCTTAACAAAACCATGCTGTGTCTGAGCTATAACTGAAGTCTTGTCTAAATGATCCTGCAGTGCGTCTTTAACCAGTGCCACCATTAATTTTCCTGGAACAGAAGTCAAGCTCACAGGTCTATAATTACTTGTGTCAGCCTTTGATCCTCCTTTGTGAATTGGGGTCACATTTGCACATTTCCAGTCTATGGGTACCTCCCCTGAGTCCAAGGAAGCTCTCATAATTATGGCTAAGGGTTTGCTTACTTCCTTTGCTGCCTCCTTTAATATAACTGGATAGATCCCATCCACCCCGGGTGCTTTTCTTGTGTTTATCTTCAACAGTTTCTCCTCCACTTTACTCCCAGTTATTTCAAGATTCTGTAACTTACTGCTAGAGTTGAATACACCTCTGGCATTCCCCTCGCTGAATAACTCCTCATGTGTGAATGTCGATGCAAAATATTCATTTAGTTTGTTAGCCACCTGAGCAGGATCATCAACACTTGACCCATCAATATCAAGTGGACCAATCTGATTCATCCCTTTCCTTCTAGAGTTTACATAAGTAAAGAACTCTTTGCTGTTTTTCTTTGCATCCCTTGCCAAGGATTTCTCGTAATCTGCCTTCGCCTGCCTAACCTCCTTTGTAACTTGGTTGCATATCAACTTGTATCTATCATAGGCTTCTGTGTCATGTGTTAATTTGTAAGTATCCCATGCATTTTTCTTCTCTGCCATATGCCTCATTAGTTCATCTGACATCCATTTTGGCCTAAACCTTGAACAATATTTCTTAGTTGGTATGTAAAGCCTAGTAGCTTCCAAGATAAGTTCTTTGAATGCTTCCCATTTTGAATTTGCTGTTGGTAACATCATCAGTTGGTCCCACTGTATAGAATTTAAATACTGTCTCAGTCCATCGTAGTCGCCTTTACGGAAGCAATAACCCTTCCCTTTACCCCTAATGGTAGTTACCTCTTTGAGTAAATCCCACTTCAGCACACTGTGATCACTGCCACCTAGTGGTTCATTTATCTGCAGATTCTTAATGCATGAAGAATCACTGCTGATAATCAAATCAAGAGTATTACTCCCTCTAGTTGCCTCCCGAACATGCTGATGTAGAAAACAATCATCCAATAAATCCACAAAAGCCCTGCTAGTGTGTGAGTATCCAGCCCCCAAATTCCAGTCAATATCTGGGAAATTAAAATCTCCCATTATAAGACACTCTGATTTACTGGCCCACTCTATTTCCCTGTACAGTTCCTTATTATACTCATCAGAGTCATTAGGCCTATAGCACACTCCTACTCTCAATTTTGATCTCCCAATGCTTATGTCACACCAAACTGACTCCACACTGCACTGTCCAGCGATGTCGACTGGCTTCACTTCCTTGGTTTTTATGTGTTTCTTAACTAATAGCATAACACCTCCCCCCTTCCTATCCTGTCTATCCTTTCTGTAGACGTTGTACTCCCCAAATTGCAGTTCCGCATCCCTTATATCTGTGTGACACCACGTCTCTGATATCCCAACAATATCTGCCTTCGATGTTTTGAGCAATACCTCAAATTCATCAAATTTATTTACTAAACTCCTAGCATTGGTGTACACGCAAGTATACCTGCACCTGTTTCTATTCTTAGCTACCCTAACACAACCCATGTGTTTACTTGTACCACAATGGCTCCCAGCAGTCTCTGAAATACCATGCATCTTGTTTTTCAGGCTTCTGCTCATTCTAATAGAAGCAGTGCAAGAATCTCTTTCACCTCTGCCAGTGGCTACTGTCAATCTATTGGTCTTTGTCTCCCCCCAAGCTAGCAGTTTTCCGACCCACCTAACACTGCCTCGATAGCATCAGCAAATATTCTTGCACCCTTTCTATTTAAGTGTATCCCATCCCTGTAGAAGCAATCTCTCCTGTTAACAAGTACAGTCCAGGCTGAAAAAAATTCTACCCCTTGAGCCTTGCACAATCTTTCCAGGGCTGAATTGATCGACAAGGCTCTCATCATATACTCCCTCCTATCGTGTCTGGGCAGAATTGCAGACACTTTCAAATTCAACCCTAATTCTCGGCTTTTGTTCAACAGTGACCTGTACTTGTTAAGTAATTCTGCCGGTCTCCTACTCTTAATATTATGAGTGCCAACGTGTACAACTATATCACCTTTTGTGCCCTTAAAAGATGATATTTGCTCTACAACGTCATCAACCTTTGCCCCTGGCAGACATACCCTGGTCCTGTTCCACCTATCTTTTTTACAAAGCATGTTCCCCGTTTCCCTGACAATAGAGTCACCAACAACTACTAGTTCCTTCGGGACCAGTGCATTCTGCCTTGGGGGTTGTCTCTGTGTCACGCGATGCCCAAGTGCAAGCTCTGGCGTTGATGTGGGCAGCTGAGAGCTTGATGGGCCCCTCAATTTAGTTTCTTCGAGGGCATCCACCCTGTCCTTCAAGCTCTCATATAGGCCCAAAAGAACGCCGAGTTGTTGCCTGATATCGTTACACTCCTTGCATCGCGCACACACAAAGACATCCCCCTTGGCAGTATCAAGTCCCGTACCCGATTGCTCTGCAAACATCAAGCAAACAGTGCATTTTATAAGGCTGTGAGTCAGAGGACAACTGCCCCCCCTCAGTTCTGCTCTGAGCCACAGCACTTCCATTAGCTTGAGCCTTTTGCTTTGCTGCTCTGGTCTGAGTCATGATTCTATTAATTTATTAATTAATTATGTTATGTTATTAATTATATTACGTTTGTAATCTAAGTCTTTATATGTATTTATTTAAACGTACAATTTAACTGCTAACGAAGTTCAACTAACGCTATCTACTACGGTATATAACCTACGGTATATCTAGTACGGTATCACAATGGCGGGAAAGTTAATAACGGTAGCGGTAGTTACGAACACGTGGAAACCCTTACCGATACTTTTACAAGGCCGAGTAAAGAATAAATACACCAAATTAATCAAAAAATCACAAAATAATGTTATACTACTAAATTTAAATCAAAAGTTTTAGAAAAACAATAATTTCAAATCAATAAATAAGAAAAATCCACTTAGCGGCTTGGAACACGACCGTCACTAGTAGCCTCGTCAATGTTAAACTTCAGTTACCACTTCTCAGCCCATCTGCCTAACTTTTCTAGATCCTGTTGTAGTAGCATGCTGTCTTTACTGTCATTAACAACCCTGCCAACCTTTGTATCATCTACAAACTTGGACATTAAGCCTGATATATCTTCATTGATACCATTGATAAATACACAAAGCAACAATGGGCCCAGCACTGAACCCTTGGTGACGCTGCTAATAACATTAGTCCACATAGAGCAGTGTCCATTTATTACCACTTTCTGCCATCTCATACTCGATCATCCCTTTATCCATTGCAGTAATTTGCCATTAATGCCATACTGCTCCAATTTGTACAGCAGTCTTCCATGTGCAACAGTATCAAAAGCTTTCCTGAAATCCAAGTACAGGTAGCCCTCAATTTACGTCGGGGTTAGGTTCATGGGGGGATAGGGGCAAATGGAATCCTTTATATAATGGAGTCAATCGGAAATCACAGGGTTAGGTTCCGGGCACCAAAAATTTTACCTACTACTTTGCATCGATTGTTTTATTTTATTAGCATTCTTCACAGTTGTAGTAATAGTCAATGGAGGCATATTCATAGCCGTATGCACATTAGGGCAGCTTTTGCCAGATTCCATCCTCCGAATATTGCACTTGGATTCAGTGAACTCCTTTTACCAGACATGGCATCTATTTATTCTATTAAATTAAATTTATAACACTACTGGCAAAAACTGCACACAGATATCACTATTATTATTATTTAATTTATTAATAGCACAATTAATAAAAAAATGTTAGCTTAATCAATTTCTAACACATGTAAATAACATGAACAACAACCAACTGAATGGTTCACTGCATGGACCTTTACTACCCGCATTCACGAGTGGTTACTTTGAGGGGAGGGGATTATTTAATTTATTAATAGCACAATTAATAAAAAATGTTAGCTTAATCAATTTCTAACACATGTAAATAACATAAACAACAACCAACTGAATGGTTCACTGCATGGACCTTTACTACCCGCATTCACGAGTGGTTACTTTGAGGGGAGGGGAATCTTTCTCGTCTCTGATATGGATGCTGATAAATTGTCTGATGATTTTAAACTTTCAATTTATAAAAAATTTGCAAAAAAAAATTTTTTTAAATAAATGAAAATGGTGTTGTGGTTAGTGATTGGCACCATTACAAATCGGACCAGTGCAAAATAAGGGCTACCTGTATATGATATCAAAATTATTTTTTGCATCCAGTTCCTTTGTGACCACATCATAGTATCCAATCAAATTTGTCAGAGAAGACTTCCCCTTTACAAACCCGTGCTGTCTGAACTATTACTGCTGTTTTGTCTAGGTGATGCTGTATCACCTCCTTAATCAGTGACTCCATTATTTTCCTCAGAACAGAAGTTAAACTAACAGGTCTATAATTATTTGTGTCACCCTTTGAATCCCCTTTGTGAATTGGGGATACATTTCCACATTTCCAGTCCATGGGGACCTCCCTTTACTCTAAGGATGCTCTCATAATTATGGCTAAGGGTTTGCTTACTTCACTTGCTGCCTCCTTCATTATAACTTGATAGATTCCATCTGCCCCAGGTGCCCCACGGCACCTGGGGCAGATGGAATCTATCAGTTATGTTTAGCTTCAACAATTTCTCCTCCGCTTTACTCTCAGTTATTTCAGAATCACTTATCTCCCTGTTAGAGTTTGATAAACCTCTGGCATTCCCCTCCTTGAATAACTCCTCATGTGTGAATGTAAATGCAAAATACTCATTCAGTTTATCAGCTACTTGAGCAGGATCATCAATAGTCGGACCATCTATGTTAAGTGGACCAATCTGATTCATCCCCTTTCTTCTAGAGTTTTACATAAGTAAAGAACTCTTTGCTGTTTGTTTGTGGGGTACTGTAAGGCAAATTTCTACCACCCCTATGTTGATGGTAAGTGGTGTTAGTTGAAACATCTGTAATCAAAAATATGGGATTTTGTAAAACATTTTATAAAAAAAATTTCAATACAGTATATAGAGGATACAAAATAATTAATGTATTTATTTTTAAGGTTAATTTATACAATAAGAAGATTGATGACCTGTGCTCAAAAGATTGTCAATATTGGGAAATTATTAAATATAAATTGAAAACTGATGCAGCCTCAGAGAAAGTCTTGGATGGAAGTAAACTAAATCTTGAAATTCCCAACCTTCTTGTCAACAAATGTAAAACAGAACTCCAGAATGTAAGTCATTTAAGTTTGTCTTTGTAGATCATAGGTTCTATCTTGTTACATGTTGTAAAATGTTGAACAGTCATACTGATAAGCTGATGGAAAAGTAAAAATTTTGCAAAAAGTTAAGAAAAAACTGGACAAAAATGATGTCTATGTTATTTACATAGTTTCTGTTCATTATTTAGAAATGTGCTTTGCCTTTCTTCAATTTGTTTCATGTTTTGAAAACTGCAACTGTATAGCTGGCCTTTTATGAAGAAGTTAATAAAAATATAATGCTGTCACATCAGAAACATGATATAATATTTTTTATGTTTCTGATATAACTGCAGTGTCTGGAAACTAGGCACCTGCAAAGAATTCAGATTGAGGTAAACCGAATGAAGGCAATTTCTGACATGGGGGGGTCATAAATTAAATTCCATACGTAGGGGCATAACTTCAAATTATGAGGAAAGATTAGACTGGATTGTAGGAAATTCTCTTATCTAGTAACTTGTTAATTATGAATAAGTTACCTCCATAGGTAGTTGAGGCTGATAGCTTGGGGAAATTGTAAAGTCAGCTGGATAGTTCCCTATATGAGAAAGGAAACATGTAGGTTGTTTGTTTTTCTTTTTAGCTTTTGTATATTTCACACAGGTTATTTATTTTCTTTTTTAGTTTTTGTATATTTATTTTTATATACTTGTTTTATTTTATTTATTTATTTTTTTGGCTAGTACATCAAAAGCCTGTGGCTTCCTTGCACCCTATGGCTAATGCTAATACTTATTCTTCTAATATCCTTGTCAGAAGACCACAGAAAAGAAGTGAGTGGAATGTGTTTGGTTAGGTAGATGAATTATCAATCATTTGAATCATGAATTAGAGGAAGAGTAGTTAGAGTAAATATTAACTCAAGACTTGAAGGAATTTGCAAGCCTTTTGGGGAAATTTTTTTTTTTTATCAGCATGGTCTATACTTGCAGTAAAAGGAATCTATTTTGTAGAGATGGGGATACACTTGAACAAAGGTGTATGAGTTTTTGCCCATATCATTGATGATAGCTTAAGGGTTTTGTAGTTGGGGTGGGCACTGACATGCGAGAACTGGATGTTATAAAGTTGAAGTAATTATTTCAGCAACTATAGGAAATAACTGAGGTTTTTTTGGATTAGCTGTTCAACACTGTTGAACCATAAGAGTTTCTGGACTGTGGAATGACTGACTGACAGGAGTTTGAATATTAATATGTTGCATTGTTGAATTCTGCTTGACAAACTGACAGTAAATATCATTACCTATAACATTAGGAAATTGTTTTGTAATGACTTGAATAGTTTAACTTTGTTGTAAAGGATATTTGAAATGATTTAGCATTTACTGAGAGGTTATTTTAGATTTGGTAGAAAATGAAGTTTACTTTATAAATTTAACGCGGTATTATTTATTAAAAAAAGTCTTTTCTTTCAGAGAGGAGTGGAAAGGCTACATGATGATAATGGTAATTTGGACCTAAAAAGGTAATGAAAATATCAAACATAATACTTTTTTTTTTATTTCACTTACATCTTTAAATAAACATTTATGTTCAAAATTGAAGGTCAAAAACTAAATCGCCATGTAACCTGATTTAATGAGATCAGCAGCATATTAATCATTATTTTTGTTTCAGATTCTCTCTCTCTCTCTCTCTCTTTCTCTCTCTTCCACCCTTTAATCCTTAGTGAGTGATGCTGACTCTGATAGTGGGGAATGTTGCTATGGTGTTACATTAAAAATAAACAAATTACGAAAGAAGTATAATTCTATATTTGTAATTTTGTGCTATCACTGACCATTTCAAAGGTTATTGTTATCCCATTTGGGCAGCTCTTCGATACCAGATAAAAAAACAAATAAAAGTGAATATACTTTATAAAATTACATTTTTTAATTTTATTAACTTAAATTAAATGTAATTTTAATACACATTTTTGAGAATCTGTGTAATTAGACTGAAAACTGCATCATTAATTTCTGTCAGACTAAAAACTACTTCATTTAATTAAGCAGTCATAAAATGACTGCTTAATTAAATCATTTACTCAAATCGCAAGACAGTTGATAGCAGCAATAGCTGTCTACAATGCTATTCAACCTTTACTTTCTAGAGATCCTTTGTGAGCAGACCACAAAGTTTTATAATTAAGTTCATGTTAAAATAGGTTTTAATATTTATTGAAGTACAGTTAGTTCTGCTATAACGCTCATTTTTGCAATGCAAATTTGCTCCAACATGACTGATATTTTAGGCAATGCGAGTATAATGTCATTTTCACATTGGCTCATGCACAATTTCATCTGTGAGTAACACCAGATGAATGCAAAACCCAGCACCAAGCTGAATGTAGCGACCTGCGCAGCAATACATACAAATTTACAAAGCTTAAATGTCAAACATCAAATGTGTGAGAGATATTTCCCATTTACTGTAGTTGTATTGGTTGGAGACACACTGTTGTCATTCGCTGTACAGGTAACCCTCGTATAACACTGTAGTTAAGTTCCTATAAAGTGTAGTGTTGTGCAAAAACAAGAAAAAGTACAAATAGGGGAGTTACGTTCCAAAAGCTAACAAAAATACACTATTTTGTTAACAAAACTAACAAAAATACCCTATTTTGCTAACAAAACTACACTATTCTAGATTTTGTGATTTTGATAAAAAATCAGTAATCTGGGTTTGTTTGCTTTTGCTTGATAAATCGTATATTCTGTCGTATATGGAACTAAGAATTTTTGAAGCTCCCTTTTGAACTTTGGACTTCTTTCATTCAAGAATCTGCATGCAAAAAATAAGATTCTAATTGCTCTGTTAAATTTATGCTGTCCTGTATGCTTTTTAGTGTAAAATTCAGAAGTTTAGAATTTTCATCTGCGCTATCATCCTGTAAATTGATTTGGTTTTACCTCTGATGGTGTAGATTGTCTATAAATTGCTTGTGTCCTGAGGTCGATTTTCTGTTTTGCTGGATGGAAAACCTGAGCTTCCGGGAGGAAAAAAAAAAGCATGCTACCCTCACCTTAGCCCGACTAACTAAGCCATGTTGTGAAAAAGACCCATAAAAATTCCTCCCGTCATTGACAGGATTCAAACTAGTGTCTTTTCCACATAGTGTGGGAGGAGGGAAATTCTATCAACTGTGCTACCCACCAAGGACTTTAGTAGTCATATCATCAAACCCTCTCCTCGTACGATGTAGCAAATTCTACTATTGCACTGATTCCATTTTCTGCCCTTCAACCATATTTCCTGAATGAACTGACTCTGGCCATACATTTTTCCACATGCATTTAATGTTGACAATTTTACTTCTTTCAGCAATAAAGCTATGATTGTGATACAGAGCACAACTGAGAAATGTTTCCTTGCCTCTATTACTTCAATAGATTTAGAATCTTTTTTTTTTTTTTCATAATCTATTGTAGAGATTTTTTGATGTAATGAGTTTTAAAGGTGAATATAATGTCTTGATCTAATGGCTGAATGAAAGAAGATGTATTAACCTAGTATAACTGTGGTGGTAGGAACATAACTTCAACTTTTGGATGGCCTGGTGTGCTATCCAATAGTAATAAAACTTTGAAATCTCAATTTTTCCACAAGTTCAATAGCACAGAACATAACACGAGGATTTCCCAACAAAATAAAATACAGGGATTTCTCAATTTTTTTTGACTAGCGAGTTTCAAAGAGTGGAAATGTTGAAAAATTACATCCAACATAATAACAGGGTTTTCCCCGCACAAAAGCTCAAAAATACCGTTAGGCAAGGTTTACCGAAATTCTCCAACCATGTTACAGCAAAACTGTGTTATATAAGTACCGTGTTGTGTGAAGATTGGCATGATTTCGTGTAATAGCGAAACCATGTTTTAGAAGTACTGTGTTATATGGGGGTTGCCCGTATTCACAAGATAACATGTGATATTGAGGCTGACTCATGTTTTCAGGAGCTCACATTTTTCTGTTCGAACAGAAATTTTGTGAGGCCAGATAGCGTGAGCAGAGGAGCACATTTCTAGAGGTCACTAGCATAAAACATTAAAAACAATTTGCAGTTCTTGGTTTATTGGGCTTTTCAGTTAGTGCAATCTAATTATAAATGAGCAGTGAACTTGATCTTACTGCATTTGCGATAATACCGATAGCTGGAATTCTGTGGGTTTTTACTTTATGGTGAAATGTGTTTTTCCTTCCACGATATCTTCAATCATATAAAAACAAATAAATTTTCAGAATCTTCTCTTCATTTTTATATTTTAAGCTTTGTAAACTTCTCTCACTTGTTGCAATTTGTGCACCCTGTGTTCATCGTTATTGATTGCTTATCTTTTTTACTGTTTTAAATTTTGCAATACAAAAAAAAAAAGTCAGTGATCAGACATCAATCAAACAAACTTCATATCTTGTCAAGGTAAAGTGCTATATTTACTGTTATATTTATTTATTAGAAATTTAATCTTGTATCAGCAATTTTATTGGGTTTCTAACTTTTTTAGTGTTTTACTTACCAGATTGAATTTTTGAGTTATCTTCCCCATCCCTATTTTTCCCCATAAGCCCTGTTGTTTTTAATGCATGAAATACCATAATGCATTTTAGATTTTTAGGAACACATGTATGCATTATAGCAGAACTGACTATAATTGCCTTACACACATGGCATTGCATACAGAACTGTTGGAAATGTTTTTTAAATGTACCTCAACTGACTGCTCATTCTTTGTTATATCTAATTTTAATGTTCTCTATATCATCAAATCACTATCCTTTCAATATAGATTTGATTTTGGGAAGCAAGTACTCTCAGGTGGAATAAGGGGAAAGAGGTTGGTTTAACTGGTTTCTCACAAAGCAGAGGATTAAGGTAATCCTCTGCTTTGTGAGAAACTGGCCAACAAGAGAATTTTTTTTGCGCCTTTATAGCAAAAGTTGGAGATTCTAAAGAAAACTGATATGCTGATTCCAAAATTGTCTCCATCAGTTTCCATTGATAGATAAAAAGGTAAAGTGCAGCCATTATCAACCCACTGCAGAATGGAAGCCTCAACAATTCATGCCGAGGGAAATGGACCATAATCTGCCACGCTGGTCCATTGTGGGTTGGCAGGTCAACCGTATTCAGCAGTCAGGGGCTTGAACCCCGGTCTACTCAAAGAGCGTGTGCTACTGCACTCCCGCTCCTGACCACTAGGCTACGGATCAAATGTAGAACGTACTACATACAGCAATACCCCTCATAACACTGATAATTGGTACTGAAACTGTTTCGTGTTATGTGAAAACGTGCTGATTGAGGTATAATTATAATGGGTTTTAATTGAATATGTACCAGAGACACAGTCCATAAACAAATTATAATAAGTCTATAAACAATTTGCACTTGATAGCCAATTAAAAGGATTTGAAATAAAAAATATTGCAAAAATATTTCTCATCTCTCATGATGTAATTTTATTAATTACATCATGAGAGATGAGAAAACAGCTTCATTGTTTATGTAGTAATTTCAATAATAAAGTCTGGTGAAGTTGTTTTTTCTTTTTCTCGGGGTACAAGTCTTTGTAGCATTGAATCCCATCTTGTAAAATTTGCCGTATCTTGATGCTAATTCAACGTTCAGATCTCCATTCATAATCACCTCGCAGGCCATGTCATGTTTAATGCTTGCTTTCAAATCAACAAGCATCTGTATGCCACCACAGTAAACTCCGTCTTTCAGGTATCTCCATAGCCAGAAATCACAGGGATTGAGATCTGGTGATCGGGCTGGCGAGAACTGCGGAAAGTCTCTAGAAATGATTTCTAAATGTTGAATGGAGCAGTTCTTTCACTTGTCGACCAACATGGGGAGGGGGCACCATCTTGCATGAACACTATGGTCTCCAAGCATTGCCTTTCTTGCAGAGCGGGAATAATGTGATCTCTTAGAACAGCGCAGTACTGTGCAATAGTTACTGTACATGTTATGGGGCTATGAGGTGTAGACTCTTCAAAGAAAAATGGTCTAATTATAAACTCTGCTGCAAATCCATACTATACTTTAACGTATGGACTTCGTAGTGGTCTTTCATGCACAGCAGATGGATGAGAATATTCAGCAGTTTTGTGCATTTTAGCCCCCACGAAGAGTTAAATGTGCCTCATCAGACCTCATGTATCATCAAGTTCCATATGAGCCAGAAATCGTAGAGCAAAGTCTATTCGTTGTTGTTTATCACAAGACTTAAGTTCTTGCACTATGTGAATCTTGTGCAGGAACCAGTGTAAAATTATTCAAAGCACTTTAATTACAGTAGACCAAGGAAGGTTCAAGTCTCTTGACACACCTGTGGCTCTACTGACTGGTAGTGTTTTGCATTCTGACCATTGAAATCGCCACTTCATCCACTACCTCTGTTCTGATACGTGGTCATCCCCTGCCTGGAATTACACCTAACTCCCCAGTCGCTTCAAATTTCTTTATTAGTTTTCGAAGCCCCAGTGACGTTAGAGGTCCTTTATGCAAACCTTTAAGTTTCCGATATTCACATAGTGCTGCATTAGCATTACTATTATTCTGGTAGTACAGTTTTACTAAAAGGGCACGTTCCTTTTTTGTAAGAGCCATAATGGTTATTGATGGTTGCGTTGGCTTTTCTGCTTTTATCTAAGAGGATGTCATTTGTGTCAGCGTGTCTTGAAGTAAACGACAACTTTTATATATGTGCAGTGCCATTGTTTCCCTGGTGGCGCAAATTTGAACAAATTTTTTTCTTCTACATGCTTTCTCATACCCTAAATAACATATCCACTGATTTTCACAGCACTAACTCTGTTTTGACACTAGGGTCTCCCGAATAGGGAAACTTGTTTTATAACCACCCAGTATATGGAGGGAGAACAGATTGAGAGACTATAGCAGACATGGATTCTGTAGACAAATGGATATAGGTAGGCTTGCCAGTGTTTAAAAGGGTAAGATCATGAGTATCAAGCAGGGATTCTATTAGTTTGCTCCTTTTGTCTATTTTTGGAGATGCTCAATCATCCCCATAGCCAATGATGAGCACTGAAGTCCCTGAAAAAGCAGAAAGGAAATGGTAGCTTATCTATTAGGGTTTCTGAGTCATTGAGGAGAAAGAGAAATTTGGAGGGAGGTATATGGACGCTATTGTGAGAGTGATACCAATTACAATGTGCACTGCCACTACTTCAAAAGGAATCTGAAGAGAAAAATGTTTGGATGGAATATTGTTTCTAAGAATAATTGCCATCCCTCCATGAGCTGGCATATCAATACTCCTATTTCGTCTATAGATAGCATGGTTTTTAACAGTAAGACACACTCAAAAACTTAAAGTTTCCTGTAAAGCTATGGCAGCTGGTGCATACTGATCGATGAGATCCTGCAAATCATTTTGTATTCCGAAAGCCTCTACAATTCCATTAAAGGATTCATTCCATTATGTGATTTCATGGGTTGTTTTTGGTTCTGACTGCTTTTTAGTTGTAGTTTACTTGTATCGATCTATTTTTATTTTGTCTTTCTTAGGAAAGAAGGGGCAGGTCATCATCAGTTGCATTGGTTGCATGTAATTCTAGGATTCCATCTGAATCATGATGTTTATCAATGTCCATTCTAGTGGAAAGTGATGATTGCAGTTTCATGGTTTCTGTCACTTTTGGTTTTATTGTTGATGAAACATTGGTTGGTATGGTAATTCACTGTTTTGAAATAGGAAGCAACGAATGTGCCCAATTTGCAATAGATATTTTCGGAGGAACTCATATTTCAGTCTGGATCCCTACAGACTGGAAATGTTGAGCTGTGTCATATGTGCTCTGTCTCTGTTTTGATTATGTCTTCTCACCTCTGAGTATGTCACTTTGTTTTCTACTTTATATTTTTGAAAATTTTTTCCTTGCTTCCATAGTTCACGTTTTTGAGAAAGCCAGATGGTTACCCCTACAATTTGGACATTTCGGAGTGGTAATGGTGCAGTCTGGTTATGTTCCTTTGAACCACAGTTGGGACATAATGCCTCACTTCAACATGCAGTATTTTTGGCATTTGTGGTGCCTGATGGGATTCAGAATGTGCAGTCAGACACAGCAATGTAGGTAGCCTGCTTTTACAAGATGTTGGTAAGTTAGGAGTGCTAAAAGTAAGAATTATATACTCCTTGTTGGAACCAGAGTACAGGTCTTGATTCTCCTTGCTTGGATAACCTTTTTATCATGTAATTCTTGGACAATTTCCTTCTCTGATACAAGTAATAAGTCCCATTCTGTTATTACTCCCTTAGAGGAGTTTAAGGTGGCATGGGGAGTAACTTTTATTGGGTGTAATCCAAAGGTTGTGAGCTTTAATATCTTCACAGAATGTTGAGTTTTGGGTAGTCTGTACTAGAAGATCACCTGACTGGAGTTGCCTTACTGATTCAGGTGAACCAGCAGCAGACAATGCATTTCTGTAGTGCACTAGGAAGGGTGATAATTTGCTCAGAGACTGATCTGATAGTGAATGTAAGATGAGGAAAGCTGGTATCTCCTCTTGAGGGGTTGTTTTCAACCTCTTCGGTTGAGAGTAGTCATTATCAGTGTTAATTGTCACTAGTTTTGAGCTTGATGGCTCTAAAGGTGGAAAAATATTGTTGTCCATCTTTGCTCCTTTCAGCCCTGGGAGAGTGGATTTCTTCTCCCAGGTACTGGCCCCGTAACGGGGAGGCAGAAGCAGTGCCATTAGATTGACCAAGTGGAATAAAGGTTAGTGTTAGTTTAAATAAAAAGGAAAGGTGGTTTTCCTTTCTTAAACTTGCTTACAGTTCGTAAGACTAAGTTTGTTATTGATTAACAAGAACGTAAAAAACTTTTCAAACTGAAGAACTGTGGCTTTGAGTAAACGCTCTATGAATCACTCGGAAATTGCTATATCATTATAATGCTTAGCACCTGGGCCAGTAAGAGAAAGAAAAAATGGCAAGTTTCCTTTCTAAAATTGCTGACTACTTGTAACAAAGGACTATTAAGTATAGAAATAGAGCTCTATGAATAGAAGGAAATAAATATAAATTCAAAGCACTCTAGATCACTCTGTATTGCTTGAAAACTTGGCTCTTGGGGCCAGGCTGAGAATGTCAATTGAAGTAACCATTAAAAAAATGTAAGGTACTGCATATTGGGAGCAGTAATACCAGATTAACGTGTGCCAATTATATTTTTCATTCTCTACTGCCTTCAGTGGTACCACACTGAAGGGTAGTAAAGAATGAAAAAGACCTGGGGGTAATTGTGCAATTAGACAAAGTTTCTCTGAGCAATACAGATAGGCTGCTAGGATAGTTCACTGGGTTTTGTCAGTGATATACAGTAACATTGACAGTAGGGATTGGGAGGTAATTATTCCACTGTATAACATTAGTATAGGCATATGATGAAAGAAAGCAAGCTTATGCAGCATCAGGCAAAAAAAAAAAAACCCACTTCCACTTCTCCCCTCCGTTCGGTAGGTAGCGCTTAGACCACATCTTATTTCATACAGGTCTGAAAGACTCGTTTTAGGAAGGATGTGGATCTGTTTGAGCACAGATCAGCATATGAGGAGAACAAAATCGTACTCCTCAACCTCTCTCCATGATTTGAACTTATGGTCCCCCCTAGCCCTAAAATCATTTATGACAATGAAAATTCTCTCTCATTCATTTTACTTCCATTTCTCAAAAAAACTTATACACTTCAATCGAGTCTCCTATGAGGTATCTAGTTCATGAGGTATCTAATACATAATCAGTCTTTCGTGACATTGGATGCTATTTTGATAATCTTACCAGGCCTCTTGCTTATCTTTGAATCCTTTCAAGAAGCTCTATATTTATTTTTAGTTGCAGTCTCGATATTTGAATATAATATTCCAAGTGCAGCCTTGCATTTGTCTTATACAGCAGGGTTACAATCTTATCTCTCCAAGCAAATGTTCAATAAATCATCAATAGGACACCATGGACCTCTTTGCTCCTGTTCTACACTACTCAGGGAATTTTGACTATTGTAACTCCCAAATATTTTTCTTTCTCTATTTTTAATTCAGCACTAAACGAAAGTTATTTTGGGGTTGCAATTTCATTAATGAGTAAATAAAATAAAAAAGGGTAACATAATAAAACCACTGTTGAAATTTTTATCCAACCTCCCCCACTCCATCTTCTTGAAGAATGGTTTTACCTAAGTTAAGTTTTAACCTATTGTTTATTGTCACATCCTGATATTGCCCTGAGAGTTCAACCAGCTATAATGAAATTTCAGGCAATTGCCATATTATATTAAATTAAGCTTAACCTGTTCTGAGGTAGACCTAGCACCCCTCCCCATCTGTTTCAGTTTTAAATGTTATATAAAACAATCTAACATAGTTATCAAATAATGGTTTTTTTTTTTTTTTTTTTTTCCTTTCAAAAATTTCAGTCTTGTACATTTGTGGAACGTTGGAGTTTTTCAGTATAAAGAAGCACTTTCACAACGTAAGTATTTTTTTCATAAATTTTATATAAAAAAATTATAATAGATTCTAAAAACACTCTGGCTCTTGTTTTGTGCAACGAATTCATTAGAGTTCATCAAACTTTACAGAAAAAGTTCCTGCTTATGGAAAGTTGAATTGGAATTGTTATTTACCTAAAGATAAAGGTATAATATAAAACATTTAGGGCTAAAGCCTCAAGCTATGAGAAAGTTTAGACTATGTATAAGTTAAGTGCGATAGCATCATTAATACATAGCCAAACCTGAATTAACAGAATATTTGCAAGGCGGCATTGTTTTAAGTTATATCTCATATTGTGAATACGGTGAAATGGTGCAGTCTGGGTGGTGGTATCCATCTGAGAATAAGTAACATTAGTCTTATCCTCAGGTGAAACGTTACTTATTCGAAGTAGTGCAATATCATGGCAACTCGTTGTGAAGGTATTCACAATATGAGATATAACTTAAAACGATGCCGCCTTGCAAATATTCTTTTATTCAGATTTGGCTATGTATTAATGATGCTATCACACTTAACTTATACATAGATAAAGGTATTTAAAAAAAAAAGTTTCTTGCTAGCTATTTGTGTTAATTGTGAATTTAGTATAGCTTACTTGCTTTTTATTGTCCCCTCTCAGTGAAGTTGTATAGATCATATTTGCATAGTTAGTATTGTATTAACATGGATGACATTCATAATGTTATATAAATGAAATCACGATTGTATTATGTTCTTGTGATAGCTTTATTTTTTTTAAATTGTATTAAATGAGTCAGTTTAAGCATAACTAGAATGCTACAGTGATTAAAAAATGTACCATTAAAATGGTGAGCATCTTGTAAAGCTATGATTAATAATGTCATACTCTTGAATATACAAAAAAAAAAAAAAAAAAAACCACACTACAGTCACATGATCTTTATATTTCCACTCATTGTTCTCTTGGAAAAATCATGATCAATGAACACTGTATAAAATTCATTAAAACTAAAATATATTTTATGCAGAAAACTAATGCGGCAGGAACTTGGCCTTACTTTTTATTTAGGCCTTTAACCTGCAAACAGACTTGTTTTGGATTGGATTTTATTGGTACATTAGTGAAAAATGCTACTATGTGCCAAAAGCAAATTGTATGAAAAATTAAAATAAGAGGTTTGATAACCTATAGTTGTAGGTTACTACATCAAAAATTATCTGTTTTGGATTATATGAGAAGAAAATTTGAAGTGTAAGCATTAGACGATCCTATTCTAAAAATGTGTTGCAGTTCAAAATTAGTAAAAGCAGTAAAAAATGAATGGCTTTCATTGTTAATGAGAAAGAACATTTGGATAAAATATGTTGAGTAGTTAAAATGGTGTTGTAGTTTTAATGGGGTCATCAGCAAAAAGGAATGAATGAAATGAGATTCTGTCCAGTGCAGTGCAGCAAGAACTATCTCTGTAGTTCCTGCATAGATTAGATTGCTACAGGTTTAATCTAATATAACTTGTTTATGGCCTTTCCATGCCATGCATAATTCTTTCCAATGGTATTATAGCCTAACATTTGTGTTGTGTGCCGTAGTCTATATAGGTGACTAGCAGACCATGATTATGTTGTAGCAGTGCTCTATAATCACATAGGAGGGAATTCTTTGGTTTTGAAAGAAATGCTGATAGCACTTCTTTTACAAATCATTGCTTTGTACAGTGCATTGCTTGTTTGTTGAGTCCTCTCTGTAGAAGGATGTGATGCTGTCAAAGAGGATGTCTTTGTATGTTTTCAATACGAAGAGTGTGAAGAGATTATGTGCAAATTTAGTGATTGGCTGATACTGAGGGCTTTAACAGGATTGATACCCTCTAGGGAATGAAACAAGGATTCTTCAAGCACTGAGATTTAGTTTGAAGCCAGAGCCTATACTTATGCATCAGACCACACAGTACCTTCATTGGCAGAAACTACTACTTCCATAGGAAGTAGCCATTGTCAATGATTATTGGTGGGGTAATGGGAATTATACTGTGTAAAATGTTAGGTGGAATAGGACCATAGTATGTCTGCCAATGACAGAAGTCAATGATGCAGAGCAGCTGTCATCTTTTAAGGGGACCAAATGGTGATATTGTTGTACATTTTGGTACTAATGATTAAGAAAATTAAGAATATGAGATTTGAGGATTTACTTTAAGTATAGGGTAGTGAAAATTTAATCCTAAACTTGAAAAAGATTCAAGTTTAGGATTAAATTTTAAATTGTCTAACTCTGCCCAAATATGGTTGGAAGGGATACATGAAAAGAGCTTTCTCAGTCTATTTGATTCAAGAGAGTATTTTTACTGGGATAAGATACACTTAAATAGAAGTGCAGAAATATTTGGTGATGCTATTGAAGTGGAATTAGATGGGCTAGGAAACTGCTATCTTGGGGGATATATTGTAATCCAACACCTTGCTTTCCAAGCTGTTGCATGTTTCAATAGAAGTGGTTCTTGTGCCACTTCTATTCCAATAGAAGTGGCAATGTGTACAGAAAGGACAGTTTTGTTATACAGTTCCTAAGGATTCTTTCAAACTTGTCTTGTGTGTGTTGAGATTATAAATTATACATTATCACCGCATAATTATGTATATTTTGTTGGCTTGTGTGCTTAATCTTTATTTTGTGTTGGAGTTGTTAGCACAAGCTTCTACAACTACAATGCGCCTGACTTAGAATAAAAGGTTGATACACAGTGTATTTCTGTTTATCAAGATAACTATTGTATTTTTATATCTTACATTATTGTTATTATATTTGCTCTTATATATAAGATTTGATGGTAACAAAATAATAAATATTTAATAAATGATTAATAATTAATGATTTGGCAGTAATAAAGGCTGTGGCTATTTTAGAATGTTCTTATAGCTGTGTACTATTCTTTTTAAAACTGGGGGAACTGATCACGAAATGTTGGACAATTTGTGTGGTATGATAAATGGATAATGAGCAGAGTATTATACATAAGGTGTATCAGTTGTTGCAATCATTTCTTTTACAGCATTATATGTGTGCTCATTTCTAGTTATTCCTATGTATCTTGGGATCCAACAAATCTGATATTAAAAAATGTAATTTTGTTAGTTTAGCAAAGTGGTTCAGAATCTTCAAAGGACTGGGTGTTTATATTTCTTATGGCTTTAAGAGAACTGGGTGAAAATTATCCTGTTTGAGATGGACTGACTTTTTCCAAATTTGTTGAAAGCTGGTAGAATGGCTTGCAATTCATCATTCATATGGAAGATACTGGGTTAAGATGG
The DNA here is from genome assembly GCF_048544385.1 of Mastigoproctus giganteus. NCBI lineage: Eukaryota > Metazoa > Arthropoda > Arachnida > Uropygi > Thelyphonidae > Mastigoproctus > Mastigoproctus giganteus. Next base: position 71,150,597 of record NC_143576.1, read on the forward strand.
TATTGGACTGCTACCCCAACTTAGGTTTCAGTTTTGAGCTGTTTGTTTACTTTTGTTTAATGAGTTTTTTTGGCAAAAGCACAACACAGCCAACTTGTGCTTGCCACAGTAATTATGCAAATGAAATAATTTTTCTGGGCATATGTTACAAATGTTTGTGTAAGTGAATCTGCTTTAAAAAAAATGAAATAAGTCAATTAGCATTATCACTGAGAAGGTGACAGTTCTAATGAATTATGCTGGGTTACAAGAGATTTAAAATTTGCAAGTTGAGCAGCTTGATTATAGGGACAGTCAAGAGGGGTGTTTTAATGTCAGTAGGGAAGAGACAATGAGAACAGTGAGGAGGGTCCTTGCCTGTCAACAATTGAAGGGTGGGTGAGATGTATATACTCAATGTTTGTCCTTGCAAGGACAGCTCATCTGTTCAGCGGGAACTAGAGTTCCAGTGTTGTGGCATTTTCTTTATATGAAAGAGCTTGAGTTTGTTACTGCCATATTGATGCTCAGTGGCTGACACAAGTCTGTTGTATAATGGGTGTGTCATTGATATAAGGAACTAAGGCAGATGCAGACACAGGGTTGAGCAGATTTTTATCTGCTTGTTCTGCCTTCTCATTTCTGTGGATCCCAGCTTTCCGAGGAATCCAGCATAATCTCACCACTGTTTTCATTCTGTGAGATGTATCAACTGTGTTCAGATTTCTTTCAAAATAGGGTGAGAGTAGGTATATATGTGCTGTAAAGCAGTTACTGCACTCAGTGAATCAATATGTACAAGATGTGGTAATGGAGTTCTTGGACTGGTGCAATAAAAAGAACACAAAGTGAAGGATTACAAAAATGGTTTTGTTTTTATTCAAAGTAATCACCACCTGATTGAATGCACTTATTACACAATTTTAAAAGTTAATGAGAAGAGTCAGTGAAGGTGTCTTAAGAGATGTTTAGTTTGGTGGTTGTTTTTCTTTGTCCTCATCCTGAAATGGCTTTCCTTTGAGGGTAGTTTTCTCCTTGGGAAAGAGGAAGTAGTCTGCTGGTGCTAAATCAAGAGGTGGATGGTTTGTAAATCCCATATTTTATCAGAAATATTTTAAAGACAGTTTTGGAATCAGCCAGGGCAATTGTTGTGCAACAAGAACCAGTTGCCTTTCTCTCAAAATTGCAACCTCATCCAGGAAATGTGCTTCAATAATGTATGAAGCATCTCTATGTAGAATGCAGCATTGACTCTCTCTCCCTTTCAGGTACAAATTCCCTATGAATCACACACTCTTTGTTGAAAAACACCAAGCATTGTCTTGAGCCTGAACTTCTGTAAATGAAACTTTTTTTTGGGCCTTTGTGGTGACTTTGAAGTCCACTGCATACTCTGATGCTTTGTATCTGGGTCGTACTGAAACACCCAACACTCATCTCCAGTGACAATACAGTTGAAGAAATTAGGATCGTCTGGATGAAATATTTGAGTAATGAAACTTTGTTGCTTATGCTCATCCATGAGGATGTGTGGCACAAATTTTGCTCAGACCTTCCTTTTCTCTAAATCTTCACACAGAACAAAAATCATCTCCTAAGGGTTAAATGATGATCTCTTGCCACAATTTCTTGAACTTTTCAATCCTGTCCTCATTTTGGGAGGTTTACAGATGCCCACTTCTTCGGTCATTATGAACATCCTCAAATCCATCTTTGAATTGCTCACACATTGAAACACACTGGTTTGAGTGAGTATTTCATCACCATAAACAGTTTTTAAAATTTCATACATTTTTGTTGAAATTTTTCTTAGTTTAAAGCAAAACTTTATATTTGTTCGTTGTTCCACTGCGAAATTGTGACATGGAACATTAATGCTACTAGTGAAATTGGTTTTTACTTGCAACTTGTTGGCTTACTGGACAATCTCTGTACCCCCCCATCTGTTGGAGGAAGTTTGAACTACAACATACCACTTTAATTTATTTTCAAACTTGTCAAATATGATCGCAACAGCAGTCTGAGAACTTTATTGCCACACCCTGTATTATAATTTCTTAATTAGGCATGTTGCTGACATGTTCAGTAGCTATTTTTATTGCATGAAGCTTAGCAGTGTAAATACTGCAACTAGATGAAAGAGATTCTAAGATAATGCAGGTTGCTAGAACTGCTGCCACACCTACATGTTTTGATCCATCAGTATATATTAGAATACAGTGAATTTGCTGATGCATGAGCAGAATGTAGCTACTATATATTTTGTTTGAGCAGCACCTGTTTTCCCCATTGCCAAGATAAAAAAAATCAACACACAATGGATTTAATGTAGACCGGGTGGCTTTCTTTTTTTTTTTTAGTGGTTGGGTGGATATTCTCTACTGGAACACTGCAATTCTGAATTAGACTTTTCAGTGTGATTGCAGTGGGGTTGTTTTCATTTAATTTGTTCCTGTAGTGGTTTACCAAAGACGGATTAAACATCTTAGTCCAGATAAGATGGGAAGTAAGAATCTGAAGTTTGGCTTCATATGTAAGCGGATCATCTGTCTCTGAAGGTATAACAATGGTTCATGCACATCTATATATGAACTGTGGACTGGTGATGTTTGGAAAGCACCTAAAGCTATTTTAAAGGCAGTGTGTTGAATTGGATTTAGCCACTGCAATGCTGATTTTTTCCAGCTGAGTCATATATAGGTGCACCATAGTCTAATTGGGATTGGATTATGGTTCAGTACACCTGAAACAATGGAGTATCAATTAGTTCCTCATGACATGGCAGAGTACTCTAAGGATATTAGTTTTCTTTATACAAATAGTATGTATATACAGTACTCTGTTTTTGGAAGTTTAGTTTCTTATCTAATATCATGCCTAAGAAACAAATGTCACTTTGTGGAGTAACATGATTCCCCAAATACAGTTTTGATTGGGATGCATTTTGTGTTTCTTTCAGAAGTATATAGCAATTTTCTGTGGAGACAGTCAGTAGCCATTTTGTAACATCCATAATTAAACTTTACTGACAGGTTTTTGAGCTGTCACTGTAAATCTGAGTATGGTGTGGGTTTTGGACTTCATATACTGAAATCAATTTTGGAAACTTACTTTGGATAAAGATGATTTTCCCCTAGTGATCATGGTAGAAATCACACATTGGTTGAACTATATGCCATCTTGGACTCACTTGTAGAGTTGTTTGCAGTTTTGTCCAGATTGAGGTGTGTTTAATAGTAGTTTTTTTTTCAGATGTATTCCTGATGGCTGATTCACTTTTAGATGCATTTGAGAGATATTTTCATGTATTGGTGAAACAATGGCTCCAGTGCTGGATAGTAGGAGTGGACTTTATTATTTTGGTAGCACAATATATTAAAAGATTTTGATAGCTGCAGTGGTGGTTCGTGTGCTTCAACATAGACATTCTACTGGAGACATGGAGAATGCTCCTAAAGCCAGTCTGAGTCCAGTGTATGGGACCTGGTTATGCTGAAATGTAAGTTGGTGCACCATAATCAATGGATCTTGTGTGCTCATTATAACTGTAGTAGTATAGATCTATCTGATCACCACTTCACTACCAGTAGGATTTTTGGGGTGTTTAACTTCTTTAGGTATATAATGCAGAGTTGTTTAACATGTTCAAGAAAGGTTAATTTCCTGTCTTAGATAAGACCTAAGATTTTCACACTTTGTACAACTGTATTTACCTGTCCTAATTTTCGACTGCTTGGGGTCAGTGTGAAGTTTTAGTTTCCTGTAAAAGTGTATATGCATGTTGTTTATGGTACAGGGTTTAGAAGCAGTTGGTTTGTGCCCACTTTACTAACTTTGCTTATTGTTACTTGCAGATGACATTCTCATGTTTTGAGATTGGTAGGAGATACTGAAATCATCCACATACATAGTTGAGCTGTTTATGTTGTTTAGTATATGCTCAGTTATACTATTTATTTTAATGGCAAATAGGGTAGTATTTTGAATTTTCTGGAGAAAAGCTTTTGAGAAATTGATATTCATACTGGAAAGTTCAGTGATGCAGAAACTTCTGGTTTTCACAGAAAAGCACTCCCACAGTCCATATTTATGTGAATCTTGGAGAATTCCATGTAGTATCATAAGCCTTCTCAGTATCAAAATTAACGAATTGGTTCTTTTCTTGACAAGTGCATTTAATGTTGTTTTACAACATTATGAATAGATCAAGGTCGAATGGTTTTTCTGTGCATTATTTACATTTAGTTGAATAAAATTGGCCTGCCTGTTTTTTTATGAGAAGAGAATTTATTCTTGTTTTGTTTTTGTTCTTTTTTACAGAAGATAGGGTGTCTGCTATTCATAGTTTTTCCTTCTGAGTAAGAGTACAGGTTCTTCATTATCTGAATGTTTATTCACTTCCATACCATTGGTGGGTGATCTGGTTTCCTTACAGTCTTCATCAGTTTTAGATTTTTCAGTGGTATCAAGCAATAAAATTAGAGGCCCCAAGGCCTAATTTTATTGCTTGATAGTGTATCTTTGACTCAGTTCACTAGAAAGGTGGCATGCAATATTAAAACATCTGGTTGACACACAGGAACAACACAAGAATATGGCATGCTTGCATGACTTTGTCTAATTTGTATTTCTGAATTTTTCTTTCCAATTTCCCACAGTTGACATGACTTAGGAATGGCTAGGTGGCTTTCTTTGAAGGTTGGGCAAACAGGGGTTGGGACTGAACAGTCTGCCTGTGTGTGGTTCCTTTAAACCACAAATAGCTTGTTGGAAAAAAAAGGAAACGTTATTCCTTTGAACAACAAGTGGCATCACCTTTACTTGCCTACTAGGAATGTCCTTATTTTCGGCATTTAAAGCCACAAATAGGATATGAAATGTAAGGCCCAATTCGACATTTTAAATAGCTTTTATTGTGGATGGTAAGTTTGGAGTGCTGAAAGTTAAAATGATAAATCTAATTGGAATGAGATTATCATCTTTTTAAGTCATGATTTTTTTTGGCAGCATTTATTACTTTTTTCATAACTGAGTGCCTGAACTAACTCCTCTTCAGAGACCATAAGTAGGTCTCACTCTGTGATGACCCCCTTTAGAAGAGTTGAATGTTGTGGAGAGTAATAGATACTAGTAGCCCACCAAAGGTTAAGTTTAATAGCTATTCAATGTTTTGAGGTCACAGTTTCAATCAAGAGGGAGCATGGACTTTACAGAAACCTCCTGATTTTTTTGAAAAAGATTTTGTTTCTTGGGAAGCACTCCTGCTTTCTGCAAAACCTCTTTGTTTTGGCCCAAACATCTCTTTAAAGTTTTTCTTCCTGCTTCAATTACCCAATCTTCAGCTTTTTGAAGTCAAAAATTGACAGTTTCAATAGTTCAATGGAATAGTTTCTTTTTAGCAAGCAAATGATCAGTTCAGATTTTCTGGCTTTTGGTAAATGTAGAAAACGTTTGTTTTATTGCATCATTCAGCCTGATTAATACTAATTCTAATCTGCATTTAATGGCAAATAAAACTTAGAATTAATTAGAGCTCTATCTGCCAGAGCTCTTAATTTGGTATAAACAGTCAGCAGTTTATCGCATTGCCCACCAAGTCTTTGTAATATTAATGTTTAAGATATTACATTAAACATGATTTTAATTTTCTTAAAGTTCCAGTGCAATATCAGGATTATTATTATTGTTGTTGTATTATTTCTTCCTGATTGGGGTTACACCTTGTTATGGGTACTGCTACCAAGTACACAGGGTGGTTATGTCTAGTGTTACTGTTGGTCGACAAACTCTCTGACTATCATACAGCCATTCAGGATTGTGACTTTCTGGAATTCCTTGTAGGTGTTCTTTGGGAGACCTCTTGCTGGTAGGCTGTTATGTAGGGTCTTTGGCACCATAGAGGTTGACACAGTGATCAGGATGGTCATTACTTGTTGCATATGCCACATCTCTTTGATCTCTTGCCTTAGGTCCATGTACTTCCTGATATTTTCCTCATGGATTTTCTGGAGGTTGCCAATGTTGGGCACTGCTTTGTCAATCAGATAGGTAGCCTTTTCCTTGTTGACAATTGCTGTCTTGTCTGTTATTATGGTGCCACCCCAGTACAGGGTTGGGGTCTCTAGTATTGCCTGGGATTTGTACTTGTAATATGGTAAGTTTCTTTGATCAACTGGTATTTCCTCAGTAGCTTCTGATGTGTTATCTTCTCTACCTGGCCGTGTCTACAAGTGTACTTCGTCTGGGTGATCCTGGGCAATTTTGCATCCTGCGGTGATGTTGGATTGTTTCTGAGGCAGCTGGAAATCATTAGCATGTGTCATCTGACACTCTGGTCTCCTTGGTGATATTTCTATAGTTTCTGGTGTTGATTACCTGGTCTAGGATTCTGAGCATTAATCCTTCACTCTCGGGAAAGAGCATCCCACTCATGAGCCATGCATTGGAAACCATTTTATCTATGTGGTCTTGATGGAGGCCATTCTAGTGTCTACCATGGAGTGTCTTCTTTGCTCATCTTTCTAGCTTTGTTTGTACCATCTGGGTGGGAAGGGATTCCTTGCTTAAATATTATTATTACTATTAAAGGCATCTAAATATATGGTGAGAGCTGTGCTCCATTCATAATGTTCTGTATCTGTGTTACATCTTATTGATTCTACATCATGATTAGTATTTTTTTATTACCGTTTTCAAGGAAAGGTGATATTGCAAAAGCTTAGGTTTTTTTAAAAAGAAACTTTTTCATTCATTCAGACATGATAATTTGTAGCAATTATTATACATGCACTGATGTATGTTTTCTGCTCATTGCCATGTGCAAATAAATCAGAAGGTAGAGCCTTATCTCTGTTTTGTTTAGTACTTTTTTAATTATTTATTTAGTGTATACTTTAAATTGAGAAATGTGACTTTAATTGAAATGTTTTTGCAGAAATTTTAAAACATTGTGTGTGCTTGTGATAGTGCTTAATAATTCAGTCTTTTTTTTTTTTTCCCCCTATTATTTAGAAAATTCATCTAAAATAAAAAGTTCTCTATCCACAGTGGAAGATTACAGCAAAGCACATGATTCTTGCTTAACATCCTTGAACTGCCTCAGGTAATCATCCTAATTTGCTTTATACTGTAATATTTAGTCAAAATTCTTAGTATTTTAATCTGACAATCTCTGTCAAAACTTGATACGAATGTTGTTCTAATGTGTTGTCTTTTTTTTGGTGTCCTAGTACTTTTGATAACATAGTGTTAATTGTTTGTAAACTAATTTCATTAGGTCTAAACTTTCTCTGGAAGTGCTACCAGAAATAATAGATTCAGTCAAGTGTCTGGAAAAGAAAATTAATCCTCCTGTAATTTCACAGTCAATGCTATCTCGGGTAAGTTTTCATTTTTAAATTTATTATTTAAGTATCATGTCTTGGGTTTTTATTTTTTAGCAGACTATAGTTTCATTTATTTTGATAACTTAAATTGTCTGGCTATAATGGACTATACCAAGAGCAGTAGTAGTAGGTCAATCCTGACTAACCTTTTCAAGTAGTTAAAACAGATCCAGTTATATAAATTCTGATTTAATACAGGCTTCTGCATGAACTTGAATGAAGATGTGCCCATTCAGATAATCTCTGAATGGGCACATCTTCATTCTAGCAGTCCTTGTGCCATTAAACAGCCATACTATCAATCCATCTACATACTAGGAAACATAGGACCAATGATTATGACCTTCTCCGTTGTGAATGGTCATTCCTTCAGAAACTCAGTATTAGTAGTGGCAAATGATGCAGTGGGAAAAAAAACCCTCTCATATCACCTGTTCTACCTACCCCTCTAATAATTTGTCAAGTTTTTCCTTGAATTTATTCAAAGTACCCTCCTCTACACCAGATGAAAGCTTCTTCTGACAATCAGCTGCCTGAAGGCAAACTTCAGCACATCTGTCCTGCAACCAACTGATCTGAGTTTGAATTTATGCTCCATCATGTCTGGGCAAGGGGAATGTATTCACCGGTCTAAGCTTACACAATCCTTTTAAACGTCAATCAGATCCTCACAGGTGACTAGCCTCCATGTACTGGAGTTCGCAGAACTGAAGCCTTCGCTGGCAAGGTCACACTTTTGTTCCTCCCACTAATCTCTTTGCTCTTCTCTGCCCCCATTTTGTAACAGACTAACATCCATCCATCCTAAAATTAAGCTTCCAGACTTCTATGCAGTATGTGGCCTAATCATCTTGACCCTGCTGACAAAAATCACAAGAGCTATCCTGACAGCCTGTCTGCACTGCTCTAGAGAACTTCATATCTGACTGCAATTTATCCCAAGTTCCTCTTCATTGTCTACTACCCTGAAAGTGCTACTACATTCAGGGTAGTAGACATCACCACAGTTGTTACATCACCACTGGGATTACGGCTATAGTAAGTAATAGAGGCAAGTAATGCAAGAAAGCAAGGTTGAGCTTTTGCTGCATCAGCCAAAAAAAAACCAATTTCTTACAACCATTTGCTCTAAAAGTTTGTCCAGTTCCTCCTTGTATTTATTTAAGCTATCAGCTTCCACAACCTGTTGCAGTGTGCTACTGCAACAGGATCTAGATAATTTGGGCAGATGGGCTAAGAAGTGGCAACTGAAGTTCAACCTTGACAAATGCAAAGTACTGCATATGGGTAGAAGTAACCCCAGAGAAACGTACCAACTGTGTGGTACTACACTTAAGGTGGTAGAAAATGAAAAAGACCTGGGAGTAATTGTGCAGTCAGATATGAAGTTTTCTGAGCAATGTAGACAGGCTGCTAGGGCAGGTCATGGGGTTTTGTCAATGATATATAGGAATTTTGCTAGCAGGGAAAAGGAGGTGATTGTCCCTCTGTATAAAGCAATGGTCAGGCCACGCCTTGAGTACTGCGTACAGGTCTGGAGGCCTCATTTTAGGAAGGATGTAGATTTGCTTGAGCGTGTACAGAGAAGAGCAACACGATTGGTGAGGGGAATGAAGGGATTCTCTTACCAAGAGAGGCTTAAGTTCTGCAAATTGCAGTGGCTGGAGACTAGGCACCTGCGCGGTGATCTGATTGAGGTCTATAAGGCCTTGAATGGGTTGAGCACGCTGAATTCTGATGGGATCCTTCCACTTGTTCAGATTACGAACCTACGGGGACATAAGTTCAAATTAAGAAAGGACAGATGTAGAATAGATGTGCGGAAATTTGCCTTTAGCCAGCGGGTGGTTAATTGCTGGAACAAACTTCCATCTGTCGTTGTGGAAGTTGATAGGTTAAATAAATTTAAGGAGGAACTGGACAGGCATTTGGAGGGAATGGCGTGATGATTTTTTTTTTTTTTTTTGGCTGATGCTGCATAAGCTCCTACACTTGCTTTCTTGCATCATGTGCCACTACTACTACTACTACTACAACGACAGATGGAAGTTTGTTCCAGCAATCAACCACCTGCTGACTAAAGGCAAATTTCCGCACATCTATTCTACAACTGTCTTTCCTCAATTTGAATTTATGTCCCCTCAGGTTCATAATCTGAGCAAGCAGAAGAATCCTATCAGAATTCAGTGTGCTCAGCCCATTCAAGGTCTTATACACCTCAGTCAGATCACCTCACAGGTGCCTAGTTTCCAGCTGCTGCAACTTGCAAAACTTAAGCCTTTCTTGGTAAAAGGATCCCTTCATTCCCCTCATCAATCTTGTTGCCCTTCTCTGTACACGCTCAAGTGAATTTACATCCTTCCTAAAATGAGGCCTCCAGACCTGTGCACAGTACTCAAGGTGTGGCCTGACCATTGCCTTATACAGAGGGACAACACCTCTTCCCTGCTAGCAAAATAACTGTATATCATTGACAAAACCCCATTACCTGCTCTGGCAGTCTGTCTGCATTGCTCAGAAAATTTCATATCTGACTGCACCATCACTCCCAGGTCTTTTTCATTTTCTACCACCCTAAACATAGCACCACACAGTTGGTACGTTCCCCTGGGGTTACTTCTACCCATATGCAGTACTTTGCATTTGTCAATGTTAAACTTACTTCAGTTGCCACTTCTCAGCCCATCTGGCCAAATTTTCTAGATCCTGTTGCAGTAGCATACTGTCATTAACAACCCTGCCAACCTTTGTATCATATGCAAACTGCGACACTAAGCCTAATACAACCCCAGGGTCCAACACTGAAGCCTAATACAACAGAGTCAAACACTGAACCCTGTGAGACTCCACTAATAATGTTAGTCCACTCAACCATCTTTTTATCCATTGTAGCAACTTACCCTTAATACCATACTGCTCCAATTGTACAGTAATCTTCCATGCACAACAGTGTGAAAAGCTTTTGTGAAATTGAAGTATTTGGATTTCATATGCATATGAAGTACCCTGCATTTGTCTATATTATACTTCAAATTCCATTTTTCAGCCCATTTGTTGCATAATCTGATTAACATAATCTGATTAACCATCCTGCAAACCTTTATATTATCTGCAAACTTAGATATTTGTCCTGATCTGCCTTCATCAATATCACTAGCACTGAACTTTGGGAGACTCAACTAATAACATTAGTCCAAGAAGAGCAGTGCACATTGATAACAACTGTCTTCTCCACCTCAACCATCCTGTTATCCATAGGATTAACTTGCCATTAATGCCACACTGCCCCTATTTCTGCAGCAGTCTTATGTGTAAAAAATCAAAAACTTTTCTGTAACCTAAGTATATGATTTTAGAATTAATTTTTGCATCATAGTTTTAACAAATCCATGGTGCAACTGCATTCCTGTCTAGATTCGCCTGTATTTCTTCTTTAATCAGTGACTCCAATATTTTTTCCCTGGAACAAAAGTCAAGCTAACAGTTCTGTAATTGCTCATGTTGTCCTTTGATCCACTTTTGTGAATTGGCGATACATATGCACATCCCCAGCCTGTAGGGATCTTCCCATATTCAAGGGTGCTCTCATAATTATGGTTAAAGGTTTGCTTACCTCCTTTAATTGGACAGGTGCCTTCTTTACTTTTAGCTTCAGTAATTTTTCTTCCATTCTCAGCTCTTACGAAATCGTTCAATGCCTAAAATTTTAAAAACTTCTGATACCACGCCCCGAAACAATTCCTCATGTGTGAATGTAGTTGCAATATACCTATTCAATTTGCTCAGAAATCTGAGTAGTGTGGTGAACAGTTAGTCCACTCATATCTAGTGGTAATTGTGATTAAACTTCTTCCTTATAGTGTTTACAAAAGTAAATCTTTCTCCTTTTCTTTGCATTCTTTCCCAGGGACTTCTCATAATCCACCTTAGCTTCCCTAACCTCCTTATTTAATTTGATTGCAGACTAGTTTATATCTATTGTAGGGTTCTATATCACTTGATAATTTATATGCAGTTTTCATCTTTCCCATGAGCCTTATCAGTTCATCTGACACTCATTTAGGTCTAAGCCTCAATGTAGTAGTAGTAGCAGTGGCATTTGATGCAAGAAAGCAAGTGTATGAGCTTATGCAGCATCAGCCAAAAAAAAACACCATTCCCTCCAAATGCCTGTCCAGTTCTTCCTTAAATTTATTCAACCTATCAACTTCCACAACGACAGATGGAAGTTTTGTTCCAGCAATTAACCACCCGCTGGCTAAAGGCAAATTTCCGCACAACTAATCTACATCTGTCTTTTCTTAATTTGAATTTATGCCCCCTTAGGTTCGTAATCTGAACAAGTGGAAGGATCCCATCAGAATTCAGCGTGCTGAACCCATTCAAGGCCTTATATACCTCAATCAGATCACCGCGCAGGTGCCTAGTCTCCAGCCACTGCAATTTGCAGAACTTAAGCCTCTCTTGGTAAGAGGATCCCTTCCTTCCCCTCACCAATCTTGTTGCCATTCTCTCTACAGGCTCAAGTAAATCTACATCCTTCCTAAAATGAGGCCTCCAGACCTGTATGCAGTACTCAAGGCATGGCCTGACCATTGCCTTATACAGAGGCCCCGGGTGCCAAGCGATTGTGATCGAGCGTTTTCTCTGTGATTAAAGTGTGATTATTCAAAAGCGATTTAGAGTTATATTAAGTTCCTGCCCTTAAATTTATTTATTTAAAATCAGCTACTGTTACAAAAGTACTTGTACAGAGCGAGAAAGAAAAGTTACCTTTCTTTATTTTTCTTGTATCTTTTACTAACACTTACTACTTTACGCTTGGTCACACCGGGCACTGCTCCTGCCTCCCCGTGGCGGGGCCGGAAATCTTGGCAGAAAAGCTAATCTGCCAAGGGCCAAAAGGAGCAAGCATGGACCAAAATACGTTTCCGCCTCTAGAGCCGACAAGCTCTCGGCCAGAGATAGACATTGACCATAACATGTCGCAACCCAAAAGGTTGAAAACCACTTCCTCAGCGACAATTTATCCTACATTCCTTATAATGCACTCTCTTACAGATCAACCTCTGAGTAAGCTCTCTCCGTTCCTTATCCAGAAACACCTGGAAAGTCTGGCAGGATCTCCTAAGACAGTCAAGAGGCTACAATCAGGTGACCTTCTATTGGAAACAGTAAATTGTAAACATTCAGAGAAACTGCTAAAACTTACAAGCTTTGCTGGAATTCCAGTAAAAGTTTCTCCCCATGCTACCCTAAATACATCTAAGGGCGTTATATCCAGCTGGGATCTATTGAATGTCACGGAGGAGGAGATAACACAAGAGCTTCAAGATCAAAGTGTCATTGCTGTGAAAAGAATTATGGTGAAAAGAGAAAATATACTCACACCTACAAGGAATATTATTCTAACTTTTAACACGCCAAACCTACCATCATCGATAAAAGCAGGCTACTTACTCTGCCGCATTAGACCATATATTCCTAACCCATTGAGATGTTTTAAGTGCCAGAAGTATGGCCACTCTCAAACGGCGTGCAGAGGAAACCAGGTTTGTCCTAATTGTGGGTCCGCTGACCACACCCAAAGTGACTGCTTGGCAAAAGAAATGACTTGTCCCAACTGTAAAGGAAACCATCCTGCCTACTCAAGGACATGTGACAAATGGAAAACCGAAAAGCAAATCGTAAAATATAAGATAGAAAATAAAGTAAGCTTTCAAGAAGCACGGAAATTACTCACTCCCACTATAAATAAACGTACGTACGCCAATATTGCGCAAAAATATCAATCAGTAGCCACCCAAACTGATGTTACCGTCCCTTCAACCACCTCAATCTCTGACTGGGCTCGGACTGTTCTCTCTCAGCAACAGTCCAATGTCCCGAAACAGTTGAACCAGGCAAGTAATACTGCACTTACAGTACCAGCTACATCTCCTTCTCCTCCCCCAGTGATTTCTTCTATATCGAATAATCCTAACTCAAATTTAAAAAAGAATATCCAAGAAACATCTATGGATACTATTGAATCATCCAGACAAGAAGAACCGATCTTAGAAATATATGCGGAAGAAGAAATGGACACCGGTCGACCATTATTCCCAAAAAAAGACAAACCAAAGCCTGAACGTCACAAGACAGTCACATCAAAAAAACAGTCAGAAGCAGCTTCTTCTACTAAACATCAATAATGCCTTACATTCTACAATGGAATTGTAGAGGATTTCGTAGCAACCTTAACGATATTCAAGTCTTAATTAACCGCTATTCTCCAGTTGGTTTCTGTCTACAGGAAACCTATCTAACTCCGCAAATTTCCACCAACATAAAGAACTATGCCATCTATCGGCACGATCGTAATAATTCAAATGCTGCCCGTGGGGGCGTGGCCATCTTGGTCAGCTCAAAGATCCCTACCAAGCAAATTGTTTTGCAAACTACAATTGAAGTTGTAGCCGTACGCTTGATAACTCAGATTGCGTTAACACTAGCATCAGTCTATCTCCCACCAAGTCATACCTTCTCTTACCAAGATCTGGAAAACCTGCTAATGCAATTACCACCCCCTGTCTGTATGTTGGGTGATTTCAATAGCCACCATCCCTTATGGGGATCAACAAAACTAGATACACATGGCCGCCTAATTGAAACTTTTCTAGACAAGCAAAACCTTACTGTTCTTAATACTGGCGCACCCACTCACATACAATTACCAACTGGACAAATTTCTGCAATTGATCTATCAATATGTTCCCCGAATCTGTTTCCAATCATAGAATGGTCTGTTTTAGATGACCCCTTAAGCAGTGATCACTTTCCGATTATTTGTGATCTGCTCACTGCACACCCACCAACGGTCAAACCCTGCAGGAAATGGAAGTTCTCTCAAGCCAACTGGGTCAAATTTCAATCAGTAGTCACCCTGGATGAACAATATATACGAACACAGTCAATAGATGAAGCCACAGAGTATATCACTTCACATATAATATCTGCAGCTAAATGTTCAATTCCATTGTCGAATCCCCAATCCCGACGGCACCTTAACTATTGGTGGAATCAAGAATGCACAATAGCTAAGAAGTTAAAAAATAAAGCATGGAATTTATTCCGTAGATCCCCAACCACAGCTAATCTTATCAATTACAAGAAACTAAGAGCAAAAGCACGTCGCACTCAAAGAGAAGCAAAGAAAAATTCTTGGATTCGGTTTGCATCTACCATAAACAGGAACACTAACTCCAGGTTAATATGGAAGAAAATCAGGCAGATTTCCGGAAAATTTCCAACCACCCCTTCACCAATTCTTTCATGGAACGGGCAAGAACTATCTGCTCCTCAAGACATTGCAAATGCCTTGGCAAAAACTTTTGCCGAAGTTTCTGCGGCATCAAATTACTCTCCGGATTTCCAGAAAATAAAGACCAAGACTGAACAACGAGCCATCAACTTTCGAACCTCAGTTTTCTTTCCATATAATCAGCCTCTTCAATATCATGAACTTATACATGTCATTAAAACAACACGCAACAGTGCCGCTGGACCAGATGGAATCTCTTACATTATGTTACAAAACCTTGGTGACAGAAATTTACAAATACTGCTGGTCTATTATAACCGGATATTTATGGAAAACATTTATCCCAGCTCTTGGCATCATGCCACAGTCCTTGCCTTTTTGAAACCTGGAAAAGACCCTACAATTCCATACAATTACCGACCAATTTCCCTCTCCAGTTGCCTCGGAAAATTACTTGAAAAAATTATTCATAATCGACTTGCATGGGCCATCGAAGCACAACATCTAATGAGTAATAATCAGCATGGCTTTCGTAAGAACAGGTCCTCCTTAGATCTCATGATCAAGGCAGAGTCTGCAATTCGCAATGCCTTCGTAAAAAATGAACATCTCGTTTTGGTGTCCATAGACATAGAGAAGGCATTTGACACTACCTGGCGTCATGGCATTCTCAGCGACCTCCATGCCCTTGGTCTACGAGGCAACCTTCCTATTTTCATCAGGAACTTTCTCCAGACTCGTTCGTTCCAAGTTCGATACCACAACTCGCTTTCTATGACATTCTTACAGGAAGAGGGAGTGCCACAAGGTTCAGTATTGAGTGCAACCCTCTTTGCCCTTAAAATTGATTCTATCACAAAGGAACTTCCAAATACAGTTGAGACCTATCTTTATGCGGATGACCTCTCCATATCTTGCCATTCTCAGAATATGAGATCCATTGAGCGGCAACTACAGTTATCCTTGAATAAGGTCCAAAGGTGGGCAGGACTCAATGGCTATCGTCTATCTCAGCAGAAAACTGTTGCAATCCACTTTTGTAATCAACGAAAAATGCATGCAGATCCTGAACTTCAGATGGCAAATTTTACCATTCCAGTGTCCAACAATATCAGATTCTTGGGATTAATCCTTGACAGAAAATTAAATTTCTTAGATCACATTAAATCGCTGCGTACTTCCTGCCTCAAAAAACTGAACATACTCAGAGCTTTATCTGCAATGTCTTGGGGAGCAGACCGTACATCTTTGCTTCTATTATATAGAGCATTGATCAGATCCCGTTTGGATTATGGTGCTCCAATCTACGATTCTGCTCGAAAGAGTACACTACGCTGGTTGGACCCTATACAGCATAGTGCATTGCGGATTGCCCTTGGCGCATTCAGAACATCTCCTACCCACAGTTTATACATTGAAGCACATGAGCCCCCTCTTTGTCTCCGCAGGAAAGCACTACTTCTTAAGTATGCAGCCCGAATACAAAGTTGCTGTCAGCATCCTATTGGGCCATATCTCTTTAATCCACCACTGCAAAACCTTTATAGAAATAAACCCAGTAAAATAAGACCGGCAGGCTTACGCCTAATTGAAGTAACACAGAATTGGAATATTCCTAATGTCAACAGGCTAGATGTAGTGAAATGCCCTCACCCACCTTGGACACCTCCTCCACAATTAACTTGTGATACTTATCTTCAAAAATGGGGAAAGAATCTTCTACCGTCACTCAACGTGAAACAACTCCATGCAAGCCATATTCAGAAATATGCTAATTTATTGCCAATATATACTGATGGCTCCAAATCACATTCAGCCGCTGGAGCAGCAGCAGTATTTCCCTCTACAATCATTTCTGCTTCCCTTCCACCTGAGTATAGCAGCTTATCTGCAGAACTTCATGCAATAAAGTTAGCTTTAGAAAACCTGAATCGCTACCCATCTCTAAAATATGTTGTATATACTGACTCTCTAAGCTCAATTACAGCAATACAAAACTTTTCTTACAAGGTTCATCCTATTTTAAACCAAATCAGAAGCCTCTTATTAAAAATTGAAGAACGTCATCAATCAGTGACCTTTTGTTGGATCCCAGCCCATTCGGGGATAAAAGGGAATGAACTGGCTGACAAAACTGCCAAAAATCCATCAACTTATGATTTAACCCATGCTCCTATTCCAATCTATGACTATAATAATATCATACAAGCAACATGTCTTGCACTGTGGAGAGAGCTATGGCACACCCAAAGCAATAATAAACTTTATCAGTTGAAACAGGATCCACAACTTTGGCGCTCTAGCACCAAAACAGTACGCAGAGAAGAAGTAGTGCTTGCACGAGCGCGGATAGGACATACATATCTGACACACCTTCACCTACTTACAGGAGAGGGTCCTCCTCATTGTCCACACTGTTCCTCGCACTTATCAGTCAAACACATTCTCATTGACTGCCCTCACTACGATCAGGACAGAATATCCATCCTCCTTTCCCTAAAAAATCTTCCGGAACCGAAGACATTAAAAAACATTATAGGTGACGATGCAAACATCAACGAATTCTTTTCGTTTTTGAAAAAAATTGGATTGTATGATAAATTCTAAACCATCACTGTAATAAATCATAAATTGATTCTATCAGAAATTTGAATTTTATCATTTTCCTATGAATAGGCGCACTATAGCCCCAGCAGCTCGTGCGCCATTAAACCCCCATCACAACAACAACAACCTTATACAGAGGGACAATCACCTCCTTTTCCCTGCTAGCAAAATTCCTATATATCATTGACAAAACCCCATGACCTGCCGTGGCAGCCTGTCTGCATTTCTCAGAAAACTTCATATCTGACTGCACAATTACTCCCAGGTCCTTTTCATTTTCTACCACCTTAAGTGTAGTACCACACAGTTGGTACGTTTCTCTGGGGTTACTTCTACCCATATGCAGTACTTTGCATTTGTCAAGGTAGTGGCAAACTTCAGTTGCCACTTAGCCCATCTGCCCAAATTATCTAGATCCTGTTGCAGTAGCACACTGCCATTACTGTCATTAACAACCCTGCCAACCTTTGTATCATCTGCAAACTTCGACACTAAGCCTGATATACCTTCATCAATATCATTGATAAATATACAAAACAACAGTGGACCTAACACCGAACCCTGTGGGACTCCACTAATAACATTAGTCCAAGAAGAGCAGCACCCATTGATTACCGCCATCTGTCTTCTCCCACGTAACCATCCTTTTATCCATTGTAGCAACTTACCCTTAATACCATTCTGCTCCAATTTGTACAATAGTCTTCCATGCGCAACAGTGTCAAAAGCTTTCCTGAAATAATCCAAATATATAATATCAAAATTATTTTTTGCATCCAGTTCCTTTGTAACCACATCATAATATCCTATCAAATTTGTCAGACAAGACTTTCCCTTAAGAAACCCATGCTGTGTCTGAATTATTGCTGCAGTCTTGTCTAGACGATCGTGCAATGCATCTTTAACCAGTGACTCCATTAATTTACCCGGAACAGAAGTTAAACTAACTGGTCTGTAATTACTCGTGTCACCCTTCGATCCCCCTTTGTGAATTGGGGATACATATGCACATCTCCCGTCCGTGGGAACCTCCCCTGAGACCAAGGACGCTCTCATAATTATGGCTAAGGGTTTGCTTAGTTGCTTTGCCGCCTCCTTTAATATAAATGGATAGATCCCATCCACCCCAGATGCTTTTCTTATGTTTAACTTCAACAATTTCTCCTCTACTTTGCTTTCAGTTATTACAAAATCATTAAGTATCCTGCTACAATTTGATAACCTTCTGCTATTTTCAAACCTTAATAATTCCTCATGTGTGAATGTAGATGCAAAATACTCATTCAGTTTGTTTGCTATCTGAGCAGGATCATCAACAATCGAACCATCGATGTCAAGTGGACCAATCAGATTCATCCCCTTCCTTTTAGAGTTTATATAAGTAAAGAAATCCTTCCTGTTTTTCTTAGCATCTTTTGCCGACGACGACTTATAATCTGCCTTCGCCTGCCTAACCTCCTTTACCACCTGATTACAGACTAGCTTATATCTGCCATTGACTTCTGAGTCGCTTGATAATTTATATGCACCCATGCATTTTTCTTCTCTATTACGAGTCTCATTAGTTCATTAGATAACCATTTAGGCCTAAACCTTGAACAATATTTCTTAATAGGTATGAAACTTTTAGTAGCTTCCACGGTTAATTCCTTGAATGCTTCCCACTTAGAATTTACTGTTGGTAACATCGTCAGTTTATCCCACTGTACAGAATTTAAAAACTGTCGGAGACCACTGTACTCACCTTTACGGAAGCAAAAACCCTTTCCTAGTTGATGTATTTCTTAGTTGATTTTTTTTTAGGAGCATTAGCAACTAAGGCCATATTGCTCCGGGATATACGGTGGTCATTCCCTGACCTTTCCGCATCCTCCGTATTTGGTGGTCACTGGCTCGAATCCCAGTCTAATCAAACGTGTGCTATTCACTGCTGCTCCTGCCCACTTGGCTAAGGAGGTGCTCTTAGTTGGTGTAAAAAAAAAAGCTTTTATGATTACTTCCTTGAATGTTTCCCATTTAGGATTTATTGTTGGTAAAATCATCAGTTGGCTCCACTGCCAGAATTTAAGAAGAGCAATTGTCAAGAGCAATGGGAAGGGCTTTGCCCTTCCCTTTGCTCGTGACAGTAGTTACATCTTTAAGTGAATCCACATCAAAACATTGTGTGATCACTGCCACCTTGTGAGTCTTATCTGCAGATTTTTAATGCATGTAATATTACTGCTGATAATAAGGTCAAGTGTATTGCATTTTCTCATTCTCCAACATGCTGTTATATAAAAACGGTCATTGAAGAAATCCACAAAAGCTTTGCTTCTATGTGAGTGACCAACACAGATATTCCAGACTATATTTAAAGAGAGGTCACTGACTCTCATTAAAAATTATAGCTGTGAATTACAGGCTCCAAAAAGGCGATGTGTTTGCCATTTTATTTACCTAATTGTTATTTTATATTGTATTTTATAAGTAGCCTTATAATTCTAGTTACACTGGTTATTTTTATTTTAGATGAGAGTTTTTGTAGATTACTACTTAACATACGTAAAACAGTTGTTTCGTTTGAATCTTGCATCCATTGTTTTTGTATAGAGTGGTAGGGAATTAAAATTAATTGTGGTAACTAGGTAGCTCTAACATCCATAATATAGCATAATACGCATCACTGCATTTAGGATTCTATTAGAGAGTGTAGTATTGACAATTAATTAATTAAATTTATTGATCTTATTAATTTAAAATAGCATGCTCCAGATTAGAGCAGCAAAGCAAGGGGCACAAAGTGATAGGAGTGCTGTGACTCGGGGGAGAACTGAGGGGCAATTCTCCAACGCATTACAGCCTAAAAAAATGTGCACCTTGTGAAATGTTTGCCGAACTCTCTGGAACAGAACATGAGCTAGCCAAGGAGGATGTCTGTGCGTGCCAGGTGCAGACAGTGTAGAAATTAGGTGTCAACTCAGTTTTCTAATGGCTGTCTATGAGAGCTTGAGGTGTAGGGTAGATGCCCTCAAAGAAATTAATGAGGGCCAAACTCTCAGCTGCCCAATTCAACACCAGAGTTCACTCCTGTGCATCAGGAAACACAGCGGCAATCTCCAAGGCAGAATGCACTGGACCCAAATGAACTAGTTATTGTTGGTGACTATTGTCAGGGAGACAGGTAATATATTGTGTAAAAGGGATAGATGGAATAGGACCAGTATGTCTGCCAGGGGCAAAAAAAAGTTGATTACATTGTGAAGCATATATCATCTTTTAAGGGCACAAAGGGTGATATTGTTGTACATGTTGGCACCAATGACTTTAAGAGTAATCTGCAGATTTACTTAACAAGTGCAGGTCAATGTTGCAAAAAAGTTGAGTTAGGGTTAAATTTGAAAATGTCTGCAATTCTGCCCAGACATGATAGGAAGGGAGTACATGGTGAAAGCCTTGTCAATCAATTCGACCCTGGAGGGAATGTGCAAGGCTCACAGGGTAGAATTTTTTTTTTAGTGTGGTCTGTGCTTGTTAACAGGAGAGACTACTTCTACAGGGATGGGATACACTTAAATATAAAGGGTGCAAGAATATTTGCTGCTGCTATCAAGGCAGTGTTAGGTGGGTTGGAAACCTACTAGCTTCTGGAGTTTCACAGACTAAAAGGTTAAAGTAGCTGCAGGCAGAGGTGAAGGTGATTCTTGCACTACTTCTATTAGAATAAGCAGCGGCCTGGAGCGAGGGGTGCTGGTGGTTTCAAGGACTGATGGCAGTCATCGTGAAACAGGTTATATGGGATTTGTTAGGGTAACTAAGAATAAGAATAGGTGCATGTATACTTGCATGTATACCAATGCTAGAAGTATAGTAAATAAATTTGATGAATTTGAGGTGTTGGTCAAGACATCAAAGGCAGATATTGTTGGGATATCAGAGACGTAGTGTCACACAGATATTAGGAATGCAGAATTGGAATTTGGGTAATACAATGTGTAAAGAAAGGTCTGTGTCTGTTAATTAAGAAAAACATAAAATCAAAAGAAGTGCATCCAGTTGATATGGATGGACAGTGCACTGTTGAGTCAGTTTGGTGTGACATAAGCACTGCAAAATCAAAAATAAGAGAAGGAGTGTGTTATAGGCCTAATGACTCGAATGAGTACAATGAACGATTGTACAAAGGCTAGTAAATCAGAATGTCTTATGGGGGATTTTAACTTCCCAGATGTTGTCTGCAACTTTTGGGTTGGTCACTTGGACACTAGTAAGACTTTTGTGGATTTATTGGATGATTGTTTTCTGCAGCAGCATGCTCGAGAGGCAACCAGAGAGGGTAATACTCTTGATCTGGTTATCAGCAGTGATCATTCGTGTATCAAGAATTTGCAGATAAAGGAACCACTAAGTGGCAGTGATCACAGTGTACTGATGTGGGATTTACTTAAAGATATGGGCACCTCCGTAACTAGGTGGGAAGGAGCAGCAGTGCGTAGCACACGCTTCTTGATTAGACCGCGGTTCGAGCCCATCACCGCCAAATATGGAGGAAGCGGAAAGGTCAGGGAATGACCACCGCATATCCTGGAGCAATATGGCCTTAATTGCTAATGCTCCTAAAAAACAAAATAACAAACAAACAACAAACAAACTTAAAGATATAATTACCATCAGCAGTAAAGGAAAGGGGTTTTTGCTTCTGTAAAGGTGACTAGTGGTCTCAAGACAGTTTTTAAATTTGGTACAGTGGGATCAACTGATGATGTTACCAACAGCAAATTCTAAGTGGGAAGCATTCAAGGAATTAATTGTTATTTGTTTACAATACATATTAAGAAATATTGTTCAAGGTTTAGGCCTAAATGGTTGTCAAATGAACTGAGACTCGTTGGCAGAGAAGAAAAATGCATGGGATGCACATAAATTATCAATGACACAGAAGCCTATGGCAGATATAAGCTAGTCTGTAATGAAGTCACAAAGGAGGTTAGGCAGGCGGAGGCAGATTACGAGAAATCTTTGGCAAAGGATGCTAAGAAAAACAGCAAGGATTTTTTAATTAATATAAAACTCTAAAAGGAAGGGGATGAATCAGATTGGTCCACTTGATATTGATGGTTCGACTGTTGATGATCCTCTTCAGATAGTAAACAAACTGAATAAGTATTTTTCATCTATGTTGACACTTGAGGAGTTAAGGATTGAAAATACCAGAAGGTTATCAAATTGAAGCAGGGTGCTTAATGATTTTGTAATAGCTGAGAGCAAAGTGGAGGAGAAATTGTTGAAGTTATACATAAGAAAGGCACCTGGGGTGGATGGGATCTAGCCAGTTATATTAAAGGAGGCAGCAAAGGAAGTAAGGAAACCCTTAGCCATAATTATGAGAGCATCCTTGGACTCGGGGGAGGTCCTCACGGACTTAGTTTAACTTCTGTTCCGGGTAAAATAGTCACTGGTTAAAGATGCATTGCAGGATTATCTAGACAAGACTGCAGCAATAATTCAGACACACCATGGGTTTCTTAAGGGAAAGTCTTGTCTGACAAATTTGATTGGATATTATGGATGCAAAAAATAATTTTGATGTCACATATACTTGGATTTCAGGAAAGCTTTTTACACTGTTGTGCATGGAAGACTACTGTCCAAATTGCAGCAGAATGGTATTACGGGTAAGTTGCTACAATGGATAAAAAGATGGTTGAGTGGGAGAAGACAGTGTGGTAATCAATGGGCCCTGCTCTTCATGGACTAATGTTATTAGTGGAGTTCCACAGGGTTCGGTGTTGGGTCCACCGTTGTTTTGTATATTTTTCAATGATATTGATGATGGTATATCAGGCTGTGTCGAAGTTTGCAGATAATACAAAGGTTGGCAGGGTTGTTAATGACAGTGTTGCAGTGTGCTACTGCAACAGGATCTAGAAAATTTGGGAAGATGGGCTGAGAAGTGGCAACTGAAGTACTGTATATGGGTAGAAGTAACTCCCGAGGAACGTACAAACTCTGTGGTACTACACTTAGATGGTAGAAAATGAAAAAGACCTGGGAGTAATTGTGCAGTCAGATATGAAGTTTTCTGAGCAATGCAGAGACAGGCTGCCAGGGTAGGTCATGGGGTTTTGTCAATGATATATAGGAATTTTGCTAGCAGGGAAAAGGAGGTGATTGTCCTTTTGTATAAGGCAATGGTCAGGCCACGCCTTGAGTACTGCATACAGGTCTGGAGGCCTCATTTTAGGAAGGATGTAGATTTGCCTGAGCATGTACAGAGAAGGGCAACAAGATTGGTGAAGGGAATGAAGAGATCCTCTTACCAAAAGAGCCTTAAGTTTTGCAAATTGCAGTGGTTGGAGACTAGGCACCTGTGCGGTGAACTGATTGAGGTGTATAAGGCCTTGAATGGGTTGAATATGCTGAATTCTAATGGGATTCTTCCACTTGTTCAGATTATGAACCTAAGGGTGCATAAATTGAAATTGAGGAAAGACAGCTGTAGAATAGACGTGCGGAAATTTGCCTTCAGTCAGCGGGTGGTTAATTTCTGGAACAAACTTCCATCTGTTGTTGTGGAAGTTGATAGGTTAAATAAATTTAAGGAGGAAGTGGACAAACATTTAGAGGAAACGGTTGTGTGAATTATTATTTTTTTTTTTTTTTGACTGATGCTGCATAAGCTCATACATTTGCTTTATTGCATAACATGCCACTATTACTATTTCTATATCTGGAAAGTTAAAATTCTCCATTATAAGACAATTTGATTTACTAGCCCACTCTGTGTGCAGTTATTCACTATACATCACAATCATTGGGCTTATAACACACTTCTACTTTTTTTTTTTTTTTTTTTATTTCTCATTGCTTTGTCTCATAAAACTTACTCAACATTGTACTGGATGCACCTGCCCCAGATTTTGTGCTTTTCTTAACTAAGAGCATAACTTCTCTACCTGCCTCTTTGGACAGAACAGGAGGAGTGTACACATTGTGTGCACTCCTCCCCATATTTAAATTATATATCCACTATATTCATCTGAGTGAAATCGTATCTACCTGTACAGTGTCTGCTTTTGATGACTTAACCAGTAATTCAAATTCAGGAAATTAATTTACTCTATCCCTAGTAGTTGAAAATACGCATGCAACTGTTTTTTTCTCTAAGTAACTGTAACACAGCATGTGTATTAGTTGGTTACATTAGGCCCTCCAGCAAGGCTTAAAATCCCCAATACCTTGATTTCTAGGCTGCTTTATGTTCCAGTGGAAGCAGTGCAAGAATGGTTTGCACCTCTGCCTGCAACTGTTGTTAAAACTATTAGTTTGTGTATCTTCGATAGCATCAACAAAGATTTATTTACTTCACTCAAGATCTTGCCAGTCCCAAAGGAACAGGGGAGAACCATCTCACCCCCATCCACCCCACTGGTTCAATATATATCCCATATCTTATCCCAGCATAGCTCACCCTTTTTTTCCCTGCTTCTTCTCTTCCTCCTCCCTTCTTCCACACCAAAGTTCTCCAGAAGCCATCTCTAGCTCAGACCTTGCTAATGCACTCAGCAGCTGTTGTTGAGAGCTCTCCATACAATATTTGCTGAAGGATCTAACCTTCCAGTGATGTCACCCACTCCTCTGCATGTGTACTTTGGAGCCAAACATCATTGGTCACTGCTACATCCAGTAAATGCTCATAGGATAATAGCCCCTTTCAGTGTTATATGTAAATCCTGCATTCATACAAGCATTTTCAATAAGTAATTTCATGTTACTAATTATAAGATGTGTTAGTTACTCAGCATGTAAATTTTCTTTATAAATATTATTTAGCTACTGATGAAGATTCTCAGAGAAGGTCTACAACATTTGGTTCTGATTGAATTTGTATTTAATGTATAATATTCATAATATTCCAAGTTGGGCCTACTGGTGAGTTAATGCACTTAAGAGCATGTACGACAGGTACATACCTGAATGTTAAGTTTGCTGTGAAAAGATTTTTTTGGCAATGAATAGCATTAAAATTCTTTTTGTAAAGAAGTAAACTTAAGTACACTGAAGAGTGCTTACTTTCCTAAACTGTTTAAGTATTTTCATTTTTATTTGTTTTTTTTAGGAGTGTTCTTCCTATTTATTACCACCTTCACCATCTGTTTTATTTCCTCCATTTGTCTCTAAGAAGCTTTCTTCACCCTGTTTAGCAAGAAAGGTTTTGCAACTTACTCCACCTGCAGGTAAGATGCTTTGCATGTTTACTATTAAAAAAAATTGTGGAAGTAATAAGATTGCTATTAGTGTTTCACCAAGCTGAGTTTTTCAGCCTGTAAACTCAATTTGTGTCTAGAACATGCAATATACATAAAGTACACTGGTGCATAATGGATTTTGTTACCCATGTGGTTATTCCCAGCTAACTCAGTCAAAATCTGTAGTTCACTAGATCAAAAAGAATGTCACATCTAATCATGCTTTTAGATTTAGCAGTATTATGCTGTCCAACCTCATCAGCTCCTGGTGTCTAGTGATTTTGCTGTTGTTGTATTTGAGGTTTTTTAGCAGAAGGGCCTCCTTGTCACATTGTGCCTGTTTGTGATTTAGAAGACTAAATCTTCTACATTATGATCATTAGAGATAATTATGTAAATTGAAGAATCTTAAGTAGTGAAACAGTTCTTCAAAACTTGCATCTTTCACAAGAATATGTGATAATGGTTAACTGTTCCTGCAAGTTGGACAGAGAAATAAAGCTGGATTTCCTGATAATTACTTAAGGTCATTCATTGAGGATGTGTTTGATAGTTGGGACTGGCAGAATGAACATTGAGGAGGGCTCTCTTTCTTTCTTCCCCCCCTAAGCAAAAATAGATAGGTTGGATGGGAATGACTTATGCAGAGTTTTCTCCCAGAATCAATTCTTGCCTGCTTCTTCTAAAACTAGATATCCACAGCTGTGGTTCTTTTTTATCTGCAAGAATTTATCCCTGATTTGAGTTTGCCACAGTTGAGACCAGTGATTGCTACATGCTATGTTGTAATCAGTGTAGGGCACTTTCAGGCTACAGCAAGGTCCAGTGTCAGGATGATTAGCAGCACAATCTGCATATTCATTCCCAGGATCCAGCAGAAAGTGACCATCTGGTTGTAAGTTTGATAGTGATATAATTTAGATCAGATCTGTTTCAGGATGGGATAAGAGAATGAAAGGTAGACCGAATGGCAGTGACCACTCTTAAGAAATTTGTATATATCAGAGCTTGGTTATGTTATCTAGGGCTTATTTTATTATGTACAATTTTGCAGCATAGACAGCATTCTGTAAGAAGAAACACGGCTACTGAGAAAGTGGAATAAACTGCTGTAGCACCTACAGCAGTTTCTTCTCCAAAACAGATGCAGCACCTATAGCGGCATCTGTTTTGGAGTGTTTAGTATAGACATGTAGTTTCCCTGAGTTTTCCAATGTATGTACTTCATGTAGTTGCTGAATGTTGTTGTTTGCTGCTATGGAGCATTTTTCTTATGCTTGAAATAAATGGTCACAGAGGTGAGAATGGAGTCCGGGAAGGTTCAGGTACAGCAATATCTTGGAAGATATGCTGGAAGTCATTGCCCTAATTATACATGAGCTCTTCCAATCAAAGTCCTTTGGGGTGATTTTCATTAGGTTTATTGTAGTATAGCATGATATGTTGAGGATTAAATAGGTACCTGACTAGAGTGAGATGGAATATTTTTAATTTTTGGCATGTAGTCAAAGTAAGATTTTGCTCCTGGGGTGTGGGGGGAGCATATTCATTTGCTTCACTATACAGGCTATAAACCAGAGATATTCTGAAAACTTCTGGAGCTATTTTTAAGGGCACTGCTGGATGGTATTCAGACAAAACTCTTCCTTGTAGAGTCATACTGGTGATCCATAATCCAAGTGGAACTGAATTAAGGTTCTACAGAGATTTAACAGGGATCTTCTATCAGCGTTCCAGGACATAGTTGAGGCAAGCCATCCAATGGTAAGTTGTATAAGTAGCAAAATTAAGTTTTTCTGAATACAATCCCAATAAACCAAAGTTCTTAGTAAGAGGAATCAGATTGTTTGTTTTTATATATGTATATATTTCTGGATCTGGATTTAATTTGCATCTTTTTTACAGAAATGAATCATTACAGTAGATTTCTTTTTTGCTAGAGAATAACCACTCTGTAGCACCCATGATTTTCTTTTGACTGGAAGGTTCAAGTTGCCTTTCAATGGTATTCATAGTTTGTGACAGTGGGCAAGAGATAATGATATCATCATTCAACTGTATTTGAAATGTTTGTAATTATGGTAAATAATGTTGCCCTGAGGATGGAACCCTGTGGTTTTATCAAATGCGATTGGGATAAATTGATCAGAAAACTAACCTGAAATGTTCTGTGGTGTAGGATGCTTTTGTATAAATGGGGTAACTGGCCTCTCAAACCAAAAGTATTAAAGATCTTGAAGAGATCATATTGAAAGCTTTCTCAATATTGAGATTAACTATGATCAGACGTTGCTTCCTTATGAAAAAAGCATTATGGAGGTTTGCATTTTCATTGCTCATCATGTATAATGTGCACTGGTTCTTCCAAAACCCATACTGATTGCTGTTTAGCATGTTTCCAGGAACCACATTGGGTACCTGTGAACCATTTTTTCCAATACTTTGCTTAAATATCTAGTTGGTGAAATCAGATTATAATTATGTGGAAAGGTGCAATCCTTTCCTGGCTTTGGGAAAGACAATCAAAGTGATGTGGAAGTTCGAGTAAGTATAATAGTTGATTGTAGAATTTTAACATTTTGCTTTGTTGTTTATCAGTTTTAATATTATATAGTAGACCTCATCTGAACCAGCAGTACTACTGGATGTTTTTTTGAGAAATTCTAAAAGTTGATGTGATTTTGATTGATTCCAAAACAACAAAATTTTGTTCTGCAGTTAATTTGTTAAAAGACCAAGTTATAAGCAAATATTGCCAATATACTGGCAAATGATTTAGCTAAATATTTCACTATTTCTGCCAGTGAGGACAACTCTTGCCCTTTCCAGTTTAGTATTGAGGCTGGGGACTGCATGCATTTGCCCTAAGTATTTCAATTTTTCCTTTGGATGAATCTAATGTCTGCATCCTTGTTTAATAGTTGATACAAAACTAATCCAGGCATCTTTCTTTATATTTGGTGGAATTGGGCTCTGAGTGTTTTAATGAATTACTAGTTGTAGAGAATTTGTGAAACAGATTCCAAGCTTTATTTTTTTCTAGTTCAGTGGGTGTACATTCCTGATGCCATCAGTAATTGCTGCGTTTGCATTTTCCTGGCAAAGATTTTGGTATTATGGATGTAGCAGATAGTAAAATGTGGTTAGTAATATGTTCCAATCCCATCCCACAAGTTCCGAAACATAATCCAATCCCATTGGATTATGTTTCGCAGTTTGGATTGGATTATATTTTCATCAAACTGAATATGAGAGGCATATTCACTCCAGTGTGCTCAACAAAAATTCCAAGTGGTGCAATGCAGTAGAAGTGGGTTTATTCGTATTTGGAGCTTGCAGAGAATTGGTAAATGGTCACTATTTAGTGGGTCATCAAAGATTGACTATTCCGTATCAGTATATATGGTAGGAGAACAGATTGAAAGGTTTATGGCAATCATGGATCCTATAGAAAAATGGATGTAGGTAGGCTCACCAGTGTTCATCAGGGTAAGTTGATAAGCATCAGGCAGGGATGTTGTTAACTTATCTCTCTTGTATATCTTAGTGCACTTGCATCATTTATACACAGCCAATTATAGATAAGCAAATTTGCAATAGCGGCATCATTTAAGTTACATCTCATATTGTGAATACCTTCACGATAAGTTGCCATGACATTGCACTACTTCGAATAAGTATCGCTTCACCCGAAGGAGAAGACTGTTGTTACTTATTCTCAGTGCATATCACCAGCCAGACGGCACCTTTTCAGGGCTATTTGGCCCTTCATGGCAACTCGTCGTGAAGGTATTCACAATATGAGATGTAACTTAAATGATGCCGCTATTGCAAATTTGCTAATCTATAATTGGCTGTATAAATGATGCAAGTGCACTAAGATATACATAGTCTAACTGTTTCGCAGCTTGAGGCATAAGCCTTAATGCATTAGTCCTTACCTCTCTTGTCAATTGTTGGTCTGCACAGTGGGTGATGAGCACTGAAATCACCAAGGGAGCCAAACAGAGATGGCAGTTGATCTATTAGATTTTCTAGATCATTTGAGGAGAACAAGGAATGAAGGAGATATACAGAAGCTGTTGTAAGAATGATACCAATTGCAATGTGCACTGCCACCTCTTCTAAAGGAGTCTGACCAGAAATATGGTTGGATGCAGTATTGTTTCTAACTAAAATGGCAACTCCTGCATAGCTGGCAAATCAATACTGTTTCATCTAAAGATAGCATAACTTTAATGCATGAAAAATCATGTCAAAAAAGATTATTTTGACACACTTGTGAATTTAAATAAGTTTCCTGCAAGGATATGTCTGCGAGAGCATATCAATTGACAAGATTAGTCTATATCATCTTTTCCATTCTGAAAATTTCTACAATTTCACTAAGGGTTCTTTCCGCTATGTAGTTTTTTATGGGCAGTTTTTGATTCTGATGCTTTTTAGGTGTAGATTGCTTGTGACAATATATTTTTGTTTTGTCTTTTTTAGGAAAGAAGGGGCATGTTATGTCCACCACATGGAGTTCTAAAATTCCATCTGGATCATTCTGTTCATCAGTATCACATTCTGATGGAGTGTGATAGTTTCAGGTTGATGATTTCTGTTACTTTTGATTTTGTTGTCTTCAGGTAACATTAGCCGTAATGTTAATTGGGTGTTACTGGCTTGTTCAATTGTTTGTTGCGAAGGGCACTGCTTGGAATTAGAGAGCAAGAAATGTACCCAGTTACTGATGGATGTCTGAATACCTACTGACTGAATGTTGAACATCTGTAGCATATATATATGCTTTGACTCTGTTTTGATTACTTGTCTTCTTGCCTCTGAGTATATGATTTTGCTCACCACTTTATATTTCTGGATTTTATTTTCTTGCTTCCATAGTTTGCATGTTTTGGAGAACATCGTGTGGTACCTTTACAATTTGAGCATTGAGGAGTTGTAATGGTGAAATCAGATTGATTCTGCTCTTTGGGTCATAACTATGTACTAATGTATTCCCAATTCACAAAGGGGGGTCAAAGGGCGACATGAGTAATTACAGACCAGTTAGTTTAACTTCTGTTCCGGGTAAAATAATGGAGTCACTGGTTAACGATGCATTGCACCATCATCTAGACAAGACTGCAGCAATAATTCAGACACAGCATGGGTTTGTTAAGGGAAAGTCTTGTCTGACAAATTTGATAGGATATTATGATGTGGTTACAAAGGAACTGGATGCAAAAAATAATTTTGATATCATATATTTGGATTTCAGGGAAGCTTTTGACACTGTTGCACATGGAAGACTATTGTACAAATTGGAGCAGAATGGTATTAAGAGTAAGTTGCTACAATGGATAAAAGGATGGTTGAGTGGGAGAAGACGGAGGGTGGTAATTAATGGGTGCTGCTCTTCGTGGACTAATGTTATTAGTGGAGTCCCACAGGGTTTGGTGTTGGGTCCTCTGTTGTTTTGTATATTTATCAATGATATTGATGAAGGTATATCAGGCTTAGTGTCGAAGTTTGCAGATGATACAAAGATTGGCAGGGTTGTTAATGACAGTGCTACTGCAACAGGATCTAGATAATTTGGGCAGATGGGCTAAGAAGTGGCAACTGAAGTTTGCCACTACCTTGACAAATGCAAAGTGCTGCATATGGGTAGAAGTAACCCCAGAGATGCATACCAACTGTGTGATACTACGCTTAATGTGGTAAAAAATGAAAAAGACCTGGGAGTAATTGTGCAGTCAGATATGAAATTTTCTGAGCAATGCAGACAGGCTGCCAGGGCAGGTCAGGGGGTTTTGTCAATGATATATAGGAATTTTGCTATGTCAATGATATATAGGGTTGTCCCTCTGTATAAGGCAATGGTCAGGCCACGCCTTGAGTACTGCATACAGGTCTGGAGGCCTCATTTTAGGAAGGATGTAGATTTGCCTGAGCAAATCTACATCCTTCATGAGCATGTACAGAGAAGGGCAACAAGATTGGTGAAGGGAATGAAGAGATCCTCTTACCCAAGAGAGGCTTAAGTTTTGCAAATTGCAGTGGCTGGAGACTAGGCACCTGTGCAGTGATCTGATTGAGGTGTATAAGGCCTTGAATGGGTTGAGCACTCTGAATTATGATGGGATCCTTCCACTTGTTCAGATTACGAACCTAAGGGGGCATAAATTCAAATTAAGAAAAGACAGATGTAGAATAGATGTGCGTAAATTTGCCTTTAGCCAGCTGTGGTTAATTGCAGGAACAAACTTCCATCTGTTGTTGTGGAAGTTGATAAGTTAAATAAATTTAAGGAGGAACTGGACAGGCATTTGGAGGCAATGGTGTGATTTTTTTTTTTTTTTTTTTTTTTTTGGCTGATGCTGCATAAGCTCATTCACTTGCTTTCTTGCATCACATGCCACTACTACTACTAGGACATACTGCTTCACCTCAACAAGCAGTTCAAGAGTGGCCTTATTTTTGGCACTTGACGGCAGATCATATGATGAGGTTTGGGATGTGAAGTTGGGGACAGCAATGGAGATTGACTGCTTTAAGTTTGGAGAGCTAAAAGTGAGGATAATGCTCCTTGTCAGAACAAGTCTGTTGTCTTTTCGAGTTATGATTTGCAATGAGTAGATAAGAAAATAAAAACAAATTACGTGATTCCCTCATGTAGGCAAACTCTTTTTTTTTTTTTTTTATTGGCAAATAGTCTGTAGATGCTTAATGTATTCTAAGGTCAAGTTCCTGTTGAAAATTACGAGATGAATGCTATTCACAGCTCTGGATCAGAATGCATCTTCCATTTGTTACAAGTATATGACAGTAGATTTCTGTAAGACAGCTGGTACTATTCTGTGCCATCCATTGCTCGATATTATTGAGATTTGGAGTTGCCTCTCAATGAAGCTCATTCTGTGAATGGCAAGAACAAACACTTAGAGGTTCAGAATATTCTTGGTCATATGATTTATTTTTATTACCTGAGAGCAGATCCTTGTGGGACTCCTTCCTCTTGTGTATGAGAGATGTGCAAGCGGACTCGCTGGTAGCAAACTTGAAAGGATCTATGCTGAAGGAAGTTTTATGTGGAATATGGTAAATGGAATGGAGGTCTCAAGATACTGAAATACCATGTAGGGTTGAAGGTGTTGCTCATTTCTGATAAACACATTCCTGATGTTTGATTCAGCTTTGACCACGAGATCCAGGGATGGTTGATTTTTCCTGAAACCAAATTGATTATCAGAGGCTAGATTTCGGGCTCGAGATAGAGTTATTCAACAGTATATATATATATTTTTTTTCTGGGGTTTGACTCAAGCAGCTGGTAAGAGAAATTGATCTATAGTTATGAGGATGTTGTTATTTGGATTTTAGGAGCATTAGGAACTAAGGCCATATTGCTTCAGGGATATGCGGTGGTCATTCCCTGACCATTCTACATCCTCCGTATTTGGTGTTCACAGGCTTGAACCATGGTCTAATCAAGAAGCGTGTGCTATGCACTGCTCCTGCCCATCTGGCTACAGAGGCGCCATAGTATAGTTATGAGGAACAGATAAATATCAGTACATAGTGTCACCAGCAGGAACTGGGGAATGTATCTTTAGTGAGGATATGATCAAAGAAGGTCAGCAGTGAGGATAATATGTTGTTGTCTAAGTGTTGGAGCATTATGTAATATATTCTGTTGGGACTAGCAGCACTGTTCTTTGAGGGAGATTTGGCTTCTTGAAGTTCAAGCCTAGTATGAACTGTTGATTGTAAGGTAAAGATGTGGCTCTGAAGTTCAGTTGATGTTTTAGCTAAAGCTTTAATCTTCTGAAATGAAGGTTCTTATGCAATCAAGGCAAACTACTGAGAAAAAATTGGTCCCTAGGGCATTCACAATCTTTTTAAAGTTCTTGCACATTCCAGATGAAAAGTGGAGAGGATAATGGAGGAAACTTGCTATTTACTTGCTATATTTTATTCCATCAGCTCACACTTCACTCTGTCTCTTATAATTTTAACTTTTTTTTTTTTTTTCCCACTCTTATAGCCTCCATTCCACCAATAATTTATAGGTATATGATTGATTGCTTGTGATTGTGGGATGGCAGCAGACACAACTGCTAGTATTTTTGTAATGTGATCAGTAAGTGCTGTAGAACAAGAATTGATGAAGAACCTCTGCATTTAAAACATCTTAAGGGATTTGATATGTGTCTGTGGAATGACAGTAGTGCAGATCATCTACTTTAACCAGGGTTGGCAAATTGGGTGAATTAAAGGTTAGTATTATGTTCTGTATGAGAACTAGGCTATCATCCCTCTCTCGCTTAATACTCCTTTTGAGTTCAGTGTGTTATACGGTGTGACTTTAATTTGTATTCTGCTTATGGAGGAAAATTTTAAATAAGTTCAGAATATCTTGATTGCATGGCTTCAATCTTCATGGGTTTGGCCACTCACAACTTTTCTGACTGTACTGGATGACTGTTTTCAGCATCAGAATGTTAGCAAGAGAACAAGAGAAAGAAATACACTTGCTCCAATTATCAGCACTGACACCCCATGTATTAATAATCTCCAGATAAAGGAATAACTAAAAAATCTGACTGGAATCATTTTAATATTTTCAGTGAAGCTGCTTACTGACAGTGGCGGGCTCTTGACCCTGATGTATGGGGGTG
Organism: Mastigoproctus giganteus; assembly: GCF_048544385.1. Classification (NCBI taxonomy): domain Eukaryota; kingdom Metazoa; phylum Arthropoda; class Arachnida; order Uropygi; family Thelyphonidae; genus Mastigoproctus; species Mastigoproctus giganteus. The sequence continues at coordinate 71,184,765 of NC_143576.1, forward strand.
CTGCCTTGGCTATAAGACAGTTCCACGACCCACTGACCAGCCAATGACTCAACCACCAGGAGCAAAATGTGGAACTGTCTAGCACACAGTTCTGCTTACAGTTAAACTTCAAAGTTGAAAAACGATTTCATGTTTTTATTCATTTATTATTGAAATGATTATTGGAAATAGTTATTTTCCCGTGAACCAAAGGCTACCTGGATGGCCCAGGCTCTGTTTAATACTTGTATTAAATAAAGTGATTATTTTTTTTATGATGATTGGAAATAGAGGATGAGTATACTATATGCGGGACCTGTTAATAAAAATATTCATCATGTTGCATTGTTCTTCACAAAATTTCATATAACTCTGTTGACTGTTTGGAGAGCCTCTTGGCTCTGTTGGTGGATATGTGTTGCAATCCATTGTTTCTCCTTTTATCCCTGAGAGGATGACTTCATCGAGGTTCCCTGCCCCACCACATGGAGGAATGATGCCACTATTGACCAAGCAATTGATAAAGTAATTAGTTGGTTTAGTATATATACTCTAAGAAAAAAAAAGATGGATTTCCTTTCTGGATTTCCTATTTGAAGTAGTTTTAAAGTAAAGAATCATATGAAACAAAATAGGGAGAAAAGGTACTAGAAATAAAATAAAGCTAATTTGTTAAGAAAGGGCACACTATAACTCATACAAAAAAATCACTTGGTGGCAACAAATCCATGCTGTGATTGCTGTATTCCCATCAAGATGATCCTACATTACTTCTTTAACCAGTGATTCCATTTTTTTAATGGAGAATATGTCTGACCAGGGGTCCCCAGAGAAACAAATTTTATACCTACCTGTATCTACAGATTCAAAAATAAATCAGTGGATATGTGATATAAAATATCAGTTTTTTTATATCAAATTTTAATTATTACTTATTTATTGTACTAATCATAAAAATAGTCATTAATACAACAAAATTAATTATTACTTATCTATTTTACTAATCATAAAAATAGAGTAGTAATACAGGAGGTCCCCAGTATTCGAGTCCCCGCAGTTAAGAGGATTAATTTCTGAAACCGATACAAGCAATGAAAATAGCTTTGAGGATTTTTGGAAAAGTTTTACTATTCTGCACAGTATAAAATTGATTGGAGAAGCTTGGAAAGAAATTGTAGATTAATAAGTCATGCAAAAAGTTATACCATGATGCAGTTCATGAATATGAAGAATGCAATGTGACCGGGTTACAAAATGAAATTGTAAGTCTTGCAAAAGAAACTGAATTCCACAAAGTTGATGATGGGGATATTACACAATTGCTTGAATCAAGTGCAAAACCATTTACAAATGAAGAGCTAGCAGAATTATACTAACTACCACAGAAGAGGAAGCTGAAAATGATGACATGATTGAATCACCAATGGATAAAGATTTGAAAATTAAAGGAAGCCCTTAAGAAAAGTGACCAAGCACTTGAATATTTTTGTGAGAATAACCCTCTTTCATGATCGTGTACAAAAGTTAAGTGCGCTGTTAAAGACATAACTAAAAGTTAGGACAATTTTATCTGAAAAAATATGGCAAAAAAAAAAAAAAAAAAAAAAAAGACAACTCTGGATTCATTCTTTATTCGTAAAACTTGAAAATAGTGCAACTTCAGTAAACTTTACTTAACCTTATATTGTTCAATGTCTAATAAAATAATTCCCATTTTTTCAGTTCCTTCATTCCATTGTTTCTTATGTACAAGTACATAATACACATTATGAAAATTTGGTCCCCATTTTTAGTGGAATTTTCTGGAACCAGTTATCCTTGGATAACGAGGACCCCTGTACAACAAAATTATAATTAATGTGGTTGTAGAGTGTGACTAACTTTCGTAACATCGGGTTTTTTAAAGTACTAGTTCCAATTCTTAAAGTTATGTAAATGTGGGTCAGAGCCATGCAGGTTGAATGTCTTCTCATCCAAGAAAATAACTGACTTCCCTGGGGGGGGGGGTTTCCATTTGACATGCTCCTTACACCAAATTAATCGGGCCTTTTTCATTTTGTGTGAGGGCTAAAAGTCCATTTTTGAAGAGGCGTCTTCTGACTGTTACTGCACTTGCTACTACTCCTGTATGTTCTTACTATTCTCTTTTCAGCTCAGACGAAGAAACATTACGGTTTTTTAGGTATAAGTGCTTAAAAACGCGGTCCTGTTTTGGCATAGAGACTCATTTGCATCTAGTTCCTTTTTTCCTATTAGCAGAACCAGTATTCTTGAGTTTGGAATGAAAGCTACTCACTGTCGGCTGATTACAAGACATTCTATAAGCAATGTGATGGGAAGAACATTCTTCCTCACGTAAAGCAACAATAGCACCTCTTTCTTCGTGGCATCAATTGCATATAACTTGCCATCCTGACACAGGCAAGGAATGACTGCAACTCTTGTCGAGAGTGCTTATATAGCTGAAAGTAACAACTGATGCAATCTGTAAGAAATATTGCCATATACTTACATTATTCGGATGACAATTACAATTTTAAGGGGTGATGCACTTTATTTGAACACCAGTGTATAGCAGTGCTGGTTAAGAGTGAAATAATTTATCAGTCTTTCTTTTAAGCATTATTTTATTTTATTTATATTTTACTTTGGCTGTTAGTTCAATTAGGGCCATTGTTCTGCAAGTCTATTGCATTGGCAGGCTAGCAGTAGTTTGTCAGTTGTTTGCTGCATGGATTTGTATAATATTTGAAATGCAATAATTTCCACGATTGTTGTCTTTGTAGCCTTCTAATGAGATAGGACTCTGTGGTTGTTTTCTATTTTTCGTTGTGGGCAGTTTGCAGTTATCATCATTGTGATTTTTTTCACATTATTTTGGGCTTGGTGATATTGAGAGGGTTCCAGTCTAAATTTGTTCATTACTGACTTGTAAATTTAGGCTACATTTGCCTTTTATTTAAATTTTCAAAATTTTGGGTACATTATTTCCACAGTACTCTCTCTCTGTCTCTCACTTCTATTTTTTCTGGTGTGTTTTAGTTGTATTTGCTTTTTTTGCAGTGCTTCTCTCTTATTGTCCTACTTTAATTTAATTTACATTTTTTTTATATATATAAAAAGGGCTGTGTCCTACATGTTTGACATCAGTGCCAGCCTAATTACATAAAGACATAGGCATTCAAAACTTGTTTTTTTCTTTATGATCCAGTAGATTAGTGAGAATACATTTTATGCTTTAATTTCATCTAATTCATTTTCCTTAACTCAAGAAAAAATATCCATTCTTCTGTGTGTTTATTGCACATAACAGCTGTTTGATCTGTCTAGTTATTTCAATAACTAAACTGTTAAGCAATACTTCAAGTGGATCAAAAAAATTGTTTATTTTCAATTGAATAATATAGAAATATTTCAGATACCAGTCCGCTTATTATGTCTATTTTAAATTGTCACTTTCTATCATGCTCTTAAGAAATCTTAATGCAATTTGTTGTTCTAAATCAAATTATATATATATTTTTACTCGTGTCTATTCAGAAAAAACCCCTGAACATTATTCTAGGAGACAAACTTTTAGACATGGGAAAAGCCCTCTCTTGCAAGATCCACTAGAATATTTACAGTTAAATCAAATTTTATGCCAAGATGAATTCAGCCAAAATTTGTCAGAAAGTGGAGATAGAAGGTAAGTTTGTATTCTTTCAGTAATATGACATTTGAGTTACATAAAAATTTGCACCGTAATTGAGCTGAGGGATTGTTTGATATTCTAGCAATATTAACTAGTATCAGTCATTATTTAGTAGTGGCAAGTGTTGCAATGGGACAATGTTGCAGAATATCAGGGAGAAAAAATGCCTCTTCCTACCATTTTTATGACACTGGTCATCAAAATGAACCCCGCCTCTAAGATTTAAGCACATTTCTAAACCAGTTTTATGTGGCTGATTTCAAATATATTTCAAAAATCCTAATTTTTATTATTATTTACTTTTATGTTTATCTAAAAGTAAATAATAAAAAAATAAAAAAAAATTAGGAAAAAGAAAGAAATGAAAAAGTACAGAATATTACAAACATAACGCAATATCCAACAACATGTGTAATGTATGCAAGCAATATAAATTAGATGGCAGTGGGGAGCAGAAAAGAGCGAAGATAAATGAAGGAAGGAAGATTTAAAAATATTAAATATAAAGCCAGAATTATAAGCCAATAAATAATAAATTTAGACTAGTGCCATAGTCACCTTTATGAAAGCAAAAGCCCTTCCCGAAAAAACATGAATTTACCCAACCTTCCTGAGGTTGGGTAAATTCATGTCTTGACGATAAATAAGCTCATACACCAACCATTAATTGAAATAGCTCTTTACAGTAACTAGAATTTACAAATTAAAATTACATATTTACAATAAAATTTAATATATAAAATAAAACTGCTATAATACACTACATAAGAACTAAAACTGTAATAAAATCATTATAATAAAATTACCATAAATAAACTGGATTAAAAGCGACAAAACCTGTAGCTTTCGGAAGCATCAGCTTCTTTCCTCAACAGTAATAAATCTTCTGGCAACACTTCCTTATATATAACAAGCTCACGGTATTTCACCATGTGGTTCCATCGGCGCATGGTCAGAACTGGAAGCGGAAATAGCTCGGGAACGCGAAAAGCAAAACCATTCATCCGTACTTAGGACAATAATTTCAAATAGGGGATGCAAACGCACACCCCTGTCCCTATTCATGGTATTGTTGTCGGATGAACAGATTCGCAGGCTCTCGAGCCATTTACGGTCCTAGAATCCATGCGCTCGATCTGCAATAACCGCATCCCCTGGGGAGATTTGATGCTGCCTCTCCCAGTAATGCTCGGCCACAGCAGACTTATTATAATCAGTGGTTTTTATAGCATTTATATGCTCCCCCATTTATATCCCCAGACTGTTTTTATAACATTTTAATGCTCCCCCAGCGGTTTTTTATAGCATTTATATGCTCCCCCATTGTCTGGGGGAGCATTTAAATGCTATAAAAACCACTGATTATAATAAGTCTGTTGTGGCCGAGCATTATTGGGAGAGGCAGCATCAAATCTCCCCAGGGGATGCGGTTATTGTAGATCGAGCGCATGGATTCTGGGACAGTAAATGGCTCGAGAGCCTGCGAAATCTGTTCATCCAACAACAATACCATGAATAGGGACAGGGGTATGCGTTTGCATCCCCTATTTGAAACTATTGTCCTAAGAGTACAGATGAATGGTTTTGCTTTTCGTGCTCCCGAGCTATTTCCGCTTCCAGTTCTGACCATGCGCCGATGGAACCACGTGGTGAAATACTGTGAGCCTATATAATGAAGTGTTGCCAGAAGATTTATTACTGTTGAGGAAGGAAGCTGATGCTTCCGAAAGGTACAGGTTTTATTGCTTTTAATCCAGTTTATTTTAGGTAATTTTATTATGATTTTATTACAGTTTTAATTCTTATATAGTGTATTATAGCAGTTTTATTTTATATATTAAATTTTATTGTAAATATGTTATTTTAATTTGTAAATTCTAGTCACAGTAAAGAGCTATTTCAATTAATGGTTGGTGTTATGAGCTTATTTATCGTCAAGACAAAAGCCCTTCCCTCTGCCCTTGACATATATACATGTAAAAATAAATCCCACATCAATACACTATGATTACTGCTATTTAGTGGGGCTTTTATCTTCAGATTCTTGATGCATGATAGGTTACAGCTTGATAGTCAGATCAAGGGTATTGCTTTCTCTTGTTGCCTCTCTAACATGTTGGTGTAGAGAACTGTTGTCTTATTGGACAACAGTTCCCTACACCACAGAAGTCTTTTAGTTTAGAATCTACAGAAGTCTTTCTATGTGTGTGAGTGAATAAACCAAAACACAAGATAGTCAATATCTATAAAGTTAAAATTCCTCAGAATGTTTATAAGACATTCTGATTTAGTGGGAACTATGTCTATACAGTTGTTCATTATACTTGCAGTCATTAGGCCTATAACACCATTGCTACTCTTTTTTGTTGTCTCAGTGCTTATGTCACACCAAATTGATTTATCCATTCACTACCTTAGATTTTGTGCTTTATTTGTGTACAGATTGGACACTTCCTGTCCAATCTGTACACAAATGGTACTTCCTATATTCAAATTCTGAATCCTTTATATCTGTTGATCATCATTTCTGTTATTTCCACAATGTCTGCATTTGATGACTTCACCAGTACACTGTATTCACCAAATTTTATTTACTGTGCTCCTAGCATTAATGTACATTAGCATTTTTTAGTATTAGTAGAGGCATATGATGCAAGAAAGCAAGCTTATACAGCATCAACCAAAAAAAAAAAAAAAAAAAAAACCCCTTTCCATTCACTCCAAATAGTTGTGTAGTTCTGCTTTTGATTTTATTTAAGCTATCAACTTCCACAACGACAGAAGTTTGTTCTAGCAGTCAACCACCTGCTGGCTTAAGGCAAATTCCTGCACATCTGTTCTACAACTGTCTTTTCTCAATTTGAATTTGTCTTCTCAGGCAATTAATCTGGGCAAGAGGAAGAATCCCATCAGCATTGCTTTTTCAAACCATTTGAGGCCTTATACACCTCAATCAGATCCCCTTGCAGGTGCCTAGTCTCCATATAATGCAAGCACAGCCCATAGCCCATGTACTCTCTTGTTCTAAGAGGACCCCAAGGTGGTCTTGAAATCTGCAACGCCATAGTTTTATCTTTTTTTTTTTTTAATATGTAAAAAGCATATGACATGGCTTGAAGGTTTGGAAACTTTAAAAGACATTCATACACTTGGTTTTAGGGATTACCTTACAATTTTTATTAAATTTCTTTTATCAAAGAACTCATTCCAAGTTCATGGTTTAAAGTGCTCTGTCTCTCTCACTCTCTCTCTTTCCCAAGGATCAGTTGTGTAATGCTTTGTTGTTTGTCAAAGTTAATTCTGTTAATGACAACTGTGAACAGCACCTTCTCTGTTGACTTTATTTTTATGATGTTATATAATGAGGGCCATTGAATGACTTCAGGAAGCTGCTGACCAGATGAACTTGCAGGCAGTGACTAATGGTTTCAGATTCTCATTTCAGAAGACAATTTGCATGCATTTTAATCACAAATGGAACTTTCACACTGTTTGTGAAATCCAACCATATTAACAACTATTATCCAAGAACTAAAGCTCTGACAGAATGTCATTCCAGTAATGTCTAATACAAAATTCTTGGGACTTATATTTTTTTAAGGAGCTGACATTCTTCCAACATATATTAACTGTGGATAAAGTGCACAAGGGGCTCAAACCTCCTACATGATATGTAGGAGGTTTAATCAAAGGTAAAAGGTCAATTCATTGCACTTTACTTTGAATCTATTGAAGTTAAGTTTAGACTGGATATGTGCATTAACTTATCATGCAATTGTCTGGTCTAAACTAGTGATGGGCACCAGGTTTGCCCCTCTGCTAGAAACAGCAAAATTTAATGTTCAACATCAAGCCAACTGCATTTCTGCTGGAGCATTTAGAGCATCTGTTTTCCAGAGTTTATATGTCAAAGCTACTGAACCACCTCTTTTGCTTTGGTGAAAGAATCTGTCATTACAGTATATTTTTAAAAGAAATTCCTTGTCAGATCATCCCACGTGGATATTTGTTTTTGCACCCTACAATATCTATTAGGCTGCCAACCATCCTAACAGATATTTGTGTTTGGTATTTGTGTACAAGAGGCTACTCAGAGTTGTTAACATCACAGTAGACCATTATGCCCATTCACTAAGGTAACTCCTTCCACCCCAGAGCTTATATATCATTATCCAAGTTCCCCATTAAAAATTCAGGAAATGACAGCAATCTTATCTTCCATGTACCTTCAACTCTCTGCTATCCACTGTGCTAAATTATGCATGCTTCTTGCCTGGCTTGACTGATAGATCAAAGTCACTATCATTTATGGGAGCTGCTATCATTTTCCCAAATAGCACTATCTGGGAAGATTTCCCATGTCTGCAGAATACACACAACAGAGTTTTATGCTATACAGTTAGCTTTAGACCACATTAAACTTATAATTATCAAAGGTGTGTATTTACATAGAATTTATGAGTGCTTTACAGGCCTTATCAGTGATGAAATATAATTAATCCTCATCCAGTTCTGTCCTGGTATGCTTTCAAACATCTGGCAGTGGGTCCTGGATTCCTCAGATACTACATTCTCTTTCTGAATGGTTATTTAAAATCAGCTTCTGCTGGATCATCCACAATGTGATCAGAGGGGGTCATTTAAAATGCATGCAAGCCCCATTGTGATCAGGGAGTCATGACCTGGCAGATGCTGTAGCCAGATTGCAAGCTGCAGAATAGTTGCTGCCTGTTAGTCCACTAAACAGATTACAGGCAGGCAACATTGCACTTTTTCCAGCAACAGGTCACAAATAAACAGATTATATGAGGTTTAGCCTATAAATCAAACTCTGGCAGTTCGGTCAGCACAAGAACCATAGAGGATAAGTTGTTTTTAATCACCTTTGCATAGGAATGTCATCTTACATATGCATTTCTGCTGAAGGAATTGATGATCCTCCTGCCACTCCATTTTAATTAACCATCATATTTTATCAGAATTCCTCCTTTTAATGAAAGTAGTTTATCTTTACCACTTTCAGCTACCTGATCAAATCTTATATTCTACCAGGTTTCATCTGACAATGATCTTTGTCAGCCATTTTTAGTTATTGAATATCCCTAAATTTGTTTAGACTCGTTTAAATTATATACTTATTGTATCTGTTTTACAGAATTTTTATCCTTGTGCCTTTCAGCTTAGTGACCTAATTCTGTGGCTACTGAAATCTTTAACATTTATCTTTTATGTGATTTGGTTTAAATAAATCTGCTGGCTGCTAATTAACATAACGAAGTCTGTCCAATGAAAGTAATGCCAGAAGTATAAAGTTTTAGTATACAATTTCTGCTTTGATTATTTTGATATTAAGTTTTAATAAAAATAAAAAAATTTTATTAAAGAAAGTATATTAAAGATCCTTTCATATTTCATAATTTTTTTTTATTGTAGTTCTCCTGTATTTTCATCTACTACTGTTGAAACAGAGCAGATTGGCAATAAGCAATGTACAAGAATTTCCCATCACCAGACTGCTGCTAATCTTGGCAGCATGTCAAAGAAGACTACTACTTCTTCAGTTAAAAATGAAGAGAGTATTGATAATAAAATGCAGGAAATGAAGTCATGTTCATATGAAAGACTTCTATTGAGTCCATTAACTGAAAATTTTCAGTCATATCCATTTAGTAATATTGCAAAAGTAGAAGAAAATTTTTTAGAGCTGGTAAGCTACTATTTTCTCTCTCTCTCTCTCTCTCTCTCTCTCTCTCTCTCTCTCTCTCTCTCTCTCTCTCTCTCTCTCTCTCTCTCTCTCTCTCTCACACACACACACACACACACACACACACACTGAAGTTTGATGAAAAATTCAGTACGACTTACTTTCAATGTTCACTTATGTCTAAAATCTATTGGTTTACAAAAAACTTTATTGGAAAGGTACAAATGGCACTGTGTAGCCCACATTGTAAATACAGCTTTTGAAACAATAAAAGGGACCTAGTTTTTACAATTAAGTCTTTCACTCTACAAAGGTTTCCACATGTGGTTTTCTTTATCACCAAAGTGTGTTTTAAAAATTGCACTAAAGTAGAATTTTTGTAACAATATTAAAAACAAAAACTAACATATTAATATAAGTAACAATAAGTTTTATCTATGCTATGTTTCTGAATTGGTGGTATTTCTTGTGTGTGTGTGCGCGCGCGCACACACACACACACACACACACGTTATTGACACGTACTGCTATGGTTGAAATGTTGCTAACATATGGTTATAATTTAATTAGCTGGGAACTGTGTTGTCATTTAGGTATTTTGGTGCAAGAGCTTTGGCTATATTGCATCTTTTATATTTGCATTATATGCTACTAGCTCAAAATTTTAAACTTTAAATGTATTATATTTGCTTAACTTATTTACAACTATATAACTTAACAAATATAATACATTATATTTTAAATGTATTATATTTGTAAAATTTCATCCTTTTTAAGTAAGCAAGCAATTTACTGGGGCTTGCATTTTATCATGGAATATCCATTAGAACCTCTGTTATATGCTGGGTATTTTGAAAGATAGTTTTATTTTGTTGTTTGATAAAGTGGATAGTCCAACAGTAGATTCTATATTTTGGCCACTTCACTGTATGTGCCCATTGTAAACATGTCAATGGTTCTTCTTTTTTAAAATAAATATGCAAGTGTGCAACATGTATGACCAGTATGCAGTATTTTAAGAGTAACTTCTTTATATCTCTTCCCAGAGGCTTGATTTTCAGGATTGTGGTGCCTGTTTTATTTGCAGAAATTTATCACTCATTTGACGTTTGTGTAAATGTGCCCATCTTTCTTTACTGGGTTTTTGAATGACAAAATTATAATTATAAAATTATAATTATAAGACCTTGATGTTGGAATTTTATTACCACTTAATCTGCTGGTTTGTTAAAAATTCCTGCCTATGCCTGTTCAGCTATTATTCAACATAGCTTCACTGCTGGTTTCTTTCTCCTTAGTTATGCTAACCATGTATGGATTTGAGTTATCTATGGATCAGTTAATAGTATCTAAGCACTGGAGTATTGTGCATAGGGAATACAAAAAATAATCCTTTTCATAAAGGAGTGCTGTGCAATATATTCTAATGTTATTCAAATTGCAGTTAGCTCTGCAGTACATATACTAGATTCAACTGGAAGTTCTTGGGAAATAGGTATCTAAATGAATTACTGCTATGCCTGAAAGCAGGTCTAATTCTGATCTATCAGTATAGATGAGCTGATAATCTGTAGTTTGCTGCATAAGCAAACTACAGATTATCAGCTCATCTATAAACTGTTGGAGTTCTGATTTTGGATGGTATTTATTTCCCCCACTGCTGAAAATATTTCTCATGTTCAGGATACCAGAGGTCCTGGGGGGATTATGGTGTATCTTTGGCAACATTGTCAAGACTAATCTACCACTACATAAGCAGTTTTCACAGATGTATATCTTGCTGGTTTGTGAATATATCCAGTTTCCCAACTTGGTTTATGAAGATATTCCCATTACATAAAATTTGTCTACATAAATGGAGTTCACTGGCCTCTACAAAAACTTTGCAATGGTGATGTATGAAAGGCTCCTTTACTGATTCACAAGGCACTGTGATGTATAGGGATCCAGCCATTTCAGCAATGCAGAATTATAAACTGGTGCACCATAGTCTGGATAATATCATAGCTTTATCTAAATTTGGTAGAGTGTAATGATCTACCTGGTAGATATTTTAGGCTTTAAGCAGGTGGTACTTAATCCTTTAATATTCTAGAAAGTCAACTAACTGTAAGTTTAAGTACTCCTTATGTGCTGTATTATAATGACAAAGTATATTAAAGTAGCACCCGCTTAATTTTCAGATAGCAATATTCTTGCATCCTTTGACGTTGTATCTTTATATACGAACGTACACATAGAAGACGCTTTACAAGCCTTAAGGGAATTATTAATCGCAGATGACACTTTGATTAAACTGACTAGCTTAAATATTAGTAGTATTTTGGAATTCATGTCGTTCTTACTTAAAGAAAAACAATTTCATTTTCAGGACAAAAATTACGAACAGGTATACGGCCTCTATGGGTCTAAGTATATCAGCCCCATTGTCAGAAATTTATTTGGCGTCCATCGAACAAAAAGTGCTTCAACCATTTCCCTCTAATCTTAGACTTTACATGAGATATGTGGATGACATTTTCCTTATTGGTAACAAGGAAACTATTGATGTGTTGCTTAACACATTCAACGTGATACACGAGAGAGAGATTAAAGTTTACCCTCGAAACGGAAATAGATAATTCAATCAATTTCTTAAACCTTACCATCTTATAAAGTGGGCACAAGATTAGGTACCAGGATTTACAGGAAAAAAACACACATGGGTAAATTTCTACATTTTCATTTGCATCATCCTCTATACATTAAAGAAGCGGTTCTTTTTAACCAGATCCATAATGCTGTAAAATATAGTTATACACAAGATCATCTTGGTGTTGAACTTAAATACCTCACGGAAAAATTCTTAGATAGGAAGTATCCACTACATTGATAAATGATACCATTGTCAAGGTTAATAACAGAATTAATAACAGTCATCAACGTAACAATCGTGATGACGGGAAACTAGGAACCCAAGTCGTTCTCCCTAACCAGAGGCAATTCGTGAAACGTCTTCGGCAAGTCTTTGCAAACGCAAATATAACTATAGTTTTTTCGTCATATAATAAACTAGGTTCCAAATTCAATGTGTATAGAACAACACACAAATACACTACACAGGATTATAATAATATATATCTAATTCAATGCTAAATTGATTCTAATGCCTGTTATATTGGGAGCACCACGACTGAATTTGATACTTAATATGCACGTGTATTATCATTTTAATAGTTTTAAGTCTAACCTATCTAGTATGGAATTAACACATGTCCATTCCCACAATTATAATCCACTGATCGATTCAGCTATTACTAAAATTAAATTGGAATCTAGTTATAAAATTCTCCAAAATGAAGCTTTAGTTATTGAATGGTTTCGTCAACTACCAATCAACCTCTTCCCTATTTGGGACTTGACACAAATAAAGTTCCCACTTGCTCTGAATTGCATCTCAGGTAATAGCTCTTCTTTTTAATAACGTTCGCATTCCTCTTCTCTCTAACTGAAGACGAATATCGAAAGTTGCTCATGCACAACTATTGGCTTTTCATTAATAATTAATCTATTCAAGGTTATCCCCATCTTTATGATTTTAATTGACAACCCTGGAATGGAATGTACATTCCCTTTCTTATGTGCATATTTTAATGGGTTTAAATTAATTACATGTTAAATTTTTTAAATTTAAATTGAACCACAACTTCAGTAATGATTTAGTACAAGTAAGTCTCTCATTCTTATTAACTGTGTTTTCTATAATCTCATCACATCCAAGCGGATTCGTCAAGAGGTGAGTGCTGAAAATTAAGTGGTGCTACTTTAATGTACTTATTCTAGAAAGTTTAACTTGAGATCAATTAAGTGTTGTTATCGGAGTGTATTTTTTTTGGTGAAAGAGTTACTATGGCCAAGCTGCACCTCTTCCTGTGGAGTGAGAATGAACATGCTATTAAAATGGCCTTACAAGTACATATATAAATTAATCAATTTCAGACAGTTAAAAAACTCAGATTGGAGTTGTCCCCAATAATGACTATGCTGAAAAGACTTATGTAAGTTAGAGGGATTGGAACAGTATTGAACTGGCACACTGATAATGAATGCATACAGTTAGAATATGTTTCACAGTTAATGATTAGCTGCAGTGCAAGCAAAGTGGAGCATCATTTCCTGGCAGTAAAATGGGATGCATAAGATGAGTGTGACCAGGTGTGTGCTCTGGCCAACAACCTCTTCGTGTCTGTTTGATTGGAAGCTGGATTTCCATGGCTGTGGATTCTTCTTTATGTCCGTAACTTGTTATATATTTGGTTATGCCAAATTTCTGTCCACTTTCCATTGCATTCTCCATAGCGATTGATTTATCTGTATAAGTAATCAGAATGCAGTCACTGTCAGGAGGATTTTTTTTCTGCTTTATATGCATGCACATTTGCTAGTATTCCAACAGAATGTCCATCATAACAGAATGTCCATCAGAAGACATCAATCATACTGTATGATGGAAGAGTTGTGGAGGATTGCCGGAACTTTGCTCTGGAGATTAAACATGGGTTCCACCACTTCAAGCCTCCAATGAGAAAAGTGGTGGTACTGCGCCATTTGAGTCGTCTACCACCAAGTATTTCCTGGTAACACAGAGGGGCAGCATTCCTGTGTGTGTGCACGTGCGCGTGCCACAGCTCGACCCCTGCTTACAATGGTTTGCACCTGGGGTGGTCACCTCCAGTATGCTAGATGCCGTATTTCAGGACTTGCACATAGGGTTATGCCGAGTGTTACCAATAGTCCCACCATTGTGAAGGCACAAGTGGAGGATTTGCTTGCCATCACAGAAAGACCAGACTTTGCCAAAATTCAGTCCATTTGATTCAAGTGTCACCTGAATATCAATTCCATCAACATTTTAGACTCCCAGGCAGCAAGTCCAGCTTGTCATACTTGAGAAAATATCTGTCACAGACTCAAGGACCAAGTTAGAAACTGCATTATGACATACTCTGTAGAATCATCACTGGATTGGTAGTTAATTATTTCACCATCAAAAGAGATGCTCAAAGAGAATAACTTCTAATTAACCTTGGAAAATTTCCATTTTAAGCAGATTTCTGTGTGTGGAATACCAGTTGTTTCACAAATTTTGGATAATGGCCACCATTTAGCTGGTTGTCCAGAGTTGACCACTGAATGCATGGAAACTTGTATTGCATACAATTTTTATCTTTAATCTTTAAAATAGCCTCCTCTGTTGCATTTGTAATTTTGTGTGGCATGTATGCATGCAGCTGCTCCATCTGTGTCCAAGGGTACCATTTTAGTTTCTTCTAAAATGGCACAGCCCTTGTACTTTTCTCCCATTTGCTGCTTTAAATTTAAACTTTTCCTTTTACAGAGATTGGAACTCGCTGTAATCAACTTACATCCAATTGGATAGTAATCACTGTTATAAGGATCATTTATGGTTGACCATTCTGTGATGTATAATGCAGTTGAGCAGATAACTGAGATCAATTGCTGAACTTACTCCTGTGAGCAGGTGAACATGAGTATGTGCTTACATTCAAGAGATTAAAACTATCTTTATCAGTAAGTTTTTCTATCATTAGCCCTCTTTTATCCTGTTGAGTTGTTATTTTGGTTTTTAGGAGCATTAGCAACTAAGGCCATATTGCTCTGGGGATATGTGGTGGTCATTCCCTGACCTTTCCGCATCCTCCGTATTTGGTGGTCACAGGCTCGAACCCCAGTCTAATCAAGAAGCGTGTGCTACGCATTGCTGCTCCTGCTCACCTGGCTACGGAGGCACCATCCTGTTGAGAGCCCCATAAAAGTTGACTTCCATTAAAATTCCCCATAGTGCAAAATGGAGGTTGAGGGTGTTGAAAAAGTTGGATTAAGAGATTTTCCATATCTTGATATGAACGAGCACAGTTGGGTGGTCATAGTTAATTGCCCCTCGTGGTTCTTGAATAATGGACCAGTTCAGATGTGATAACTAACTCTGTATTTTCACTGCATACATGCTGAATATATGTAGTGGAGGCTTTGAGTCTACAGACAAGCTGTAAATTGATGGTTCTAATAGTTCCTAGAGTTGTGGAGAGTGTAGTGGACTGTGTCTAGGCAATGTAACATATCCTGTCTAGCCAAATCATATAAAGGGATCCATAATCCAATTGTAATCTAATCATAGTTTTGTATAACTGCTGCAATTATATCTGTTGCCTCCATAGGTCATTGAAGATACTGTACACAAGGTATTAATTAAGTTTAATTTGTTATCTAACATTCTATATTTATATATAGAACCAGTTCATTTCTGTATATTTAACAGAAATGTATAACCACTGATTTTTGTTTTTTTTCAGATGTTGTATATCCATTGTCTTGTCACATTTATATATTTGTTTATGGATCGCTAAAGCTGCCATTCAATGGTGTTCATTCTTTGTGGTGAAATGAGTTGGAAAGATCATCTGCACACACACATTTCCAGTGCAGGTGATATAACCATTGCAATATTATTCACTCTAATGGCAAACAGGGTTGCAGTTGGTACTGAGCCTTAAGAGACTCTTTCCTGTTGTATGTATAGACAAACAGTCTTTATATCATACTTGAAATGTTCTGAGTGAAAGGAAGTTCTCTGTAAATTGGGGAATTTGCCCTCTGTATCAAACTTAAATTTTGCAAGATTTTTAATCTCCATGTTGTATCGGAAGCATTCTCGAGATCTAGATTTACCATCACCATATTTGTTTTCTAATAAATTTCTTATATTCATTTCAATTTGATATATAGATCAAGGGTTGATCTATTTTTTTTTCTAAATCCAAATTTGGTGGGGTAATAGAGCATTCTCATTTTCCAGCAGCCATGTAACTTTCTTACGTACTATTCATTCGAAGAGTTTACCCAGGCAGATAGTCAATGAAATGGGATAATAATTACGTTTAAGAAGGACCTTTCCAGGTTTTGGAAATGCAAATACAATTTCATGCTGCCATGTGGATGGATACAAGTTATTTATAAAAATAATCAATTATATAAGGCCAGTAGACTATCCAGAGAATCAGAATTTAAGTGTTGTATCATGGTATAATGATTACCATCCAGATCTGCAGCACTCTTAGGCACATTTGTAATGGTTGCAAGTAGTCCCTCTTTTAAAAAGGGTAAAAGTGCAGTAGTTGAGAAGTTAACTTACTTTGTTTGGCTTGTGCTTTAAGTCTGAAAATCAGACTTATAACTGCCAACATAGTATCGAAACAATAGGCCAGAATTTTATGTGCAGCATTTGAGGGATTTAAGTTACTCATGAGCCTTCATTTAGGACTAGATCATTGTACCTAAGTACCTCACCCATGCAGAGTGTTATGAGGGGGTGCCCACTCACGAATTAGCAGGAATTGTGTATGTGAATGAGTTACCAATTTTTCAACATGCAAGAATAACATGTTGAGCATTCACCATTACCATGATATAATCTCTTCATGAGCTGGTGATGAAAGCCGAAGAAGACCATTGCTTCTTCCTCTATCATTGAGTAATAGATAAAGTCACTAGATTAACAGCCTTCCTAGTAGCACAGAAACCCGGCAACAAAGTTTTTGTTCTGAGTTGATGTTACTGTACAAATAGGAATAGTCAACAATGAAATCATAAAGAGCACTACAAAATATCTGAACAGTAACTATAATTATTCTCATCAAGAAATATACAGATTTTTACTGTATGCAGGGAAAGAGCTCCAATTCCTCATAATCCATTACTTAAATACCTGTTTTTTTTTTCTTTTTTATTTTCATAGAAATAAAACTTTTAAACTCTTAATTTATTATTCAAATTGTATGCTAACTGCTTGCAATGAATTAAGAATATATTGTGTATTTTTTTTTTCAGACACCTGAAATTTTTAACTGAACATTTGCCTAAAGATGCCAGATATTCTAAGGGTCTGGGACATGCTATATATTTTTTTCACATTAATGAAATGTAGTGCTTTCTTTTAGATTGTTAAAGATGCTTTGGAAAACAGCATACAATCCAGTCCTGAAAGTCTTCAACCCAGGCCAGTGCATAATTTCTCTCCATCTGAAACAATGTGGGATTTTCTTGGTATGTTAGTAGTTTAATATGTTGTAATCTAGACACAAGTGTTAGGTTATTGTTGAACGTTGTATGTTTTTGAATAACTTTGTTTCTTGAACTGTTATGGTATATTTAGTGATATACAAGGTGCAAGCCCAAAGTTTCTTCCCGGGCCATGTTGAGTGCTAATCACACATGTAGTATAGCAGCATGCCATTAGATACCGCTCAACTAATTCATTGTGAATTAGTGTGCCAAGTTTCCAGCCAACAGGACATTCTGCTTTTGTGCAGTTGGTGTTTTGTGCAACATTAAGAAACAGCAGATTTGCATCAAATTTTGTCAAACTTGGAAAACTGTTTCAGAGATTTAGCATATGCTTAAACAAGCATTTGGTTATTTGTAAGCAAATTACCAAATGCTTAAACATAAACTTTTCAATGGGGCAAAACACATTTTACAAAGATATTTGCATTTCCAAGGTGGCCAAACTTCAGTTGAGGATTTCAAGTGCTGAGATCATTCAACTTGGACTGAAGAAAATGGTGAAAAATTGCATTATCATTCATGAGAACGGATGGCATATGATTAATGACATTTGTGACATTCTAGGCCTCTCACGTGGTACATGTTGGCACATTTTAACTGAAAATTTAAACATGAGGCAAATTGCTGCAAAATGTGGGCGGGCCTCATTTGCTGAGTGACAACCAGAGCTGGATTTCTGTATGCAGGGATCTGCAAGCACAGACCAGAAAAGAGAGAAACTTTCTTTCAAAGGTTATAACAGAGGATGAAAGTTAGATGACCCAGAAAGCAGCAGTCCAAGTTGTAGGTTCTGCAACTTTGATATTTATTATCAGTTAACATGCACTTTCTATCAGAATCCCAACAACCCAAGACAAAAGCTCAATTAATTTATTAATTAATATAATTAATCAATCAATCAATTAATTAATATAACACTCGTTACTGAAACATAAATATAGCGTTATAACTGTGTTGGGATACAAGTTTAGGATTTAATTTTATACTGAAATTGAAATTTTATTGAAAGTAAATCGAAATCATGACTCAAACCAGAGCAGCAAAGCAAAAGGCTCAAGCTAATGGGAATGCTGTGGCTCAGGGGAGAACTGAGAGGGGCAGTTGCCCTCTGAATCACAGCCTTTTAAGATGCACTATCTGCTTGATGTTTGCGGAGCAGTCAGGTATGGGACATGATACTGCCATGGGGGATGTCTTTGTATGTGTGCGATGCAAGGAGTATAAGGAAATCAGGCGACAACTCAGCATTGTTATGGGCCTATATGAGAGCTTGAAGGACAGGATGGATGACCTTGAAGGATTACAAGTGAGGGGCCCATCAAGCTCTCAGCTGCCCACACCAATGCCAGAGCTTGCACTTGGTCATCGTGCAACACAGCGGCAACCCCCAAGGCAGAATGCGATGGTCCCAAAGGAACTAGTAGTTGTTGGTGACCTATTGTCAGGGAAACGGGAAACATGCTTTGTAAAAAGGATAGGTGGAACAGGACCAGGGTATGTCTGCAGGGGCAAAGGTTGATGACGTAGAGCGGATATCATCTTTTAAGGGCACAAAAGGTGATATAATTGTACACGTTGGCACTAATGATATTAAGAGTAGGAGACCGGCGGAATTACTTAACAAGTACAGGTCACTGATGAAAAAAAGCCGTGAATTAGGGTTGAATTTGCAAGTGTCTGCAATTCTGCCCAGACACAATAGGAGGGAGTATATGATGAGAGCCCCCTGTTGATCTATTCGGCCCTGGAAAGATTGTGCAGGGCTCAAGGGGTAGAATTTTTTTCAGCCTGGTCTGTACTTGTTAACAGGAGAGACTGCTTCTACAGGGATGGGATACACTTAAATAGAAAGGGTGCAAGAATGTTTGCTGATGCTATCGAGGCAGTGTTAGGTAGGTTCGGAAAACTGCTAGATTGGGGGGATACAAGGACTAATAGATTAACAGTAGCCACTGGCAGAGGAGCTCATTCCAATAGAAGCAGTGCAAATCCTTGCACTGCTTCTATTGGAATGAGCGGCAGTCTGGAAAATAAGATGCAGGATATTACAGTTTGTTGTTTTGGTTTTTAGGAACATTAGCAACTAAGGCCATATTGCTCCGGAATATGCGGTGGTCATTCCCTGACCTTTCCGCATCCTCCGTATTTGGTGGTGACGGGCTCGAACCCCGGTCTAATCAAGAAGCGTGTGCGACGCACTGCTGCTCCTTCCCACCTGGCTACGGAGGCGCAGGATATTACAGAGACTGCTGGGAATCATGGGGGTACAAGTGAACACATGGGTTGTGTTAGGGTGGCTAAGAGGAAGAGCAGGTGCATGTATACTTGCGTGTACACCAATGCTAGGAGTTTAGTAAATAAATTTGATGAATTTGAGGTATTGCTCAAAACATCGAAGGCAGATATTGTTGGGATATCAGAGACGTGGTATCACACAGATATAAGGGATGCAGAACTGCAATTTGGGGAGTACAACGTCTACAGAAAGGATAGACAGGATAGGAAAGGGGAGGGGTTATGCTATTAGTTAAGAAACACATAAAAACCAAGGAAGTGAAGCCAGTCGACATCGCTGGACAGTGCAGTGTTGAGTCAGTTTGGGTGACATAAACATTGGGAGATCAAAATTGAGAGTAGGAGTGTGCTATAGGCCTAATGACTCTGATGAGTATAATAAGGAACTGTACAGGGAAATAGAGTGGGCCAGTAAATCAGAGAGTCTTATAATGGGAGATTTTAATTTCCCAGATATTGACTGGAATTTGGGGGCTGGTCACTCACACACTAGCAAGGCTTTTGTGGATTTATTGGATGATTGTTTTCTACATCAGCATGTTCGGGAGGCAACTAGAGGGAGTAATACTCTTGATTTGATTATCAGTAGTGATTCTTCATGCATTAAGAATCTGCAGATAAATGAACCACTAGGTGGCAGTGATCACAGTGTTCTGAAGTGGGAGTTACTCAAAGAGGTAACTACCATTAGGGGTAAAGGGAAGGGGTATTGCTTTCGTAAAGGTGACTACGATGGACTGAGACAGTATTTAAATTCTATACAGTGGGATCAACTGATGATGTTACCAGCAGCAAATTCAAAATGGGAAGCATTTAAAGAACTTATCTTGCAAGCTTACTAGTTCAAGGTTTAGGCATAAATGGATGTCAGGTGAACTAATGAGGCATATGGCAGAGAAGAAAAATGCATGGGATACATACAAATTAACACATGACACAGAAGCCTATGATAGATACAAGTTGATCTGTAACCAAGTTACAAAGGAGGTTAGGCAGGCGAAGGCAGATTACGAGAGATCCTTGGCAAGGGATGCGAAGAAAAACAGCAAAGAGTTCTTTACTTATGTAAACTCTAGAAGGAAGGGGATGAATCAGATTGGTCCACTTGATATCAATGAGTCAACTGTTGTTGACCCTGCTCAGGTAGCTAACAAACTAAATGAATATTTTGCATCGACATTCACACATGAGGAGTTATTCAGCGAGGGGTATGCCAGAGGTGTATTCAACTCTAGCAGTAAGCTAGAGAATCTTGTAATAACTGAGAGTAAAGTGGAGGAGAAATTGTTGAAGATAAACACAAGAAAGGCACCCGGGGTGGATGGGATCTATCCAGTTATATTAAAGGAGGCAGCAAAGGAAGTAAGCAAACATTTAGCCATAATTATGAGAGCTTCCTTGGACTCAGGAGAGGTACCCATGGACTGGAGATGTGTAAATGTGACCCCAATTCACAAGTGAGGATCAAAGGCTGACACAAGTAATTATAGACCTGTGAGTTTAACTTCTGTTCCCGGAAAATTAATGGAGGCACTGGTTAAAGAAGCACTGCAGGATCATCTAGACAAGACTTCAGTTATAGCTCGGACACAGCATGGTTTTGTTAAGGGGAAGTCTCTCCTGACCAATTTGAATGGATACTATAATGCAGTCACAAAAGAACTGGATGCAGGGAATAACTTTGATATTATATACTTGGATCTTAGAAAGGCTTTTGATACTGTTGCACATGGAAGACTGCTGCACAAATTGGAGCAGTGTGGCATTGGAGGCAAATTGCTGCTATGGATAAAGGGGTGGTTGAGGGGGGAAGACAGAGAGTGGTAATCAATGGACACTGCTCATCGTGGACTAATGTTATTAGTGGAGTCCCTCACGGTTCAGTATTGGGTCCTTCATTGTTCTCTGTATTTATAAATGATATTGATGATGGTATATCAAGCTTAATGTCCAAGTTTGCAGACGATACGACGGTTGGCAGGGTTGTCAAGGACACTACTGGCACTATGCTGCTGCAACAGGATCTGGAAAGGTTGAGCAGATGGGCTGAGAGGTGGCAAATGAAGTTTAACATTGACAAATGTAAAGTACTACATATGAGAAACAGCAACCCCAGAGCAACTCTCAACTCTGTGGTACTACACTGACAGTGGTAGAGAATGAAAGGGACCTGGGGGTGGTTGTGCAGGCAGATATGAAGTTCTCTGAGCAGTGCAGACAGGCTGCAAGAGTAGCTCATGCTGTATTGTCAATGATATATAGGAATTTTTCTAGCAGGGATAAGGAGGTGATTATTCCCTTGTATAAGGCAATGGTCAGGCCACACCTAGAGTACTGTATACAGGCCTGGAGGCCTCATTTCAAGAAGGATGTAGAGCTGCTGGAACGAGTACAGAGAAGAGCAACAAGATTAGTGAGTGGAACAAAGGGGGTGCTCTTACGAAGAAAGGCTTAAGTTTTGCAAATTACAGTGTCTGGAGACTAGGCACCAGCGAGGTGATCTGATAGAGGTGTACAAAGCCTTGAATGGTTTGAGCATGCTCAATGCTGATGGGATTCTTCCTCTTGCTCAGAATAATCACCTGAGAGGGCATAAGTTCAAATTGAGGAAAGACAGATGTAGGATAGATGTGAGGAAATTTGCCTTTAGCCAGTGGGTGGTTGGTAGGTGGAACAGACTTCCATCCCTTGTCGTGGAAGTTGATAGCCTAAATAAGTTTAAGGCTCAGCTGGACAGGTATTTCGAACGAACAGAGGGGTGAAGTGGAAGTGGTTATTTTTTATTTATTTATTTTACTTTATTTTTTTTTTTGGCTGATGCTGCATAAGCTTGCTTTCTTGCATCAAATGCCTCTACTAATGCTAATTTCATCCAAACCCAGTCAGGAACCATCGCTAGGTGGTCTATTATTTAACCTTGAGATATTTGGTCCTTCAGGTTGTCACAGACATTATCTCAGATATTCCAGACAAGCTGTACTTGCTACCTGGGAGTCTAAAACGCTGATGGAACTGATATTCGGGTGACACTCGAGTCAAGTGGACCCAATTTCAGCGAAGTTCGGATGGTCTGTGACAGCCAAATCCTCTGCTTGCACCTTCACGATGGTGGGACTGTTAGTAATCCTGGGTATAACCTCCATGCTCAAGTGCATGGTAGGTGACCACCCAAGTGTGAACCAACGTAAGCAGGGTCAAGGTGTGGCGCCCACACCACATGGAAGAATGCCACCCCTCTATGTTACCAGGCAGTACTAGGTGGTAGATGACTCTCATCAACCGGTGCAATACCACCACTTTGCTTATTGGAGGCTTGAAGTGGTGGAATTCATTTTTAGTCTCTAGAGCTGAGTTCCGGTCAACCCTTCCCTATCTCTTCCATCATGCAGTATGATTGACTTTTGAGGTTATGATGAACATCGTGGCGAGATCCAATATTCCTTACATTTCGAGGGTACAGCTCTAAAACAGTGTTCGCAAGCAGGCAGGCAGGCAGGCCGCTAGTTATACACTAGCTGATCTGGCTTCCGGATCAGCGACCTCTTGCAACCTCTACTCTGCCAGATAGTGATTGGAGGGAGTCCAAGTAGTGTGTATGCAGGGAGCATTGTCAAGGCCATGTTATGTCAAGTATCTGGGTATATTCTTACCATGTGTACACCATATCCAAAAATTTCATACAGTATTTCCCCCCCACGTTTTCTTATTATTGAATACACCATGAATTGTCAAACTAATAGAGCAAGCTTATTTGCGAAAAGATCTACACCTCCCAAGCACTTCCTAATTCATTTCACAAATATACGTGGTCTCAACAATGTCCATTTCCACTTGTAGTCTGCCAAAGCCCGTGTACTTTTCCTGACAGAATCTATTATCGGTTGATTCAGCTACTGCTCATCTCAGATGCCTAAATTATTCGCTGTATGATTCCTTTTGCCTCAAAGGTGGTACTTGTGCATATGTCCGTTCTGATATTCCCTGTCAGAGACTTGGCAATTTGGAATCTCCTCTTTGATTTTCTCTGGCTTAAAATCTCTCTATCTCATTGTGTCAAATTCATCTGTTGTCTCTACCGTTCTCCCAACTCCAATCACTTGGAGTGCTTTAACTTCCTCTCTTTCCAACTTGACTTTCTCCAGTCCAACTTTCCTAATAATGAGGTAATTTTCCTTGGAGATTTTAATGTTCACAACTCCAGCTGGCTTCCGTTTTCTAGTCACACCGACCCAGCTGGTCGAGATGCTGAAGCTTTTGCAATTACTAATGACCTTGCACAGATTGTTTATTTACCAACAAGAATGCTGGACAATCCTAATCATACAGCCAACACGCTTGATCTTTTTCTCACAAATAACCCTTCTAAGTACATGGCCGAAGTGAGAGGTCCTTTAGGTGCTTCAGATCACAGCTTGGTGATTGTCTCTTCTCCAATGGAGCCTTTATCTCATGGCTATTCTCAACCTCTTGTTGTTTGGCATTAAAATAATGCAAAATGGGATGACCTGCGAGATTTCTTTTCCTTGGTTGGATTACTTCTTCAAAACTTCTGATGTCAGCATTTGCTCAGATCGTGTCAGTGAAATTATTCTTGCAGGAATGGAATCCTTTATCCCACACTCCACTTTAAAATCTCGTCCTTTATCTAAACCTTGCTTTTCCAATAAATGTGCTAAGGCTGTTCAAGAGAAGAAAATTGCATATTGTGATTGGCTTGTTTATAATTCTTCAGTTTCATTTTCTGCTTACACCAAAGCTCGCAACAATTGTAAAGCAGTTATTAATCAGTCCAAACTAGAGTTTGAACAGGCTAAGAGTAGAAAACTTGCTTCTTGCCCTAATGGTAGCCAAGCATTCAGGTCTCTTGCCAAAGCTATTGGCCGCAACTTTTTCACATCTCTGCTCCTACCTCTGTCCAAACCAGATGGTTCTGTTGTCACTTCAGCCAAGGATAAAGCTGACCTGCTAACATCCCATTTTTCTTCCAACTCGTGTATTAATGATCTTGGTAAAACACCTCGCACCATTCACAACACGCTCCATTCAATGCCTCCTGTAGTGTTCCGTCAAAAGGATGCCAGAAGGATAATGGCGAATCTTGATGCTAAGAAAGCTCCAGGTCCTGATGGTATTTTCTCTTTCAAAAAAGAACTTGCAAAATTATTGAAGAGGGGTATTATGTGTTATACTTCTCAACAAGTTTTTAACATAGATGAAGCAGGACTTTTGTGGAAACTAATGCCTAAAAGAAGTTTCATATTGAAAGAAGAAAAAAATATGCCAGGTTTCGAAGCTGAACTTACTCCTATTCTTTGAACTTGCTCCTGAACTTACTCCTATTCTTTGCCACCTTTTTTCACTTTCTTATTCCAAAGGTGTTTTTCCTTCTGCTTGGAAATTTGCTCATATCCAGGGAAAGAGATCAGCCTATATGATTATCTGAAGAAAACTCACCTAAAGAAAAAAAGTGGAACCATTTAAAACTGGTAAGGGCCGGTTGAATAGATTTAAAATCCAGGGAGAAGCTGCAAGTGCAGATCAAGGAGCCGAAACTTTCAAAAAAGAACTTGCTAAAATTATTGAAGAGGGGTATTATGTGTTATACTTCTCAACAAGTTTTTAACATAGATGAAGCAGGACTTTTGTGGAAACTAATGCCTAAAAGAAGTTTCATATTGAAAGAAGTAAAAAACATGCCAGGTTTCGAAGCGGCGAAGGATCGGTTGACTTTATTGTTGGGTGGTAACGGCGCAGGGGATTTACAGTTAATACCCCTTTTAGTTTATTTGGAAGAGGGCCAAAGTTCAATCCAAAATCGACACATTTTTCATGATTAAATCAATTTAGATCAATTAAATTCATGATTTTAATTGGAATTTTAAGTTTAATTTTGATACGTAAATAGTTACCACATAATTATATACGTATGTAATGCAGAATATTTTATATGTACAAATATTTGAATATTAAATATTTTGACCAACATTTGTGCATCTTTTCAACCATTTATTATTGATTAGGAAATATCCTTTGGCACCGACCACAACTCACAAATACATATGTTACCTTATGGGAATGCGGTGCACGCTTAGCGTGGATTCTCTTAGCGCTCTGTTTTTCTGGAACGAATTATCAGCGTTAAGCGGGGGTCACCTGTATAATAAAACTTAAGGGTTAAGGGTTTGAACCTCCAATCATTTTTTGTAATTCTAATCTTTCCAATAACAGCCATAATTTTTTTTTAAGATATACTTTACATGAGTAACAAAATTAAATCTATTGTCTATCATAATGCCTAAATATTTATATGATCTAGTAATTTTGATTACCTGATCATTCAATCTGGCATTTTGAGGCTTATTTAAGTTAAGTTAAGATAACCCTTCAATAACATCTGTTTAGTTTTTGGAATGGAAATTTGAAGTTTGTGAATTTTGCACCGATCATTCAAATCCTCCAAAATGAAGTTTGCCCTGTTTTCCAATTCAAGACTGGACTGGCTGAAAACAAGAACAACTAGATCATCCGCGTATGCAATTTCCATAATATTCTCATGTTGAACTGAAAGCCACCCATCAAGGACAACGTTCCATGACACTGGAAATGGTAGGTGTCTTACCAAGATCATCAATAAACAAGTTAGAAAAAAGTAGGGTGCTACTAGGCTGACCTTATATAGGCTGCTGAGATGGGAGTAGAGATGGGCAAAAGTTGCAGACAATAGTATCTTGTCCAAGTGATAATTACCATCCAAATTACCATTTGAACAAGAAGCAAGTTTTCTACTCTTCGCCTGTTCAGAATCTAGTTTGGACTGATTATGAACTTCTTTACAGTTGTTGCAAGTAAAATATATAAAATGATTTATCTTTTGGAAAGTATGTATGTCTTTAGCCATTTACTGTATAATGAATGAAAGATTGTCATG
This sequence comes from Mastigoproctus giganteus, assembly GCF_048544385.1. Lineage (NCBI taxonomy): Eukaryota > Metazoa > Arthropoda > Arachnida > Uropygi > Thelyphonidae > Mastigoproctus > Mastigoproctus giganteus. The sequence continues at coordinate 71,211,489 of NC_143576.1, forward strand.
ATTGTTTCTGTTTTATTTATTCAGTTAAATGGAATTAAGTTACTTTACTGTATTGTTCATTAGCATATTCAGTATACACTGAGTTGGCTTTGCATTAGCAACACCCCTTGTGTAGGAAGTGATCAGCCTCTGGCACTGGTGAAGGCTCAAAATCAGTAGTGGCTGACATAAGGTTGTAGTTCACACATGCAGCAATCAGTTTTTGAGCATCTGCAAGGAAGAGTTAGTTGGTATTGAGATTTTTCCTACTTCAAACATGGAATGGTTTTGGGGCAAGACATGCAAGTGCCTGTGTCTTGACAACTGCCAACATGGGTAAGTGCACCCATTTTGTAGTGCAAAAAATCTATTGTGACTGGCTCAACAGTGGTTGATGAACCAGCCAAAGGTCACATCTGGGACAGGTGGGTGTGATTCACACTTGTAGTGAGCATAGTATGTCTTGTCTCATAAAACAATAGTGAAGCAGCACAGTAGCTCATCTAACCACCCAGTACAATGCAGGAATAGCAAGACTAATATCCACATGGACTATGCATTGAACATTAGCTTGTATAGGCTATGGTAGTCACAAATGTCCACACACACTGCAAGGCACAACAAACTGTGCCTTGCATGGGTACACCAGCACAAAACTGGACCGCCAACATCTGCCAATTGCTGCCTGATCTGATGAATCTGATTTCCAACTGTATCATGCTGGTGGGCATACCAGTATTTGGAAAAAGCCACACGAGGCCATGGCACCTGAGTGCACTGTTAGTGTTTGGCAGGCTGGATTATGGTTTGGGGGGACTGTTTTCATGGAATGTCCAGGTTCCGGATCACTGTTAGTCAACAAGTTGATGGGAGTTCGTACCATTTTTGTCATCACCAAGTACACCCCTTCACGATAACAGTATATCCAGAGAACTCTGCTGTCCTACCAAGGAGACAACACACCATGCCAAAAAGCCTGTAAACTAGTTTCAGGAACTTTACAATGAATTATCCATCCTCCCATAGCCACTGATCTCAACCCAACTGAGCATGTTTGGGACCTACTAGAAAAGGAAATTCAATGCTGTATCCAGTAATATACACACTTGACAATGTGCCGGCATTACTGGACATGCTGTGCATGGGTAGCATACTATAGGACACTCTTTGACATCTTGTAGAGTTCATGCCAAGAGGTATTAGGTAATAAGTGTTGCAAATGCAAAGCCAACTCACTGTAATTAATCACTTAAGATTTAGTGCTGTAAAATAATACTTGAAATAGATTGCATTAATTCCTTCTAAATTTAGAAAATCTTAATTGGATTACTACTGTGGTATTTTTGCAGGTCATAGTGCCTTTATAACAAGAGATAAATTAAGCCGATCTCCAATTGTAAAAAATAAGGAATACACTACTAAATCAGGTAATAATATAAACAGCATTTTTAAATATAATCCATTAAGTATTTAATTTTATGAGTCATACTTTTATTTTTCACAGAATGTTTAAAACCTATGAGATTAAGAAATGGATGCCTTTGAATTAGCAAATATCTTTGCTAAGAGCAGAGAGATGGCAAGTCAGTTACAGTTAACAAAAATATTTTTGCATCACTTGTTTTTTTCTGTTTCTCTGGCAAGTTGCTGTTTCCTGTCTGAAATAAATGTAAAATGCACTACCTAAATTTAACACACACACACACACACACACTCTCTCTCTCTCTCTCTCTCTCTCTCTCTCTCTCACTCGCTGTAACATAAGCCATCTTTCTGATTATGGCATAAATAGTTTAATCTAGATCCTTCACTCTTCACCATTCTTGTTTAGTTGTATCATTCGTGGGATATATGCATATGTCTATTTGCAGATGGTTCCCCATCTTCTCCACCAAATATTGCAGTAACCTCTGTTTTGGATTTAGGTGCATTATATTGTCTTTTATCTAATTCTGGGTTTTCTATAAATGCCATGCACACATTCATTTTTCGATTGGCCTGAGTTATTTGATGCAATTAGCATTAGAACATGAGGCAGGAAAGCAAGCTTATACAGCATCAGCCAAAAAAAAGAAAAAAAAGAAAAGAAAAACCCCTTCCCATCTGGCCACTCCAAATGTTTGCCTAGTTTAGCCTTAAACTTATTTAAGTTATCAACTTCCACAACAACAGATAGAAGTCTGTTCCAGCAATCAACTACCAGCTGGCTAAACGTAAACTTCCACACATTTATTCTACAACTGTGTATAGTCCAATTATTTTCTAGTAAGAGAAAAACTTGATGTTTGCATCATATCCAATAATATGTTGTAATGCTTCTATTAGAATGAGCAGAAGCCTGAAAAACAAGATGCATGATATTTCAGAGACTGCTGGGAGCCATTGCGGTACAAGTAAACACATGGGTTGTGTTAGGGTAGCTAAGAATAGAAACAGGTGCAGGTATACTTGCATGTACACCAATGCTAGGAGTTTAGTAAATAAATTTGATGAATTTGAGGTATTGCTCAAAACATCGAAGGCAGATATTGTTGGGATATCAGAGACGTGGTGTCACACAGATATAAGGGATGCAGAACTGCAATTTGGGGAGTACAACGTCTACAGAAAGGATAGACAGGATAGGAAGTGGGGAGGGGTTATGCTATTAGTTAAGAAACACATAAAAACCAAGGAAGTGAAGCCAGTCGACATCGCTGGACAGTGCAGTGTCGAGTCAGTTTGGTGTGACATAAGCAATGGGAGATCAAAATTGAGAGTAGGAGTGTGCTATATTCCTAATGACTCTGATGAGTATAATAAGAAACTGTACAGGGAAATAGAGTGGGCCAGTAAATCAGAGAGTCTTATAATGGGAGATTTTAATTTCCCAGATATTGACTGGAATTTGGGGGCTGGTTACTCACACACTAGCAGGGCTTTTGTGGATTTATTGGATGATTGTTTTCTACATCAGCATGTTCGGGAGGCAACTAGAGGGAGTAATACTCTTGATTTGATTATCAGCAGTGATTCTTCATGCATTAAGAATCTGCAGATAAATGAACCACTAGGTGGCAGTGATCACAGTGTGCTGAAGTGGGATTTACTCAAAGAGGTAACTACCATTAGGGGTAAAGGGAAGGGTTATTGCTTCCGTAAAGGCGACTACGATGGACTGAGACAGTATTTAAATTCTATACAGTGGGACCAACTGATGATGTTACCAACAGCAAATTCAAAATGGGAAGCATTCAAAGAACTTATCTTGGAAGCTACTAGGCTTTACATACCAACTAAGAAATATTGTTCAGGGTTTAGGCCAAAATGGATGTCAGATGAACTAATGAGGCATATGGCAGAGAAGAAAATGCATGGGATACTTACAAATTAACACATGACACAGAAGCCTATGATAGATACAAGTTGATATGCAACCAAGTTACAAAGGAGGTTAGGCAGGCGAAGGCAGATTACGAGAAATCCTTGGCAAGGGATGCAAAGAAAAACAGCAAAGAGTTCTTTACTTATGTAAACTCTAGAAGGAAGGGGATGAATCAGATTGGTCCACTTGATATTGATGGGTCAACTGTTGATGATCCTGCTCAGGTAGCTAACAAACTAAATGAATATTTTGCATTGAAATTCACACATGAGGAGTTATTCAGTGAGGGGAATGCCAGAGGTGTATTCAACTCTAGCAGTAAGCTACAGAATCTTGAAATAACTGGGAGTAAAGTGGAGGAGAAACTGTTGAAGATAAACACAAGAAAGGCACCCGTGGTGGATGGGATCTATCCAGTTATATTAAAGGAGGCAGCAAAGGAAGTAAGCAAACCCTTAGCCATAATTATGAGAGCTTCCTTGGACTCAGGGGAGGTACCCATAGACTGGAGATGTGCAAATGTGACCCCAATTCACAAAGGAGGATCAAAGGCTGACACAAGTAATTATAGACCTGTGAGCTTAACTTCTGTTCCAAGAAAATTAATGGAGGCACTGGTTAAAGAAGCACTGCAGGATCATTTAGACAAGACTTCAGTTATAGCTCAGACACAGCATGGTTGTGTTAAGGGGAAGTCTTGCCTGACCAACTTGATTGGATAATATGATGCAGTCACAAAAGAACTGGATGCAGGGAATAACTTTGATATTATATACTTGGATCTTAGAAAGGCTTTTGATACTGTTGCACATGGAAGACTGCTACACAAATTGGAGCAGTGTGACATTGGAGGCAAATTGCTGCTATGGATAAAGGGGTGGTTGAGGGGGAGAAGACAGAGAGTGGTAATCAATGGACACTGCTCATCGTGGACTGATGTTATTAGTGGAGTCCCTCAGGGTTCAGTGTTGGGTCCATTATTGTTTTCTGTATTTATAAATGATATTGATGATGGTATATCGGGCTTAATGTCCAAGTTTGCAGACGATACAAAGGTTGGCAGGGTTGTCAAGGACACTACTGACACTATGCTGCTGCAACAGGATCTGGAAAGGTTGAGCAGATGGGCTGAGAGGTGGCAAATGAAGTTTAACATTGACAAATGTAAAGTACTACATATGGGAAACAGCAACCCTAGAGCAACGTATCAACTCTGTGGTACTACACTGACAGTGGTAGAGAATGAAAGGGACTTGGGGGTGGTTGTGCAGGCAGATATGCAGTTGTCTGACAGTGCAGACGGGCTGCAAGAGTAGCTCATGGAGTATTGTCAATGATTTACAGGAATTTTTCCAGCAGGGATAAGGAGGTGATTATTCCATTGTATAAGGCGATGGTCAGGCCACCTAGAGCTGTATACAGGTCTGGAGGCCTCATTTCAAGAAGGATGTAGAGCTGCTGGAAAGAGTACAGAGAAGGGCAACAAGATTAGTGAATGGAACAAAGGGGTGCTCTTACGAAGAAAGGCTTAAGTTTTGCAAATTACAGTGTCTGGAGACTAGGCACCAGCGAGGTGATCTGATAGAGGTGTATAAAGCCTTGAATGGTTTAAGCATGCTCAATGCTGATGGGATTCTTCCTCTAGCTCAGAAAAATCACCTGAGAGGGCATAAATTCAAATTGAGGAAAGACAGATGTAGGATAGACGTGCGGAAATTTGCCTTTAGCCAGCGGGTGGTTGGTTGGTGGAACAGACTTCCATCCCTTGTGGTGGAGGTTGATAGCCTAAATAAGTTTAAGGCTCAGCTGGACAGGTATTTTGAACGAAGAGAGGGGTGAAGTGGAAGTGGGTTTTTTCTTTTTCTTTTTTTTTTTTTTTTTTTGGCTGATGCTGCATAAGCTTGCTTTCTTGCATCAAATGCCTCTACTAATGCTAATGTTATTGGTTCTTGTAGATTGCTCAGGGAAAACAGGACAGATGTTCTGTCTTGTTGATAGTGAGGGCAGTCAATCAGAATGTTTGTTAAAATTTCTGAACAGTATGGACACTGAGGAGGATCTTCGCCTGTGAGTAGATGGAGGAGAGTCAGATATGCATGTCTGATTCGTGTCTTTGCAAGTATCACTTCTCTTTGCACCGCTTTGGTGCTAGAGTGCCAATGCTTTGGATCGTATTTCAATTGGTAGAGTTTATTATTGGTTTGAGAGTGCCATAACTCTTTTCACTGCACAAGACATGCTGTTTGTATGATGTGACTGTAGTCAGAGGCTTGAACCGGAACGGAGATTAAATCAAAAGTTGTTGGGTTTTTAGCAGTTTGATCAGCAAGTTCGTTCCCCTTTATCCCTGAATGTGCTGGGATCCAGCAAAAGGTGACTGATTGATGACATTCTTCAATTTGTAATAGGAGTCTTCTAATTTGATTTAACACAGGGTGAACCTTGAAGGAGTTTTGCATTGCTATAATTGAGCTGAGAGAGTCCGTATATACAACGTATTTTAGAGATGGGTAGAGATTCAGGTTGTCTAAAGCTAATTTTATTGCATGAAGTTCTGCAGAGAAGCCGCTATAACCAGTTGGAAGGGCAGCCGAAATGATAGTAGAGGGAAATACTGCTGCTGCTCCAATGGCTGATTGTGATTTGGACCATCAGTATATATTGGCAAAAAATCAGCGTATTTCTGAATTTGGTTTGCACGGAGTTGTTTCACATTGAGTGTTGGTAGAAGCTTCTTTTCCCATTTGTGAAGATAAGTATTGAAAGATAACTGATGAGGGGGAGTTCAAGGTGGTTGAAGTAATTCATTAATTGTTGCCTCTTGAAAATAGGAACATTCCAACTTTGCATTAATTCAATAAGGCATAAGCCTGCTGGTCTTATTTTACTGGGTTTATTTCTATAGAGGTTTTGCAGTGGTGGATTAAAGAGGTACGGCTCAATAAGATGCTGACAACTTTGTATTCGGGCTGCATACTTAAGAAGTAGTGTTTTCCTGCAGAGGCAAAGAGGGGGGCTCATTAGCTTCAATATATAAACTATGGGTACGAGATGTCCTGAAAGCACCAAGGGCAATGCACTGTGCTGTATAGGTTCCAGCTAGTGGAGTGTGCTCTTTCAGGCAGAATCATAAATTGGAGCACCATAATCCAAACAGGATCTGATCAATGCTCTATATAGGAGCAGCAAAGATGTATGGTCCACTCCCCAAGACAGGGCAGGGCAGGGAAGGTAAAGCTTTTAGTGTATTCAGCTTTTTGAGGCAGGTAGTACGTACAAATTTAATACGCTCAAAGAAATTTAACTTCCTGTCAAGGATTAATCCTAAGAATCTGACCTTGTCAGTCACTAGAATGTTTGAGTTTTACATCTGAAGTTCAGGATCTGTATGCAATTTACATTGATTGCAAAAGTGAATTGCAATGGTTTCCTGCTGTGACAGATGATAGCCATTGCAAACTGCCCACCTTTGGACTTTATTCGGAGATATCTGCAATTGCCATTCAATGGATCTCATGTTCTGAGAATGGCAAGAAATAGAGAGATCGTCAGTGTAAAGGTGGGTCTGAACAGTATTTGGAAGTTCTTTTGTGATGGAATCTTTTACAGGAAGGACTGGTACTCCTTCCTGTAAAAATGTCATAGAAAGCGAGTTGTGGTATCAAACTTGGAACGAACGATTCTGGAGGAAGTTCCTGATGAATATAGGCAGGTTGCCTCGTAGACCAAGAGCATGGAGGTCACTGAGAATGCCATGATGCCAGGTAGTATCAAATGCCTTCTCTATGTCTATGGAAACCAAATAAGTCGATTATGGATTATTCTTTCAAGTAACTTGCCGAGGCAAATGGAAAAGAGAAATTGGTCTGTAACTGTATGGACTGGTAGGATCTTTTCCAGGTTTCAAAAAGGCCAGAACTGTGGCATGGTGCCAAGAGGTGGGGTAAAGGTTTTCAAGAAAGTTTCGGTTATAGAAGACCAGCAGTATTTTTAAATTTTTTTTCTTCAAGGTGTTGTAACATGATATAATATATTCCGTCTGGCCCAGAGGCACTATTGCGTGTTGCTCTGATAGCATGTAGTAGTTCAGAATATCGAAGTGGTTGATTATACAGAAGGAGTACAGAGGTTCGAAAGTTGATGGATCGCTTTAACACATGGTTTTAAATTTTCTGGATATCCAGGGAGTAAGTTGATGCTGCTGAAACTTGCCCAAAGGTTGTGCCCAAGGCATTTGCAATGTTTTCAGGAGCAGAGAGCTCTTGTCCATTGAAAGAACTGGGGAAGGGGTGGTTGGAAATTTGCCAGAGATCTGCCTAATTTTCTTCCATATTAACCTGGAATTAGTGTTTTTGTTTAGAGTAGAGGCAAACCGAATCCAGGAATTCTTTTTGGCTTGTCTTTGTGTGAGATGTGCTTTGGCCCTTAGCTTCTTATAGTTAATAAGATTACTTGTGGTTGGAGATCTGCGAAAAGATTTGCACGCTTTATTTTTTAACTTTGTTTTGGTGCATTCTTCATTCCACCAGTAATCATGGTGCCGTCGGGAAGGGGGATTCGACAATGGAATTGAGCATTTTTAGCTGCAGATAACAGGTGTGATATAATCTGTGGTTTCATCTGTTGGCTGCGTTCGTAAAATTTCTCATCAAGACTGATAGCTGCTTGAAATTTGACCCAGTTGGCTTGAGAGAATTTCCATTTCCTACAGGATTGTGATAATGGTAGTTGGGTAGTGAGCAGCTCACAAACTATTGGAAAATGGTCACTTCCCATGGGATCATCCAGAATGGACCATTCCATGATGGAAACAGAATTGGGGAGTATATTGATAGATCGATTGTAGAAGTTTGTTCAGTTGGTAATTGTATGTGAGTGGGTGCCTCAATATTAAGAACAGTAAGGTTTGCTTATTCAGAAAGGTTTAAATTATTTGGCCATGTCTATCTAATTTAGTCGAGCCCCATAAGGGGTGGTGGCCATTAATTTCCCAAGAGACACAGGGGAAGGTAACTGCATTAGAAGATTTTCAAGATCTTGGTAAGAGAAGGTATGACTTGGTGGGAGATAGATTGATACTAGTGATAATGCAATCTGGGCTATCAAACGTATGGCAACAACTTTAATTTCAGTTTGCAAAATAATTTGTTTGGTCGGGATCTTTGTACTGACCAAAATGGCCACGCCCCCACGGGCCGCATTTGAAGTATTACGGTCTTGTCGGTAGATAGAATAGTTCTTTATGTTGGTAGAAATTTGAGATGTTAGGTAGGTTTCTTGTAGACAGAAACTAACCGGAGAATAGTGGTTAATTAACTGTTCAGGCTTTGGTTTATCTTTTTATCCATAGATGTTTCTTGGATGTTCTTTTTTAAATGTGAGCCTTCGATTATTCGATGTAGAAGCAATCGCTGGGGGGAGGAGAAGGAGATGTAGCTGGTACTGTAAGTGCAGTATTACTTGCCTGGTTCAACTGCTTAGGGGTATTGGGCTGTTGCTGAGAGAGAACAATCCGAGCAAAGTTAGAGATTGAAGTGTTTGAAGGGACTGTAACATCAGTTTGGGTGGCCGGCCACTGATTGATATTTTGGGCAATACTGGCATATGTATGTTTAGTCATGCTGGGAGCAACTGCTTTCCTTGCTTCTTGAAAACTTTATTTTCAATCTTATATTTCACAATCTTCTTTTCAGTATTACATATGTAGCATGTCCTTGGATAAGCAGGATGGTTGCCTTTACAGTTGGGGCAGGTCATTTCTTTTGCTGAGCAATCACTATGAGTGTGATCAGAGGAACCATAATTGGGGCAAACTTGGTTTCCTCTGAATGTCATTTGAAGAGTGGCCATACTTTTGGCACTTAACATCTCAATGGATTAGGGATGCAGGGTCTAATGCGGCAAAGTAGATAGCCTGCTTTTATCAATGATGGTAGATTTGGTGTGTTAAAGATTAGAATAAGATTCCTTATAGGTGTGAGTATATTGTCTCTTTTAACCATAATTCTTTTCACAGCAATGACATTTTGGGCACCTCCGTAGCCAGGTGGGCAGGAGCAGCAGTGCGTAGCACATGTTTCTTGATTAGACCGGGGTTCGAACCCATGACCACCAAAATACTGAGGATGTGGAAAGGTCAGGGAATGACCACCGCATATCCCCAGAGCAATATGGCCTTAGTTACTAATGCTCCTAAAAACCAAACAAACAAAAACTTGACCTTGAAGCTCTTGAGTTAACTCCTCCTACGTGACATTCAATAGATCCCAGCTGGATATAACACCTTAGATATATTTAGGGTTGCATGGGGAGAAACTTTTATTGGAATTCCAGCAAAATTTGAAAGTATTAACAGTTTCTCTGAATGTTTACAGTTCATTGCTACCACTAGTATGTCTCCTGATTGCAGTATCTTGACTGTCTTAGGAGATCGTGTCAGACTTTCCAGGTGTTTCTGAATAAGGAACGGAGACAGCTTACTAAGAGAGTGATCTGCATGAGAGTGCATTATGAGGAATGTAGGAATCTGTCGCTGAGGAAGTGGTTTTCAACCTCTTGGGTTGCGATGTGTCTTGTTCCAAGCTGAACGTAGCAACCTGCACAGCAATATATACAAGTTTACAAAGAATTGTCAAACATCAAACGTGACAGCTATATTTCCATTTGCTGTAGTTGTATTGGTTGGAGACAGACTGTTGTCATTTGCTGTATTCACAAGATAACAGATGATATTTTTTCTCTTCGAATAGAAACTTTGTGAGGCGTGATAGCATGAGCAGAAAAAAAATAACATTTCTGGAGGTCACTACCATAAAACAATAAAAGCAATTTGCAGTTCAAGGTTATTGGGCTTTTCTGTTATTGTTTACAGAGCACAGTGGTATCATCACCTTCCTCCTCATACCAGGAGGAAAAGGCCTGGGTTTGAATCCCATCAATGATGCGAGGAACTTTAATGGGATTTTTTCATGCTTTAATGCTAATCCATGGCTGAGTTAGACGATCTCAGGTGTAGATAGCAAGGTTTTTTTCCCAGAAAACTGGGTTTTTTTTTTTTTGTCCAGCAAAACAGGCAAATCGACCAGAGAACACACAATTTACAGACAAAAGTGCTCCGCCCCATACCTATTTTTCCCATAAGCTGTGTTGTTTTTATTGTGCGAAATACCCATAATGTGGAGATTTTTAGGAACACATGTACTGCATTATAGCAGAACTGACTGTACTTATTCTCAGCGGGCACCACCACCCACTGCACCATTTCGAAGCTTATGGCTTACTCATTGGTGGGTGGTCAGATACCCTGATAATGCAAACCTGCCATCACAGTTGCGAAGTTAATTCCACAAAATGAGAGATGCCAAATGGTGAACAGAAGATACTGTATTTAAAGACTAAATGCGCAAGGTATAATTCTATATGGATTTAAATTAACTATATAATATCGGTGTAGATACACCATAGTTTACCCATAAAATTAAACTACATACGTAGTGTAAAAGATGCCTTTACTTTAAGGTACTTTTAACTTAAAATAAGTTTTAACTTTACTTTAACTGTATGCCAGTGTTACCTTTTTAAGGTAACTGTGGCATACATTAAAAAGAAATGTTGCTCTCCCATTCTAATAATTTCATGCATATGTGTACACATCTCATATTTGTGCTGCCAACAGTTTATTAGAAAATAGAGCATGCAGGTTTTATGATTTGCTGTAAGTCAGCAATTCAAACGTGTGATTTATGATTTTCTGTAAGTCAGCAATTGAAACATGTACTATTTAGACATACATCAAGTTAATATACCCCCTTCCCACTGATGAATGTATTACATTGTAAAAAAAGAAAACCAAAAAACAGTTTTGTCTTTTCTAACCTACAGGTAAGTTCTAAGGATAAGATTTACGCTATTCAGACTTTCCTAGTTTTTATCATTAGTAATTTTTTATATGTTTCTTTATCATCACTTTGATTTCTTAATTATATTAATCGAATCACTAGTTATAAATTAATTTTCTAATGCATTAAATATAAAATTGTTTCTTGCAAAATTTTTAGATACCTTTTTTGAATACAATAGGTAACTGTGGTCCAGATGTTGACACAGAGGAAACACCAGCTGAGAAATTAAGTCGATCCTTTTGTGAATTAAACTTTACTTTTGACAGTATCCATCAAAAAAAGAATGCTAATCCTAATTTATATACCTCAGAGACCCCAGATGATAAGTCAGTCCTTTTAGATGAGCCTGGAATAAATTATGAATCTGATACTACAAAATCTTGTTTGGCAAGTACTTATCCTTTTCTGAATTTATTTACAAGGGAACAAGAGGATAACTCTGAACATTTGTCAGATATTTCATTGCCCATCATGTCATTTGAAAATTCACTGGATGACTTGGACAGTGAACAGGATATTGAGGATGAATTTTGTGGAATTTTTACTGAGTGTCATGCTTTTAACATGAAGCAAAATGCAAGTGAAAATAATGAAAATGAACATAGTGAACAAAGATATTCTGATATGTCACATGCAGAAGGAAATGGTACTTCTACTCATGAGTCTCAGAATTACGAATCTTGTGAATATGAAATTTCTATTGGGTTTGACTTGAATACAGAGTTTAAAGCAGGTTAGGAATTTTATTATTTTTTATAGTTACACTAAATATTTAACTTAAAATTATCACTGTGTTAATTTTGTAACTGTAGCGAATTTTCTAACTTTGATTGCCACATTGTTTAAAGAGCTTCAGTTAACTTGGAAATTTAGTATCAACAAACTCAAAAAAAAAAAAAATTACAACTTTGATCAGAGGGATAAGCTCACCAGATAAATTGCTGGTGAACATATTCAGCTGTTTTATATATTGTATATATTTTGATTTTCAAGTTCATATTCTTATCAGAGTATTATGAATTCTTATTAGAGTATTTAAATGTATAATTATTTGCCAAATTTATAACAATATAATAAATACAAAGAATATAATATTAGTCTTATGTGAATGTAAAAAAATATTTATAGTCACCTTAATGCTGCATTAGTTTAATTTATTTTATGTAATTTTACATGTAATTAGTATGCAAAAAAAAAAGAAAAGGTAAAGGCATAAGCTAGCACCTATTTACTGCTGAGTTTCTTTAGTTAATTAAAAATCTATTACACTTAATTGTAAGTGTAATAGAAATTAATGTAGTTAAAAAACAGAAAATCCACATTAATTATATCAGTCATGTTTTGAAGACAGAAAAACTCCCCACAAAACAAAGCTAACACAAATTAATAACAAAAATATATATTAAAGAAATATAAATTAGAGAGGAAAAAGAGCCAAGAAACAAATAAATAATAAAGACAGAAGAGGAGAATGAAGATACCTGGTTAGAATACAGGTAGTTCCCAACTTTAGGAGTTAATCCATTCCTAGTGCATGCTCGTAAAGCGGGAAATAAATTCCCATAGACGTAATGTTAAAAACAGGGGCTACGTTCTCAACAATGAAATTTGGCATAGTAATGTTAAATGAAGATAAACAAAACAGTAGTTTATGCTTAAACAATGATTAATTTATCCCAAGAAATGAAAACATAGCCTTTAAAATCAAGAAAATTATAATAATAAAGAAATTTTGTCATATATGTTAAAGAATGTTTATTATTCATCATCATCATCGACTAAATGCACACTCATGGATGGTTCAACATTCATTGTTGGTTTGTTGGAAGCAAGGAGTTGTCTTCTTCAGAAATGCTTCAAAAGTCATTTGTTTCCAAGACAGTCTTCTATTTTCTATATAAATTTCATAATAATATGCATAAACATTTTTCAAATCTGTAGCAGCTTTTCTAGTGCGATCGAAATTTGAATTTTGTGACTCAAAAATTTCAACTGTTTCAGCTTCTTCACATTTTTGACATTTCAAGGAGGTCTTCATTGTGTGCTTGAAGCAGATCAGTGATGTTAGTTATACAAACCTCAAGCTACAATTGGTTGGCAAAATTAACAACTGCTTCTGTTTCATTTTGTACGATCTCTGCTGGTTCTTGAAATCCTTCAAAATTATCAATTAACTGAGGACAGTTTTTTCCAAACAACCTTCATGTTCTTCTCTGTAATTTTGTCACAGGCTCATTTTATTATTTTGATTGCATTAAAAATATGCAATTCTTTAAGTTAAGGAGGAAGGTCCAACTAAATTCTTTAGTTGGATCTGCCTGAACAAACAAACGCACACACCGTAGTAGCACAATAATACACAGTAGTATTGTATAGCTATGAGTGTGGTTTGAAATGCCATATTTACAAATGTTTAGCAACCTTTATTTATTGCAATTAATGTTTGTATTTTCGATTTTGTTGATACTTGAAAACTCCCAAACACGAGAGGTATTAGAACCTATAGTACTTAGTACAGTGCTTGGGTTGGAGGTTGAAAAGACAAAAAAGATATTTGTTGACATTAGACTTCGGTAGACTAATTTTCAGAAAATATGAAGGAAGGCTGTTTCAGAAAATGGCATTTAAATGAATAAATGAGGAAGATGAAAAGTTAGTTCTGTTAGTTTGAAGTTGGACAGTAAATGGATGTTGGTGGCACATGTTTGGACTGCTTTGAAAGAGAGAGTGGGGAATTATAGAAGCCAATTCAGAGGAACAGTGACCATGGAAATATCTGTAGGAAACACATGCAGCAGAAACAGTAAGTCTATGAGATAACGAGTGGAGAGACTCTGTTAGAGATGAGTCATTCATTAACGTAACTGCCCCCTTCTGAATGGAATCTAGAAGCCTGAGAGAGGTTTTGAGGACACCATCCCAGATGTGGGAACAATATTCCACGGTAGGGCGCAGATTTGCGATTTGTACAGAGTGAACAGCTGTTTGGAAGGAAAGTAACACCGAGAGCAAAAGAGAGAAAAAAAGTTTTTTTAGAAGCAGTGGAAGCAATATTTATGTGCTTGTGCCAAGAGAGAGTAGAAGTCAGGGTAATCCCCAAAAGAGATATATCATCTTACATAGAAAACCTTGGAGGACACCAGCATTAGTGGAGAAATTATAAAACAGAGCAATCTACCATCACCTTCAGTGAGTGATCAGAGAGAAAACTTGATAACCAATTACAAAAAACAGGTGGCAAACCATAAGATGGAAGCTTGTTTAGAAGACCTTTATGTCAAACACGATTGAAAGCCTTTGAGATGTCAAGAGCAACTGCTTGTGTTTCACCGAACTTTTCCATTGAATTTGTCCATAAATGGCTAATAAAAGCCAGAATATCACCAGTGGATCGACACTGACAGAATCCATACTGCCAATCGTTGATCAGATGGAAGGTTTCTAGGTAGTTTAAGAGTTAGCGGTTAACTGATTTCTCCATTACTTTAGAAAGAGTAGAAGTAATGGCAATGGGACGATAATTGGGTGGGAGGGATTTGTCACCCTTTTTAGGAACTGGCTAGATATGAGCAAATTTCCAAGCAGAAGGAAAACACCTTTGGAATAAGAAAGTGAAAAAAGGCAGAAAAGAACAGGAGTAAGTTCAGGAGCACAGGTTTTGAGAACAAGTGGAGAAATATTATCAAGACTTGGACCTTTGTTAGCATCAAGATTCATCAAAATCCTTTTGACATCCTTTTCATGGAAGACCACAGGAGGCATTAAATGGAACGTGTTGGGAGTGTTTTACCAAGATCATTAATACACAAGTTGGAAGGAAAATGGGATGTTAGCAGGTCAGCTTTATCCTTGGCTGAAGTGACAACAGAACCATCTGGTTTGGACAGAGGTAGGAGCAGAGATGTGAAGAAGTTGCGGCCAATAGCTTTGGCAAGAGACCTGAATGCTTGGCTACCATTAGGGCAAGAAGCAAGTTTTCTACTCTTAGCCTGTTGGGGGGGGGATAGAATAAATGTATTGAAGTTCAGGAGAGTTGCATTGGGGGGGGGGGGAATGGAACAAATGTATTGAAGTTCAGGAGAGTTGCATTGAAAAAAAAAAAAATTTTGCCTCTATCTCATTTCCTTCATAGGTAGGTAGATAATTTATTGAACACCTTACAAGTATTTCGTACCTTACAAGTTATCCCTACAAAATTTATTGAATACCTTACAATATTTTGTACCTTACAAGTTATCCCTACAAAATAATTGCCATTAATGTTTCTTCCGAGCACAGAATTTCTATATTTCTAGAAGTCACCTGTATGTCCTTTTTTCTAAATGTCTTGAATGGACTGCAAATGGGTTCCTTTAAGTACACTTTTCAGTTTAGGGGAGAAGACAGTCTCAAGGATCTAGGTTTGGCAATTAGGGTACATGTTCACACACAAGGATTTGTTTTTTGGCCAGAAATTGGCAAACAGAGAGCACCATGTGCAAGAACATTGTCTTGATGGAGCATCCAACCATCCTTCCACAATTCAGGTCTCTTCATATTTTTTCATGCAACCTTGTTAGAACTTCAGTTTAGTATGTTTGAAAGTCTAATTTGATGGGGCATATTCAGCCATAGTAATTCCTTTAATATTGAAGGAAACAAGTAGCATGGTTTTCATTTTGACATTATTGCTTTTTTCCTTTTTTTTTTTTTTTTTTTTGGTTTTGTCTTCCATTGTACTGACTTTCTTTTATATGCTTGGTTTTGCTGGAATCCAACTTTCATTACAATTAACTATAGTACTCAAAGTCTGGATCTTCATTCAAAATTTTTGGAACCATTGTGGCACACACCTTCCTTGTGTCTAAATTTTCAGTTAAAATTTGTGTTTGTTTGTGCAAACAGAGTTATGATGCAACCATTCTAATGCTTAAATGACATTTCTAATCAGTGTGCTCATCAGATGCACATTTTCTTTAGTTTTCATGGATACCAGACAGCCTGGTCATTGATCTCTTCCACGTTCTCTCTTCCCCTTAAACTTGATGTAATAACTTGTAACTTTCAGCTGGTGTTTCATTTTGGTTTTGTTAAAAACCTGAAGTTGATTCATTATTCAATTATTTTGTCTTTCTTTTTCTGAAAAACTGAAAAAAGACAAAGTAATGAAAACATGTCTCACTACAAAGCAAATTAGTGAGTTGGAATTCAACTTGGCAGACAACTAGGGAAGGGTTCAAGGTCAGTTGCTGTACCTTTGTTGCACAGATGGCACTTGGTATGTAGTGGGTGTGCACAATCTCATTATTTAATAGCCACACTTTTTATATATCTGGTATCCATCATACATTCTGCAATTAGAAAATTTACTGAAACATGGCCCGGGTGCTTGTGTCCAAGCAATTCTTGTGTGCTTAAAGTGTTTTCTCTCCTGTGACTTAAGTTTTCCTTATTTTCTGTTACTTATTAAATTTTTCCGTTTAAATAGCTTTATTTTCTTAAAAGCACTAAGGCTAGAGCCCAGAAGGAGGAATATACCTTTTTCTTTAATTTAATTTGTTTTACTAACTGTGCTGACCATGGCTGATACTGAATAATCCCCCTAAACAGCAAGCACTTCTGAATTATTTTCTCATTACAAACAGCAATAAATCCATGTCCTGAGCAGTGATCCATCTGGAAGTGTAACAAGGTAAACTGAGATGGCTATTCTGCCCAAATTCTTTTAGATTAACTTTGTTCAGCAACAAACTATTAATGATGTAATTATGTAATCAGAATCCCCTTGGTTACTTACAATAACCAATCAGATTCTGGCAGCAGTTAAAGCTTCCATTTCAAAATCAAATCCATATTGCCTTCACCAAACTGCTGGAATACAGAATGCTAAATGGGGGGGGGGGAGAAACTGCTTGAAATACTATCTGCTAGTATCCTATTATTAGTAATATAATTGCTTTTAAAAGAGTTAAAGCAAGAAATTAGACGAAAAGCAAAATATGACTCGCGTGTGTTGCCTCAGATATCACCAAAGGCACTGTCACAGGACTCGCCTGGGGAAGATGGAAAATTTCTTAGCCCACCCTCTCCAATATTTCACTGGAAAGCAAAAGATCTTATCAGGTGGCTACTCCTGAAGAAATTGCTAATTCATTAGCAGAATTGTTCTCTCCAATCTCTTCTTCTGCCTCCTATATAGCCTTCTTTCAGCACATCAAAGAAGGTGCAGAATGGTATAAAGTCAACTTCTTCATATACCTCTCACTCTCGTGCAACCAACCAGCCTTTTACATTAATATACCTTCCAATAGTGCCACAGATCCAGATAGCATTCATTGAGGTGGCCTTAATGTTAGATGTCTGTGATTTAGCTCCTACTTTATGGTGATTTTAAGTAGTTTTTAAATGGCATTTTTGTAAAATTTGTGTACTGACATGTTCCTTAGATGATTATCAGGCAGCTTTGATGGTTTTTATGATGTCTTCATTAATATAAATACTATTTATTTAAGTTTTTTAGTGTGTAACATTACTCTTTGAGACTTCGTTTAGCATAGCTACAAACAGGAACATTATTGACTTTTGACCTGAAGTGCTTTCCCTGTCATTAAGCTGTTTGTGACCTTGACAGTATTCCTGCTTTGGGTAAAGTCCTGCAGCCCTCTAGCAATTTTGCAGTTAGCTATGCCCACGTCCAAACTGTTGTCTTGTTTCTCCAGACGTACTGCTTTTCTCTTCGATACCCTGTTGTGTTAATAATGGCCCACCTGTTTGTTTGTTTGTTTTATTCTGTTCGCTTGTATTCAAAGCCATTCTTAACTCTTCAGCATGCCTCCTAAGGAAGCAGTGTCATGCAAATGTCTAAAAACAATGTAATTGGGTTATCTGCAAAGGAACATGCAGTACGATTTTTTGTGATGTGTTTGTTAATAAAGAATTTTTCTGTCATCAAGCATTTTAAAAAAATAATTGATGCACTTCCTATAAAAGAGATAACAATGGAAGTTCCAATTCACAGTCTCCTAGTCAGCATGAGCTAAAATGTCAGGATATGCCAATGGATGCTAATCTTCTTCACAATTCTAACCATCCATCTCCCTCTATCAATTTACTACGGTCTCCTAAGCCCTCACATCATACAAGGTAGTCAACTAAAGATCCTCCACCCAAACGGATGACATTTCCTACTCCCATACCCCGTCCCTAAACAATGACAGCTCATTTGCTTCCCTGCAACAAATTCTGAGGAAACAATGTAGAGAAAATGATATTAAACAGCATCTTTTTCGATTAGAAGACCAGCAGTGTAAATTCTATCGCATGGTTCTTGAACAAAAGGCTATGGTTGAAAGCCCTCTGATACCTCATCCTTCCATTCATCAAGCTGCTACAGTTCAGCCCTCAGTCCAGATGCTGAAGAATTTGTTCCGGAAAAAACACCAGCACGATCTTTAAAATCTAGCTCTATCGTTCTTTCTCTTCAAGAACACAATCGTGCTTTCTCAGGCAGACAACTGATTCCCATCACGATTAGCAATCAATGGAAACTGGGCAGTTTGTATGTGCACTGTCAAAGTGATTCTTCTGAGCTTTATCCTTAAGTGGCCATAAGAGCTTGCCTACAAATCCCCTAAAGTTTCCCTAACAATAGATATGCTAGCTTAATTGGAACAAGAAATATTCAATCTAGTATTAAAATAAGAAACAGACAGGTTTCTTCAATAATACGCTTCATTTTCCCCATACCATGTCCAGGCAACAGCTTTATATAAACTTAAAAACAAAACCTCTGCAACAGATGATTGAGTCTGGAGTCATGCTTTTTGCAAAGTTGATTACTTCTGCAAGCAGCTCACCAAACTTACCCAATATAATTAGCATTAGCATTAGCAGAGGCATTTGATGCAAGAAAGCAAGCTTATGCAGCATCAGCCAAAAAAAAAAAAAAAAAAAACCCACTTCCACTTCACCCCTCTGTTCGTTCAAAATACCTGTCGAGCTGAGCCTTAAACTTATTTAGGCTATCAACCTCCACCACAAGGGATGGAAGTCTGTTCCACCAACCAACCACCTGCTGGCTAAAGGCAAATTTCCGCACGTCTATCCTACATCTGTCTTTCCTCAATTT
This sequence comes from Mastigoproctus giganteus, assembly GCF_048544385.1. NCBI lineage: Eukaryota > Metazoa > Arthropoda > Arachnida > Uropygi > Thelyphonidae > Mastigoproctus > Mastigoproctus giganteus. The sequence continues at coordinate 71,230,840 of NC_143576.1, forward strand.
GAATTTATGCCCTCTCAGGTGATTTTTCTGAGCTAGAGGAAGAATCCCATCAGCATTGAGCATGCTTAAACCATTCAAGGCTTTATACACCTCTATCAGATCACCTCGCTGGTGCCTAGTCTCCAGACACTGTAATTTGCAAAACTTAAGCCTTTCTTCGTAAGAGCACCCCTTTGTTCCATTCACTAATCTTGTTGCCCTTCTCTGTACTCGTTCCAGCAGCTCTACATCCTTCTTGAAATGAGGCCTCCAGACCTGTATACAGTACTCTAGGTGTGGCCTGACCATCGCCTTATACAATGGAATAATCACCTCCTTATCCCTGCTGGAAAAATTCCTGTATATCATTGACAATACTCCATGAGCTACTCTTGCAGCCCGTCTGCACTGCTCCGAGAACTTCATTTCTGCCTGCACAACCACCCCCAAGTCCCTTTCATTCTCTACCACTGTCAGTGTAGTACCACAGAGTTGATACGTTGCTCTGGGGTTGCTGTTTCCCATGTATAGTACTTTACATTTGTCAATGTTAAACTTCATTTGCCACCTCTCAGCCCATCTGCTCAACCTTTCCAGATCCTGTTGCAGCAGCATAGTGTCAGTAGTGTCCTGGATAACCCTACCAACCTTTGTATCGTCTGCAAACTTGGACATTAAGCCGGATATACCATCATCAATATCATTTATAAATACAGAAAACAATAATGGACCCAACACTGAGCCCTGAGGGACTCCACTAATAACCTCAGTCCACAATGAGCAGTGTCCATTGATTACCACTCTGTCTTCTCCCCCTCAACCACCCCTTCATCCATAGCAGCAATTTGCCTCCAATGTCACACTGCTCCAATTTGTGTAGCAGTCTTCCATGTGCAACAGTATCAAAAGCCTTTCTAAGATCCAAGTATATAATATCAAAGTTATTCCCTGCATCCAGTTCTTTTGTGACTGCATCAAAGTATCCAATCAAGTTGGTCAGGCAAGACTTCCCCTTAACAAAACCATGCTGTGTCTGAGCTATAACTGAAGTCTTGTCTAAATGATCCTGCAGTGCTTCTTTAACCAGTGCCTCCATTAATTTTCCTGGAACAGAAGTTAAGCTCACAGGTCTATAATTACTTGTGTCAGCCTTTGATCCTCCTTTGTGAATTGGGGTCACATTTGCACATTTCCAGTCTATGGGTACCTCTCCTGAGTCCAAGGAAGCTCTCATAATTATGGCTAAGGGTTTGCTTACTTCCTTTGCTGCCTCCTTTAATATAACTGGATAGATCCCATCCACCCCAGGTGCCTTTCTTGTGTTTATCTTCAACAGTTTCTCCTCCACTTTACTCCCAGTTATTTCAAGATTCTGTAGCTTACTGCTAGAGTTGAATACACCTCTGGCATTCCCCTCGCTGAATAACTCCTCATGTGTGAATGTCGATGCAAAATATTCATTTAGTTTGTTAGCTACCTGAGCAGGATCATCAACACTTGACCCATCAATATCAAGTGGACCAATCTGATTCATCCCCTTCCTTCTAGAGTTTACATAAGTAAAGAACTCTTTGCTGTTTTTCTTTGCATCCCTTGCCAAGGATTTCTCGTAATCTGCCTTCGCCTGCCTAACCTCCTTTGTAACTTGGTTGCATATCAACTTGTATCTATCATAGGCTTCTGTGTCTTGTGTTAATTTGTATGTATCCCATGCATTTTTCTTCTCTGCCATATGCCTCATTAGTTCATCTGACATCCATTTTGGCCTAAACCTTGAACAATATTTCTTAGTTGGTATGTAAAGCCTAGTAGCTTCCAAGATAAGTTCTTTGAATGCTTCCCATTTTGAATTTGCTGTTGGTAACATCATCAGTTGGTCCCACTGTATAGAATTTAAATACTGTCTCAGTCCATCGTAGTCGCCTTTACGGAAGCAATAACCCTTCCCTTTACCCCTAATGGTAGTTACCTCTTTGAGTAAATCCCACTTCAGCACACTGTGATCACTGCCACCTAGTGGTTCATTTATCTGCAGATTCTTAATGCATGAAGAATCACTGCTGATAATCAAATCAAGAGTATTACTCCCTCTAGTTGCCTCCCGAACATGCTGATGTAGAAAACAATCATCCAATAAATCCACAAAAGCCCTGCTAGTGTGTGAGTAACCAGCCCCCAAATTCCAGTCAATATCTGGGAAATTAAAATCTCCCATTATAAGACACTCTGATTTACTGGCCCACTATTTCCCTGTACAGTTCCTTATTATACTCATCAGAGTCATTAGGCCTATAGCACACTCCTACTCTCAATTTTGATCTCCCAATGTGTATGTCACACCAAACTGACTCCACACTGCACTGTCCAGCGATGTCGACTGGCTTCACTTCCTTGGTTTTTATGTGTTTCTTAACTAATAGCATAACCCCTCCCCCCTTCCTATCCTGTCTGTCCTTTCTGTAGACGTTGTACTCCCCAAATTGCAGTTCTGCATCCCTTATATCTGTGTGACACCACGTCTCTGATATCCCAACAATATCTGCCTTCGATGTTTTGAGCAATACCTCAAATTCATCAAATTTATTTACTAAACTCCTAGCATTGGTGTACACGCAAGTATACCTGCACCTGTTTCTATTCTTAGCTACCCTAACACAACCCATGTGTTTACTTGTACCGCAGTGGCTTCCAGCAGTCTCTGAAATACCATGCAGCTTGTTTTTCAGGCTTCTGCTTATTCTAATAGAAGCAGTGCAAGAATCTCTTTCACCTCTGCCAGTGGCTACTGTCAATCTATTGGTCTTTGTCTCCCCCCAAGCTAGCAGTTTTCCGACCCACCTAACACTGCCTCGATAGCATCAGCAAATATTCTTGCACCCTTTCTATTTAAGTGTATCCCATCCCTGTAGAAGCAATCTCTCCTGTTAACAAGTACAGTCCAGGCTGAAAAAAATTCTACCCCTTGAGCCTTGCACAATCTTTCCAGGGCCGAATTGATCGACAAGGCTCTCATCATATACTCCCTCCTATCGTGTCTGGGCAGAATTGCAGACACTTTCAAATTCAACCCTAATTCTCGGCTTTTGTTCAACAGTGACCTGTACTTGTTAAGTAATTCTGCCGGTCTCCTACTCTTAATATTATTAGTGCCAACGTGTACAACTATATCACCTTTTGCGCCCTTAAAAGATGATATTCGCTCTACAACGTCATCAACCTTTGCCCCTGGCAGACATACCCTGGTCCTGTTCCACCTATCTTTTTTACAAAGCATGTTCCCCGTTTCCCTGACAATAGAGTCACCAACAACTACTAGTTCCTTCGGGACCAGCGCATTCTGCCTTAGGGGTTGTCACTGTGTCACGCGATGCCCAAGTGCAAGCTCTGGCGTTGATGTGGGCAGCTGAGAGCTTGATGGGCCCCTCAATTTAGTTTCTTCGAGGGCATCCACCCTGTCCTTCAAGCTCTCATATAGGCCCACAAGAACGCCGAGTTGTTGCCTGATATCGATACACTCCTTGCATCGCGCGCACACAAAGACATCCCCCTTGGCAGTATCATGTCCCGTACCCGATTGCTCTGCAAACAGCAAGCAAACAGTGCATTTTATAAGGCTGTGAGTCAGAGGACAACTGCCCCCCTCAGTTCTGCTCTGAGCCACAGCACTTCCATTAGCTTGAGCCTTTTGCTTTGCTGCTCTGGTCTGAGTCATGATTCTATTAATTTATTAATTAATTATGTTATTAATTATATTACGTTTGTAATCTAAGTCGTTATATGTATTTATTTAAACGTACAATTTAACTGCTAACGAAGTTCCACTAACGCTATCTAGTACGGTATATAACTATCGTATCACAATGGCGGGAAAGTTACTAACGGTAGCGGTAGTTACGAACGGTAGTTACGAACACGTGGAAACCCTTACCGATACTTTTACAAGGCCGAGTAAAGAATAAATACACCAAATGAATCAAAAAATCACAAAATAATGTTATACTACTAAATTTAAATCAAAAGTTTTAGAAAAACAATAATTTCAAATCAATAAATAAGAAAATCCACTTAGCGGCTTTGAACACGACCGTCACTAGTAGCCTCGTCAGCCAGGCTAATAATAGCCATAATAGCTGCTCCCAACAGAAAATTCAAGAAACCAACAACAGATCAAATCCAACCTCTCCCAACTGAAACAACTGGAAGAATGTTCCCCATTGCATCCCTTCACTTCATAAATCATCACAACATAGACTGCAAAAGTTTACTCATCTCTGAAGCCTACAGGAGTTAAATTTCCAATCAAATGAAGAGAAAGACATCAGCCTGCCTTCTACCCAGTAACTGCAACCAAAAGCTAATGTTTTGTTCTGTAAAATTTTTATTAATTCATAAGTACAAATCCTATTCACTGTTAATGTTTATATAAAATCTGCTGTGTATTTGACTTTTTTTTTTTTTTTTTTGCCTGCCCCTAGCCATGAGCTGTGATGGGCTTGCTGTATTTGAAATAAATGAATATTTATTTATTACTTTGTGCGGAAACATTTACTTGAAACATTTACAGGACTTATCTACCCTGTTGATTTTCTATAATCAGATCATCCCAGAAAATGCTTACTACCATTCTTTCATTATCACCTAACAAAAACCAGGTAAAGGCCCTACACTGGTTAAAAATTATGAGCCAGTATCACTTACAAGCTGCATGGGTAAAATTTTCAAAAGGATGGTTCATAGGTTCAAGGCTCACATGGATCCACGTATATGATCAGTATGGCTTTCCGAAAAACAGATTGACCCTGGATGTACTCGTGAAAGCTGAATCTTGTATTTGCAATGCCTTTGTCATGAAACATCCAGTCCTGGTCAACTTAGATATGAAAAGGCATTTGGCACTACTTGGCATCAGATGGATCTTTGCCATGTAGGGATAAGGGGCCATTTGCCCAAAATAATTCAATTTCCTGTGCCAGTCTTTTCAGGTCCAATATTAAAACATGCTGTCTAGATCTGACATTCAGGAGGGATTAATCCCACAGGGATTGATACTTAGTGCAACTTTATTTGCAATTCAAGTTAGCAACATGACACGAAATATCCCAAAAACTGTGGAAGCTTACACGCATGCTGACAACCTTACCATTTCCTGTCAGTCTCGAAGTAGTAACACTATTGAACAGCAGCTCTAATTCACCACAACCAAAACAGACTCCTGGACCTCACAGTGGATACAGATTAGCAGAAAAGAAATCTACTGCTACTCACTTTTTGCAAGTGATGGAATCTCTACCCGCATCTCTCTTTTTTTTTTTTTTTTTTTTTTATGTAAACCCCAAACACGAGAGGTATTAGAGCCTATAGTACTTATTACCATGCTTGGGTTGGAGGTTGAGAAGATGAAAGAAGATATTTGTTGACATTGGACTTGAACTTCTGTAGACTGTAATTTTCAGGAAATATGTATGAAGAAAGTTTTTTTCCAGAAAAGGCAGTTGAATGAATAAACGAGGAAGATGAAAAGTTGGTTCTGTGAATTTGAAGTTGGATAGTAAATGGATGTTGGCTAGTGGCGGCACGTGTTTGGACTGTTTTGAAAGAGAGAGCGGAAATTATAGAAGCCAATTCAGAACAGTACCCATGGAAATATCTGTAGAAGAGGCATGCAGCAGAAACAGTACGTCTATGAGACAGCGAGTGGAGAGACTCTGTTAGAGATGAATCATTAATTAACCTAACTGCCCTCTTCTGAACAGAATCAAGAAGCCTGAGAGAGGTTTTGGGGGGGCACCACCCCAGATGTGGGAACAATATTCCATAGTTCGGCAGATTTGCGATTTGTAAAGAGTGAACAGCTGTTTGGAAGAAAAGTAACGCCAAGAACGAAAGAGAAAACCAAGTTTTTTAGATGCAGAGGAAGCAATATTTGTAATGTGCTTGTGCCAAGAGAGAGATTAGAAGTCAGGTTAATCCCTAAAAGAGATATATCATTTTTCCTAGAAATCGGAGTGTCACCAAAGATGAGCAAAAGAATCCTTTTTGCGAGATATAAGATAAGACTGAGTTTTAGAAGGATTGAAATCAACTAAGTTGTCTTTGCCCCACTGGAGAATTACCTGGGAATTGGTAGCAGATTTTCGAGAAGTTTAAGCTGATTGAGAAGGACAAGGTTTCTCAAAATGGAAAGTGGAATGCAATGTGCTATCATCGGCAAAACTATGGATGGGATTTCCAGTCAATGGAAGAAGGTTATTAATATACAAGTGGAAAAGAGTGGGGGAAAGAACTGAACCTTGAAATACAGAACTGATCCTGAACTACAAATAAACAACACTCTAATTCCATTTGTTAATATTGTTAGATTTCTTGCAGGGGTATTAGACAGCAAGCTAACTTTTTGAGCTTACATCATTCATTTATGAAGAATTTGAATTTACTTTGATCAGCCTCATCTGTATCATGAGGAGCTATTTAGTTTACCTTACCATCTTTACAGAACTTTAATCTGTTCAAGCCTAGATTATCAATAAAGAAATAGACTAGCAATAAAGATTTTATTTATTATAGTTGCTCAGTATTCTGCTAGGAGCAGTACTTTATAATGCCTAAAAATGATACACATGGCCCTGGTGGAAAATGGTGGCCAAGCAAGTTAGTTTTATTTCGTTCCTTGCACCTTTCTCAATTTTTTTTCAAGTACTTCTTTACTTAAAATGTTTCAAGAAGGAATCCAGAAAGGAAGTCCACTTTTCTTTTCTTGTATATATTTTGTATTTGTACTAACCTAACTAACTTTATCAACTGCTTGGTCACTAGTTACACCATCCTTGTTGTTATTTGGTTTTTAGGAGCATTAGCAACTAAGGCCATATTGCTCTGGGGATATGCTGTGGTTATTCCCTGACCTTTCTGCATCCTCCGTATTTGGTGGTCACGGGCTCAAACCCCGGTCTAATCAAGAAGCGTGTGCTACACACTGCTGCTGCCCACCTGGCTACGGAGGCGCTACCATTCCTGCCTCCATGTGTCAAGGACTAGAAACATGGGAAAAGTCTCTCTCAGAGAAAAAAGGAGCATCAATGGATTTCAATACATATCCACCATGAGAGCAAACAGGCTCTGAGTGCAAGTTGCAAATTATAATAAAACTACTGAAAATGGACTTGAACAAACCAGAACCACCAGCATTTTTAATAATATATTCCTTGTCAACATAGCCAATAAGCAAACTTTCTCCTTTTGTCTCTGGAAAAAAACAAATCTCCTGACTGGAGTTCTTTTACCAAAAATGGTAAAAGAACTCCAATCAGGAGATTTGTTTGATTAAAATCACTAAAGCAAGACATAAGCAAAATCCCAGTTAAGTAGTGCCACAATGCACTGAACTTCTCAAAATTTTCTGAAAGGATGATAACCTAGTTTGAACATGTAGTATAATATTGACTTTCAATTTGCCAACCTCAGTTAAAGTAGGTTGCGCTCTCATTTTCAATCATACATATCGAATCCCTTACTGTGTTTCAAATGCCAAAAATTTGGTCATTCTCAAACAGCATGCAGCGGTGAAGCTATATGTCCTAATTGTGGGTCAAAAAACCATTCATAAACAGAATGTACAGCAATCTGCTGATTGTCAAGATTGCAAGAGTGATTACCCATCATTCAAACTCATGTAATCAGTGGAAAACTGAAAGAAAAATAAAGTTGCATGTCAAGAAGAAAGAAAGCAAGTCAGGTTAGCTATGCCAACGTGCACTTATGCTTCCACTGCCCCAAACTATCAACTCAAATGGAGATATCAATCTCATCCCATACATCCATTGCAGATTTGATCTGTACCCTCAACACATCATCCTACTTGCAAGCTAGGTTTAACTGACAAAATGAATAATACCCCTATCACAATTCAGCTTAAAAACACACCCAGTGATAAAAATAGCTGAGATATCAAAAAGGCAACATATTACTGAATTGAACAATCAAGCTCAAACAGTTCAGAAATCCCAATCCTGTTGCCTTTTGTTTTCAATCTAACTCTACAAGCCACTCCATAAATTAAAAATTTTACAATCTATGGAAAAAGATGGAATTTCTTCATTTTCTGCATGTGGATGCATTGCAGTTTTAGTTGACTGTACAACACCTCATAAAAACATTCTGCTTCGGACCCACTTATAAGATGTTGCCATGTGTGTGTAGTAGTAGGAGAAACAATTAACTCTAGTCTCATTGTACCTTTCACCTAATATCTGTGTTGAAAGAATCTTAAAACAAATACCAACATTTTTTTTAACTCCTTTGTGACTTCAAGGAGCATCATCCACTATGGGGATTTGCCCATGTGGACAATAAGAAGCTATAAGACCAGCTGAACCTAACATTACTAAACACTAGTCACCTTCTCATGGGATCTAGGCCAGCAATTGACTGATCCATCCGTGTCATGTTATTTCCCAGTATAGGGTGGACAGTTTTTAACATCCTACAGAAAAGTGATCATTTCCCAATTATATGAAAAAAGTCAAACATACAAACCTTGTGCCTCATCACTGGGTAAAATGGAAATTCTTTAAAGCAGAGACCTGTATTTCCTTTGATAGTCAGCTTAACAGACTACAGCCTAATAATGTCATTGAGCAAATTCTGGCCACAGAATCTGAAACAATACCTCAGTATTCTTCATTCAAATAAAAAAAAAAAAAAAATAAATAATAATAAAATAAATAAAAAAAACTGAAGGTGTGACCTAACCATTGCCTTGTACAATGGAGTAATTACCTTTTCCCTGCTAGGCAAGGTCCTGTTTATCCTTGACAAAACCCAAGGAGTTCTTATGGCAGCTTTTCTGCATGCTCAGAGAACTTCACATATTTGACTGCATGATTGTCCCAAAGTCTTTAATTTTGCACTAACCTGAGTGTAGTACTGCACAGTTGGTATGTTAACCTGGAATTACTGCTATCCATATGCAGTACCTTGCAGTTGTCAATGTTAAACTTCAACTGCCATTTCTCAAGCCCAGCTGCCTAATTTTTTTTTTTTTATCTTTTTGCAGTAGCTTACTCTGATTACTGTCATTAACTACCCTGCTAACCTTTGTATCGTCATTAGCCATTATCAATCCACTACAGGATGAAGGCCTCTCCAGCAACTTTCCAATTACTTCTGTTTGTGCAATGGCCATCCATTTAGTACCCACAAACTCATGAATTTCATCTATCCGTCTCCATCGTTGTCTTCCAGGTTTTCTTCTAGCTCCTCTTGGGTACCATTCTGTTATTCTCTTAGTCCATCTGTCATTTGTATCATATGCAAACTTAAATATTAAACATGATATGCCTTCATTAATAAATAGCGAAAACAACGATGGGTCCACTAATAACATTAGTCCAAGAAGAGCAGTGTCTATTAGTAACCACTGTCTTCCCAACTCAACTATCATTTTATCCAGAACAGTAACTTCTGTTATTGCCACACTGCTCCAATTTGTACAGCAGTCTTTGCAACAGTAAAAAAAAAAATTTCCTAATCAAAGTATAGATAGCAAAATTACTTTTTGCATCCAGTTCCTTTGTTACTGCATCATATTAACCAATCAGAATGGTCATACTAGATCACCTGCACTCAGGCAATCTAGTATGACTTAACAATTCCATGTATAATTGCATTTGCTGATGCTATCGAGGCAGTGTTGGATGGGTCGGAAAACTGCTAGCTTGGGGGGAGACAAAGACTAATAGATTAACAGTAGCCACTGGCAGAGGTGAAAGAGATTCTTGCACTGCTTCTATTGGAATTAGCAGAAGCCTGAAAAACAAGATGCAGGATATTTCAGAGACTGCTGGAAGTCATTGCGGTACAAGTAAACACATGGGTTGTGTTAGGGTAGCTAAGAATAGAAACAGGTGCATGTATACTTGCGTGTACACCAATGCTAGGAGTTTGGTAAATAAATTTGATGAATTTGAGGTATTGCTCAAAACATCAAAGGCAGATATATTTGGGATATCAGAAACGTGGTGTCACACAGATATAAGGAATGCAGAACTGGAATTTGAGGAGTACGACGTCTACAGAAAGGACAGGAAGGGAGGAGGGGTTATGCTATTAGTTAAGAAACAAAATCCAAGGAAGTGAAGCCAGTCAACATCGATGGACAGGGCAGTGTCGAGTCAGTTTGGTGTGACATAAGCATAGGTAAATCAAAATTGAGAGTAGGAGTCTGCTATAGGCCTAATGACTCTGATGAGTATAATAAAATACTGTACAGGGAAGTAGAATGGGCCAGTAAATCAGAGAGTCTTATATAATGGGGGATTTTAATTTCCCAGATATTGACTGGAATTTGTAGGTTGGTCACTCACACACTAGCAAGGCTTTTTGGATTTATTGGATGATTGTTTTCTACACCAGCATGTTCAGGAGGCAACTAGAGGGAGTAATTCTCTTGATCTGATTATCAGTAGTGATTCTTCATGTATTAAGAATCTGCAGATAAAGGAACCACTAGGTGGCAGTGATCACAGTGTGCTGAAGTGGGATTTACTCAAGGAGGTAACTACCATCAGAGGTAAAGGGAAGGGTTTTTGCTTTCGTAAAGGCGACTATGATGGTCTGAGACAGTATTTAAATTCTATACAGTGGGACCAACTGATGATGTTACCAACAGCAAATTCAAAATGGGAAGCATTCAAGGAACTAATCTTGGAAGCTACCAGGCTTTACATACCAACCAAGAAATATTGTTCAAGGTTCAGGCCTAAATGGTTGTCAGATGAACTAATGAGACATATGGCAGAGAAGAAAAATGCATGGGATACATACAAATTAATGGGTGACATGGAAGCCTATGATAGATATAAGTTGGTCTGTAACCAAGTCACAAAGGAGATTAGGCAGGCAAAGGCAGATTATGAGAAATCCTTGGCAAAGGATGCAAAGAAAAACAGCAAAGAGTTCTTTACCTATTTAAACTCAAGAAGGAAAGGGATGAATCAGATTGGTCCACTGGATGTTGATGGTTCAACAGTTGAGGATCCTGCTCAGGTAGCTAACAATCTAAACAAATACAGTCGATTCCGGTTATTTGGGACACATCGGGACTAGTGCATTTTGGCCCGATTAAGCGGCTGCCCCAATTATCCGAAGTTTCACGTAAATAGTTAAAAATACAATTTACCCCCCCCCCCTTACAATTAGTTCACTGTACAATCAAATCACGTTACGACGAACTCAAAATAGTAAAGTACCGTTCACTATACGATGTGCAGTAAGCGCCGGTCATTATGATCACGTTTGTGAATTGAATTTTAATTCTATTAAACAGCGATTCTAATTAGCGAAAATAGGAGGAATATTATCCACAGGCTATAAAAGTAAAGATATATTAAGCACAAATTTACCTTTATTACCTTACCAATTAAAAAATTAAATTATACGTGAAAATCGGAAGAATTACGTGATAATCAATACGTACTGTAAAATGTACATACTAACTAAACTAGTTGACATTTCTGTTCACTGACATTTGTTGGTGGTTGCTGAAATTTAAAACAGTAAAAAGATAAGCAATCAATAACAAAGAAGAGGGCACACACAAATTGCAAGTAACACAACACGCGCAAGTGAGAACGGAGTAACAAATTAGGAAGCTTTAAAAATAGGAATGAAGAGAAGATTGTGAAAATTAATTTTGTTATATGATTGAAGATTCCATGGAAGTGTAAACACATTTTACCATAATAACCCACAGAATTCCAGCTGCCGGTATTATCGCAAATTCAATAAGATCGAGTTTACTGTCTGTTTATGATAGATTGCACTTAACAGAAAAGCCCAATAAACAGGTGACTGCTTATTGTTTTATGGTTGTGACCTCCGGAAATCCGACCGAACTACGTGGTACGGTCGGAGACAATCGTAGGGTAATCTCCAGTGCTGAGGTCTCCTGCCCCGATTAAACGGCATTTTGTCCCAATTAAGCGAAGTAAACCCTGGCTATTTTCTCGATTGGTTTTTGTTTTTTAAGATTTGCCCCAAATAAACGGCTGCCCCGATTAACCGGTAGCCCAAATAACCGGAATCCACTGTATTTTGCATCTACATTCACACATGAGGAGTTATTCAGGAAGGGGAATGTCATAGGTGAAGTAAACATTGGCAGTGAGCTAGATGATTTTCTAATAACTGAGAGGAAAGTGGAGGAGAAATTGTTGAGGATAAACATAAAAAAGGCACCCGGGGTGGATGGGATCTATCCAGTTATATTAAAGGAGGCAGCAAAGGAAGTAAGCAAACCCCTAGCCATAATTATGAGAGCTTCTTTGGACTCAGGGGAGGTACCCATAGACTGGAGATGTGCAAATGTAACCCCAATTCACAAAGGAGGATCAAAGGCTGACACAAGTAATTATAGACCTTTTAGTTTAACTTCTGTTCCAGGAAAATTAATGGAGGCACTGGTTAAAGAAGCACTGCAGGATCATCTAGACAAGAATTCAGTTATAGCTCAGACACAGCATGGTTTTGTTAAGGGCAGGTCTTGTCTGACCAATTTGATTGGATACTATGATGTAGTCACAAAAGAACTGGATGCAGGGAATAACTTTGATATTATATATTTGGATCTTAGAAAGGCTTTTGATACTGTTGCGCATTGAAGACTGCTACACAAATTGGAGCAGTGTGGCATTGGAGGCAAATTGCTGCTATGGATAAAGGGATGGTTGAGTGGCAGAAGACAGAGTGGTAATTAATGGACACTGCTCAACGTGGACTAATGTTATTAGTGGAGTTCCTCAGGGTTCAGTGTTGGGTCCATTGTTGTTTTCTGTATTTATAAATGATATTGATGATGATATATCAAGCTTAATGTCCAAGTTTGCAGACGATACAAAGGTTGGCAGGGTTGTTAAGGACACTACTGATGCTATGCTGCTGCAACAGGATCTGGAAAGGTTGAGCAGATGGGCTGAGAGGTGGCAAATGAAGTTTAACATTGACAAATGTAAAGTACTACATATGGGAAACAGTAACCCCAGATCAACGTATCAACTCCGTGGTACTACGCTGACAGTGGTAGAGAATGAAAAGGACCTGGGGGTAATTGTGCAGGCAGATATGAAGTTCTCTGAGCAGTGCAGACGAGCTGCAAGAGTAGCTCATGGTGTCTTGTCAATGATATACAGGAATTTGTCTAGCAGGGATAGGGATGCGATTATTCCATTGTATAAGGCATTGGTCAGGCCACACCTTGAGTACTGTATACAGGTCTGTAGGCTTCATTTCAAGAAGATGTAGAGCTGCTGGAACGAGTACAGAGAAGGGCAACAAGATTAGTGAATGGAACAAAGGGTTGCTCTTATGAAGAAAGGCTTAAGTTTTGCAAATTACAGTCTGGAGACTAGGCATCGGCGAGGTGATCTGATAGAGGTGTGTAAGGCTTTGAATGGCTTGAGCATGCCCAATGCCGATGGGATTCTTCCTCTTGCTCAGAATAATCGCCTGAGAGGGCATAAATTCAAATTGAGGAAGGACGGATATCGGATGTCGGATAGATGTGCGGAAATTTGCCTTTAGCCAGCGGGCAGTTGGTTTGTGGAATAGACTTCCATCACTTGTTGTTGAAGTTGATAGCCTAAACAAATTTAAGGCTCAGCTGGACAGGTATTTCGAACAAACGGAGGGGTGAAATGGGAGTAGTGGTGTTTTTTTTTTTTTTTTTTTGGCTGATGCTGAATAAGCTTGCTTTCTTGCATCATATGCCTCTACTAATGCTAATTATTTTAACCCTGGAACAGAAATTAAACTAACAGGTCTGTAATTACTCTGTCACTTTTTGATCCCCCCCCCCCTTTATGAATTGGAGATGCATTTGCACATCTCCAGTTCATAGGGATGTGCCTTTTTTATGTTAAGCTTTATCAATTTCTCTTCCACTTTACTTTCCTCAGGTGTCATAAAATCATTTAGCTCCCTGATAGATTTTGATGAACATCTGGCATTCCCCTCCCTGAAGAACTCATACATGAATGTAGATTTTAAACTTTGTTTAAAAAGTGCCTCAATATGATTTAACCTCTTCCTTCTATTGTTAATATAAGTAAAGAAGTAGGTTTAGTCCAGTGGACTATCAAACACTTTTAGAGCTGTACTCTTGGAATGTAAGGAAGATTGCATCAGTGATTCGCTTCCAAAGTTCATCCCGATTTGCAATGGGCATATGATATACTTGATTCTTCGTATAACCCCATATAAAAAAGTCTAGTGGGGTTATATCTGATGAGAGAGGGGCCAGGGAATTGGTTCTCCCATCCAATCCATCAATCTAGAAAATGTGCACTGAGAAAACTTGTACAATCACAGCCCAATGAGAAGTGACATCTTGCTGAAACAATGTTCACTTGATGTTCTGCCATCTGCAGAATCATAACATGCTCTATCATGTCCAAGTGATTGTTACTGTTTTCAGTAGTCTCACCAAAGAAAAATAGGCTAGTCACCTGGTTACTGGGGTGCACCACACACACTGAATTTTGGGGAATCCCAAAATTCAATGCTCATCTTGCTGAAACAATGAGTGGTTTCATTGCCCCAGATCTTGCAGTTGTGGCAGTTGAACTTACCGGACAGGTTGAAGGTGGATTTGTCACGAAAGACAACTTTATTCATGAAGTTGTCATTATTTTCAATCCGATTGGGCATATCCACAGCAAACGTTCATTTTAGTGGTTATTGTGAGGCACAACTATTATGAACATTAATGACATAGTAGTAGTAGTGGCATGTGATGCAAGAAAGCAAGTGCATGAGCTTATGCAGCATCAGCCAAAAAAAAAAAATAAATAAATAACACCATTCCCTCCAAATGCCTGTCCAGTTCCTCCTTAAATTTATTCAACCTATCAACTTCCACAATGACAGATGGAAGTTTGTTCCAGCAATTAACCACCCGCTGGCTAAAGGCAAATTCCCACACCATCTATTCTACATCTGTCTTTTCTTAGTTTGAATTTATGCCCCCTTAGGTTTGTAATCTGAACAAATGGAAGGATCCCATCAGAATTCTGCGTACTCAACCCATTCAAGGCCTTATACACCTCATTCAGATCAACGCACAGGTGCCTAATCTCCAGCCACTGCAATTTGCAGAACTTAAGCCTCTCTTGGTAAGAGGATCCCTTCGTTCCCCTCACCAATCTTGTTGCCCTTCTCTGTACACGCTCAAGCAAATCGACATCCTTCCTAAAACGAGACCTCCAGATCTGCACTCAAGGTGTGGCCTGTCCATTGCCTAATACAGAGGGACAATCACCTCCTTTTTCCTGCTAGCAAAATTCCTATATATCATTGATAAAACACCATGATCTGTCCTGGCAGCCTGTCTGCATTGTCAGAAAACTTTATATCTGACTGCACAATTACTCCCAGGTCTTTTTCGATTTCTACCACCTTAAGTGTAGTACCACACAGTTGGTACTTTCTCTCGGGTTACTTCTACCCATATGCAGTACATTGCATTTTTCAAGGTTAAACTTCAGTTGCCACTTCTTAGCCCATCTGCCCAAATTATCTAGATCCTCTTGCAGCAGCCCATTGCGATTACTGTCATTAACAACCCTGCCAACCTTTGTATCATCTGCAAACTTTGACACTAAGCCTGATATACCTTCATCAATATCATTGATAAATATACAAAACAACAGAGGACCCAACACCAAACCCTGTGGGACTCCACTAATAATATTAGTCCATGAAGAGCAGCACCCATTAATTACCACCCTCCGTCTTCTCCCACTCAACCATCCTTTTATCCATTGTAGCAACTTACCCTTAATACCATTCTGCTCAACACAAAATTGTACAATAGTCTTCCATGTGCAACAGTGTCAAAAGCTTCCCTGAAATCCAAATATATGATATCAAAATTATTTTTTGCATCCAGTTCCTTTGTAACCACATCATAATAACCAATCAAATTTGTCAGCGGTATAAAACTCTTTGAATGGCTCTTTCAAATGACAAACATTATTCATTATCAGCTCTAGTTGTTTGCTTACAATCTATTTTGTCTACAATCATTTCAGTGGAGTTCCCAGTCTGGATGGGGATTCTGGATTCATAATAATCATTTGTAAGTGGACACTCTGTGTAAAATACAAGTCAAATATGAATCTCTCTCTCAAGGGTTATTTATTTATTTATTTATTATTTTACTTTTTTGGCAATAATGAGATTTTTATGCTATTTTTAAATTTATGATTAACTTTACAGATGAAGTCATTTCCATTCCCGGTGAAGTGCCTGAAGACATGCTTATCCAGCTGTAGAGTTCATAACTGCAAAGATGAAGAATTATTCTTTAGTTTCTTGTCTTGATTTTGTTGCTCATTTGTGTTCTTGTTCCAATAGATTTGCATACTTTCCAAGAACTTATATGCAGTATACAAGGTGTTTGCTAACCATTACCTTGGACAACAGGATAACCTATTTGGGCAAAATTCCTACAAAATTATTGAGAGAGTTCCATAAGCTGCTGTACCACCACTGTCTGCATTGCTCAAAGAACTTCAACTTGGCTGAACTTGGATCCTTAATATTTTCTTTTGAATCTCTATGATCACCATCAGATGGGAAAGCCAGTGGACTTGAGTGAGTTTGACAAAGGCCAAATTGTAATGGCCAGAGGACTAGGTCAGAGGAGTTTGTAGTCTGGATGGGGATTCTGGATTCATAATCCTTTCATCATTTTTATTTATTTATTATTATTATTTTTTGTTGTGGGTGCATCGGCTTCTGTGGCCATAATGCACCTCCCAAAGTTTTTGCATTTTCTACTCTGATCCAAGCCCAAGGCAGGATTTGAACCTGCAACCTTTGGGTTGCCTTTCATTATGACACTGTAATTACAGAAATTTAAGATGATTGAGTTTCACTAATTGAAGACTTAAGATTCCATTAAAAATTATGTCTAACATGTTATTAAAATCAGAATGATGGAATATATAAAGTCTCATATTTTTAACAATTTTTAATTGTTAACCATAGAAAATGGTTACAGATCTCTGATACACTTAGTTGTTGATTGTAGTTATAAAGTATATATTTTTTGATAAAATACTCTAGTTTATGTCTATGCAATGGACTGCAGTGTATTTTTTCTTATTTTGTTTCCTAAACATCATGCCATTCAATTACCTAACACAATTGAAACTGATTTATTTCCTACACCCAACAAGTATCTTGTTCATCACAGCTGCCAATGATTTCAGTGGTAGTAATACATTCAGTTTACCTCATTAGTTAGTAAATTTTTCTTCACCATTCAGAGTAGTTATCCCAGCATAGAAAGATTCTTGTGAACTACAGTGGATCAAGTTGTTCTGCTTTCTGGTAGATGTTGTTAAGATGGGCATTCTTTCCAGCTATTCGTTAGATCTCTTAGTTTGATTCCAGCAGGTTTATTTTCATTAGGTTTGTTCTCATAAAACTGCATCAGCAGTGGGTCAAAAAAAAAAAAAAAAAAATGGGAGGGTTGACTCAGGATTTTTGCTGCTTGGTTTAGCAGTAGTCTTTTCCTCTTATGGTGTAGTGGAGTTTCATTGGCTTTTATATACAGGAACCAGAGATGTTCAGAAAGCTCCCAAGGAAATTTTAAAAATGTTGTATAGGAGGGTATTCAATTTTCTGCAATTGCTTTTTTCCTAGCAGAATCATAAATTGAAGCTCCATACTGCAAACATGATCTAGCATATGATATATACACCGATGAGCCAAAGCATTATGACCAGCAAGTCGAAGCAACTGCTGGTGAACTACAGCATGTGCGTGGGTCGGGACACAGTATAAAAAACACCTGATACTGAGCTCCGTTAATCAGTGTTACTCTTGTCCTTCAGATGGGAAAAGCAGCAGACTTGAGCACGTTTGACACAGGCCAAATTGTAATGGCCAGATGACTAGGTCAGAGCATATCCGAAATGGTATGGCACAGCTTGCTTGTGGGGGTGTTCACAGTCAGCCGTGGTTAGTACTTGCCAAAAGTGGTCCAAGGATGGGGAACCCACGATCTGCCAGCGAGGTGTTGGACGACCACGGCTCATTGATGCTCAAGGTGAGCGAAGGATGTCCCGGATAGTACATGGCAACAGAAAGGCGACTGTAGCGCAACTCTCACAACACACAGTACATTGAACACTGCTGAAAATTGGGCTGCATAGTTGCAGGCAGCTCTGAGTGCTCACGTGCCCACGGTTCACCGGTGGCAGCACCTACAGTGGGCACGTGAGCATCAAAACTGGACCTCAGATGATTGGAAGGTCATCTGGTTCAATGAATCACGTTTCCTGTTGCATCATGTGGGTGGCCAGGTACATGTGCATCATTTACCTGGGGAAGTGACGGCACTTGGATGCACCGTGGGACAAAAACAAGCCAGTGTCATGCTAGTGCGATGTTCTGCTGGGATACCATGGGTCCAGTCATCTGTGTGCTGGGCACTCTGATGTCTACTACCTACCTAAACATCATTGCTGACCAGGTACACCCTTTTGTGGCAATGGTCTTCCCCTCTAGTGGTGCTGTCTTTCAGCAGGATAATGTGCCATGCCACACCGCCCAGATTGTTCGACACTGGTTCGCAGAACATGAGGAAGACTTCCAGTTATTTCCCTGGCCTTCAAATTCCCCAGACATCAATCCCATTGAGCATCTGTAGTTTGTGTTGGAACAGCAACTCTGATCTGCTGGTTATGTGTTGGTACCAGATACCACAAGACATTTAGAAATCTTGTAGCATCCATGCCTTGCTGGGTACAAGCTGTTTTGGCTGCACATGGAGGATCAACATCATATCAGGTAGGGGGTTATAATGTTTTGGCTCATCGGTGTATATAATAGGTGTGTATATATATATATATATATATATATATATATATATATATAATATGTGTATATAATATAACAATCAGCACCCCATGTTGCAGAAACACTTTTAAGGATGTTTAATTTTTTTAGAAATTGAGAATGAAAATGTGTTATCTGCAGCAAAAGTGAATTCATTGTCTAGATTAGGCCTAAAAATTGGACAGAGTTGGTAACTGGAATTAGGTGAGCTTTCGACTATTTCAGTTTCCAGGCTCATGCCGTGCTTTTGCATTAACAGATAATTGTAGAGTTTAGAGAAGCTATAGCCATTTTGTCCATCCAAAAACTTATTTTGTTTATTGTGGTTTGAAGTTCTCTCTCACCATACTATGAGATCATCTGCACACAAATGTTTCCACAGTAAGGAATATCTTTTGTCATATTAATTACATGAATAGTAAACAAAGTAGAACTAAGTGCAGACCTTGCGCAACAGCTATCCCTTGAACATACAAACTCAATACTGGCCAAATTCCAGTAAAACGAACTTCACAATAATGAAATTTTTGGAATGAACAATTTTCTTGTGTTTGAAAGAACTTACTTAAAATATTAGGGGGCTCTGCTTGCTAACCCCCGCACATGCTTTTCTACATAAGATATAGGGCTATGAGGGAGTAAGTCAAATCATTTCTATGTAAAAGGCACACCTGTCTAAACACACTGATCGATATCTAATCAGGAAATGACCTATATAATTATTTATCTGTGCATTTGTAGTGGCGTAATTGCCTTGCCCACTTGTACCACATGACCACATCCCTCTTCTCCGATTGGCTACCCCACCATGCAGCATTCTCAAGGTCGAATAAATATCACTATGCAATTATTTACCTGCATTTCCATAGGTCACTTAGGTAAATGTCTTTTGCTTCGGCTTCCATAATGCACGAGGAATATTGTTTCATCCGAAAGAGCAGGACTAAAATATTTACAATCTACTAAACTGTTTCCATGTATACAAACTATATCAGGACAATGGGTCCCTTCCTCAGCTGACATTGACATACAAAAAAACATTACACTGGAACATCAAATGATGCCTGGTGTGGTCACGTATTAGACAGCAAAGCACGTGCACGAGTTTGGTGAACATTATGGAGGTAGTTGTCTTGCAGTGTGCGAACATTGGCATGCGTCCCACGTACACACACTATACTGTCAACACCAAATGTCTGATTCTGCCCAGTAACCCATTTGTGTCCCTTCCATTTAACGTTCACCAACCTCGTGCACATTAGCCGCAGGGAGAGGTGGAAATGATTCTTGCACTGCTTCTATTGGAATGAGCAGCAGCCTGGAAAGCAAGTTGCTGATAATTTCAGGAACTGATGGGAGTCATGAAACAAGTAAATACATGGGATGTGTTAAGAGTAAGAACAGGTGCATGTATACTTGCATGTACACCAATGCTAGAAGTATAGTAAATAAATTTGATGAATTTGAAGTGCTGGTCAAGACATCAAAGGTAGATATTGTGGGGATATCAGAAACTTGGTGTCCCACAGATATAAGGAACGCAGAATTGGAATTTGGGAGTACAATGTGTACAGAAAGGATGAGAAGGGGTTAATACCGTTAGTTAAGAAACACATAAAAATCTAAGGAAGTGCACCAGTCAGTTGATATAGGTGGACAGTGCTATGTTGAGTTTGGTGTGATGTAAGCACTGGAAAGCAAAAATGAGGGAGTTTGTTATAGGCCTAATGACTCTTGAGTACAATGAACAATTATACAGAGAAATAGTAGGCCAGTAAATCTGTCTCTTATATTGGTGGATTTTAACTTCCCAGATATTGACTTGAATAGTGGGTTGGTCACTCACATACCTAGCAAGGCTTTTGTGGATTTATTGGATGATTGTTTTCTACAGCAGCATGTTAGAGAGGCAACCCGAGGGAATGACACTCTTGATCTGATTATCAGCAGTGATTATTCATGCATTAAGAATTTACAGATAAAGGAACCACCAGGTGGCAGTGATCAAAGTGTACTGACGTGGGATTTACTTAAAGATAACTACCATCAGTGGTAAAGGAAAGGGTTTTTGCTTTCGTAAAAGTGACTACAGTTGTCTCAGACAGTTTTTAACTTCTGTACAGTGGGATCAACTGATGGTGTTAGCAACAGCAAATTCTAAGTAGGAAGCAATCTTGGAAGCTACTAAGCTTTTTGTTCCAACTAAGAAATACTGTTCTACGTTTAGGCCCAAATGGATGTCAGATGAACTAATGAGACTCATGGAAGAGAAGAAAAATACATGGGATGCATATAAATTATCAAGCGACACGGAAGCCTATGGTAGATATAAGTTAGTTTGTAATCAAGTCACGAAGGAGATTAGGCAAGCAAAGGCAGATTAAGAAATCTTTGGCAAAGAATGCAAAGAAAAACAGCGAAGACTTTACTTATATAAACTCTAAAAGGAAAAGGGGAAGGAAGGGAATCAGATTGGTCCACTTGTTGCCAAACTAAATGAGTATTTTGCATCTACATGTTTATCAAACTCTAACAGAGTTAAATGATTTTGTAATAACTGAGAGCAAATTGGAGGAAAAATCATTGAAGTTAAACATAAGAAAGGCACCTGGAGTGGATGGGATCTATCCAGTTATATCAAAGGAGGTGGCAAAGGAAGTAAGCAAACCCTTAGCCATAATTATGAGAGCATCTTTGGACTCAGAGGACTGGAGATGTGCATCTCCAGTCCCCAATTCACAAAGGGTGACAAGAGTAATTACAGACTTCTTAGTTTGGCTTCTGTTCCAAGGAAAATAATGGAGTCGCTAGTTAAAGAAGCATCCAGTAATAATCCAGACACACCATGGGTTTGTTAAGGGGAAGTCTTGTCTGACCAATTTGATTGGATACTATGACATGGTCACAAAGGAACTGGATGCAAAAAATAATTTTGATATCACATACAGTACTTGGATTTGAGGAAAGCTTTTTGTACTGTTGCACACAGAAGACTACTGTACAAATTGGAGCAGTATGGCATTAAGGGAAGCTGCTACAATCGACCCATCTGCCCAACTTCTCCAACCTGGAGAAGTTGGGCAGATGGGTTGAGAAGTGGCAACTGAAGTTTAACATTGACAAATACAAAGTACTGCATATCGGTAGTAGAAACCCCAGAGAAATAATGTACCAACTGGGCAGAGGTGTATTGCTACAAAAAAGTAGTACCGGAACGCTCATCAATCACGTACAAATAGTTACCTAAGCTTTTTTTTTCATTTACAAAAATAAATAAGTCAAAGATTAGAATATTTGTTCAGTATTTATAGGTATTAAATAAAAATTTCAAAAGTAAAAAACAAAGACAAAAAAAAATCAAACAAAACCTCCAAAATAATATAAAAAATACTGTTCAGAAGAATCATAGAAATTCCATACAGGATTGATTACGTATTCTTGTGTGACTGCCCTTTTTGTTTGTTGGTCAACAGCAGAACAATGAGACTGCAACCAAGTTCAGACATAAAAATTTAGATTCCATAATTCTAATGGTGGACAGTGTAGTTTAATAAACAAACATTTAGAAAAAAGTACCAGAACATCGTTCCGGCCTGAATACACCACTGCATCTGGGTGGTTGATTAGACAGGGGTTCGAGCCCGTACCCGCCAAATACAGAGGATTCGGAAAGGTCAGGCAATGACCACCGCATATCCCCAGAGCAATATGGCCTTAGTTGCTAATGCTCCTAAAAACCAAATAACACACACACGCAACTGGGTGATGTTACAATCAGGGTAGTGGAGAATGAAAGAGACCTGGGGGTAATTGTATAGTCAGACAGGAAGTTTTCTGATTAGTGCAGACACGCTGCCAGAGACTCCATGCTGTTATGGGGTCTTGTCAATGATATACAGTAATTTGGCGAACAGGGATATGGAGGTGATTATCCTCTTGTATAAGGTTTGGTTTGGTTTGGTTTTTTATGGCGCATTGGCAGCTAAGGCCATAATGCGCCCTTGTATAAGGCAATGGTCAGGCCACACCATCAGTACTGCATATAGGTCTGGAAACCACATTTTAGGAAGGATGTAGAGTTGCTAGAACAAGTACAGAGAAGGGCAACAAGACTGGTGAGGGGAACAAAGGGGTGCTGTTACAAAGAAAGGCTTAACTTCCGCAAATTGTAGGCACCTACGAGGCGATATGATTGAGGTGTACAAGGCCTTCAATGGATTGGCAGGCTCAGTGCTGATTCGATTCTTCCTCTTGCTCAGATTACGAACCTGAGGGGGCATAGATTCAAATTAAGGAAAGACAGTTGTAGAATAGATGTGCGGAAATTTTCCTTTAGCCAGCGGGTAGTTGTCTGCTGGAACAAACTTCCATATGTCTTTGTGGATGTTGATAGCTTAAATAAATTCAAGGCAGAACTAGATAAACATTTGGAATGAATGGATGGGTGAAATGGGAGTGTTTTTTTTTTTTTTGGCTGATGCTATATAAGCTTGCTTTTTTGCATCATATGCCTCTACTAATGCTGATGTGGTTCCCTGTCTAATTCATGACCACGCCTGGCATCATTAGATGTTCCATTGTAATGTTTTTTGTATATTAATGTCAGCTGATACAGGAGCCATCGTCTCATATAGAGGTATGATTGTAAATAGTTTAGTTTTTTGTATTGTACAATATTATTATTTGTATAATAATAATATTATACTAATATAGTAACATTATAATGCACTGATTGAAATCTAATCAGTAAATGACCTATGTAATTATTCACCTGTGTATTTGTAGTGACGTAATGCCCTGCCCTCTTCTCCCATTATAAAGAGATATCAAACAGATCTCTTTATAACAAAATTACAAAATTTTAGCATAAAGAATATTTAGTGCCAATAAAAATAAAAATAATTTTACGCATGTGCAAAAGCAAACATTGATTACGTTTATCTTTGTTGTAGATAGGTAAAGGGTACCAACTTCTGCTAGTTTTGGTCTCAACAGCTTTGCTGAATGATGCTTATCTGTCACCAAAAGTTCAGCACAATAATCCATTATGAAATAAGCAATAAGACATGGATTTAGAAAAGAAAATTTCAAGTGTCATTGGAATTTTATTTTCATTATCCAGAGTTACTCCATATGTGGCATTCTGTCTTCTGTTCTCAAGAGTACTGTATACTGTGCTAAGTGTAGTTATAATTATTGCAGATAGTGATTTAATTAACTTTTTTATTTTGGTGACCATTAAAATGTATGAAAAGAATGAAAAATTAAATTCACATTAAAAGAATGTTGTCAATTTTGGAAGAAATAGACACTGGAAGAAGAAAAGTGAAGTTCTAAAGAATTTGGCATTGTTATTTCAACATTGTCTAAAATTGTAAAAGATCATAAAAAGATTGAAGACAAGATTCACGAGGGCCTTGGAATCTCAAAGCTAAGATTCAAAGTGCTTTACATGACATTGATTGCACTGTTTTTTTGTGGTTACAAAATGTTTGGTCAAGAGTGGTCCTGGGAAACTTTTAGAACATGATAATTTCCAAGCAAGTGTTCAATAGCTCAACAGGTTTTGAGAATGATATGAACAGGGGCATTCCTAGGGTATGTGGTGCCCAGGTACTAATTGAAATTTGGTGTCCCCTATCTTTAAAATTTTCTTAGTATGTGTATGTAAGTTTCAGGTCTTCAGGTGCCGCCTGGGTGCATTGCAACCCTTGCACCCTTGGGACTGCCACCTCTGGATATGCAATAGCTCCCAGCACAATCTGGACCAGACAGACATATCACAGGATTGAGTTAATGAATGGCATGCTGGTGAAATTATAACGATAATCGTGGAATACAATAATCAGTGATATTTTTAATGCTGATGCGACTGGGATTTCTATCTGTTATTTCATGCCATACATTCACCATTAAGGGAGATCTATGTAGAGGAAGAAGAAATCAAAACAATGTTTAACGGGCTTGTTCTGCCGCAATGCTCATGGAACAGAAATGCTGAAACCACTGATTATTGGAAGATATGCAAATCGGTGATAATTATCAGGCAAACAAATGTGCTTGGATGGCAAGCAATATTTAATGAATGGCTAAAAAAACTTGGTTGCCCAAATGAACAAAAAAAAAAAAAAAAAAATCATCTTAATTGATTATTTCCCGGCACATAATTTGACTTTAAAACATATTAAAATTGAATTTTTACTTTAAATTTTACACAGCAGTTATCCAAACTTTGGAATCATACATGCATTCAAAATGCATTACAGGGTCATATCAAAAACCTAAAATTAGTTTCAGAGGATAATGAAAAAATAAATGTTAAAGAAGCATGTGGTATAATCGTTGCAGCATGGTGGTACTTAAGAGTTAACCCCATTGAAGTTTTTATAGAAGACCAATTCTTGCAAAGAGTAATCTTGAGATACAGAAAACTGTAACAGAGACAAATGGAACAGGAGTGAAACATGAGGTTAGAGAAATGTAGATTTCTTTAGTTGCTGTTAAGAGAATTCTGAACACAGATAATTATGAAGGTTATATGGAAGCTTATGGCAATTTATTGACTGTGGGTGAGTTTATGGACCAGGAAATTATTAAATATACAGGCAGCTTTGTGTAATGCCTATATGAGGTTTGAGGGTGAAGATCAAAATGTTTTGAGCCACCTGATAAATAAATTTCTCTCAGAAGCTTTAAGCAGCCTGAAAAAAGTTTGTGCATATTTGTTCTCTACTACTGATGTCCTAGAAAATATTTTTCAGCAGTTTAAATGGTATCAAAATTTCATTTTTAATGGCACTACTAAAATATGAGACAATCGAAAATAATGTCTTGATCAAAAAATAAAATTTTGTAATGATTATTTGCATTTGTATGACTATTTTAAAATAAAACGAATTCATAATTTATTTTATTTTCTTTATTCAGTATAACAAAGTAATTTGATACTCCTAATAATTTGAGTTTCACTATAACAAGATTTAACCTGTATAACATTTCTATAGTGTACTTAGGAAGTTATTCAAAGTAAAAACTATGTATAAGGAGAGGTAATTGTCACCATAGTCCTAATGAATGAAGGTTTGAAGGATGTCGCATCTCCGAGTAGTATCGGATGGCTTTTTCTACATCATATGGACCAGGGTATGTCTGCCAGGGGCAAAGGTTGATGTAGAGCAGATATCATCTTTTAAGGGCACAAAGGGTGATATTGTTGTACACATTGGCACTAATGATATTAAGAGTAGGAGACTGGCGGAATTACTTAACAAGTACAGGTCAATGTTGAATAAAAGCCATGAGTTAGGGTTGAATTTGAAAGTGTCTGCAATTCTGCTGTTGTTCGGTTTTTAGGAGCATTAGCAACTAAGGCCATATTGCTCCGGGATTATGCGGTGGTCATTCCCTGACCTTTCCACATCCTCCGTATTTGGTGGTCAAGGGCTCGAACCCCGGTCTAATCAAGAAGCGGGTTCTACGCACTGCTGCTCCTGCCCACCTGGCTATGGAGGCACCTGCAATTCTGCCCAGACACAATAGGAGGGAGTATATGATGAGAGCCTTGTCGATCAATTCGGCCTTGGAGAGATTGTGCAAGGCTCAAGGGGTAGAATTTTTCTCAGCCTGGTCTGTGCTTGTTAACAGGAGAGACTGCTTCTACAGGGATGGGATACACTTAAATAGGAAGGGTGCAAGAATATTTGCTGATGCTATCGAGGCAGAATTAGGTGGGTCAGAAAACTGCTAGCTTGGGGGGGTACACGGACTAATAGATTAACAGTAGTCACTGGCAGAGGTAAAAATTTCACAAACACATGCTACTGAGATGCCTTGTTCTAATTTCTCAATTAGCTATAATTTCTCAAGTTCACACGATTTCTTTTAACTCCTCTATCACTTGAAGCCATTTTAAATTGTAAGGGTAGCAAAATTATTTAATAAATAAAGTCTGAATTCAGAAATCACAGAAACACTACAACCTTACCGCACAATAGCTTGAGCCAGACTGAGACCGAAACAAAGCGAGTCGGTAGACCTGCAGTTTAGTGTCTCAAGTCTCGTTCAGCTCGCAAGTCATCGCCTTCTCTTATCTGTTATTTGGGAATACAGCTATCTGAACACGTTTTCAGAAAAAGTAAACAATTTCCTGAATTTGATTATAAAAATAAAAGTAGGTAATCATCAAAACAATAATGGAAATAGGTAATTATTGTTAATTTTCATTAATAATAGCACTGAAGTTTTGTATAACCTAAAAAAAAATTTAATATGGTCGAGATTAATATGTACATTATTGTATTGTTATTTCTCCGGTCCATTATATCTGAAATCTGTTATATAGGGGTCTTGAATCGAGGGTTTACTGTACTTTAAAAAGTTATTTGCGTTCTGATCATTCCGAATGGTTGTTGTCGTTATTTGGTTTTTAGGAGAATTAGCAACTAAGGCCATATTGCTCCAGGGATATGCAGTGGTCATTCCCTGACCTTTGCACATCCTCCGTATTTGGTGGTCAAGGGCTCGAACCCCGGTCTAATCAAGAAGCGTGTGCTACGCACTGCTGCTCCTGCCCACCTGGCTACGGCGGCACCAATTCTGAATGGAAATATTAACTTACGGAGGTAGGTTTGTTTTCCTGTAGGCGGACTGTAAGGCCTTACTGGACAAGAAAGTCTCTAATGTCATCGAAATTACAATGATAACTGCCACAGTTCCACTGTAGGTTTTTATTCTATTTGGGTTTTAGGGCGTGGTGGTGACTTAGGCTAAATTGCACGTATATATATATATTACGTCTGTACACTGCATGTGTTCTGTAGTAATTTGTCTATTTGCTGGATGAAAAACCCGTGCTACTCTCACCTGTGATCGACTAACAGCCAATTTGTGAATAAGGCCCATAAAAATTACTCGCATCATGAAGGGATTTGAAATCAGGTTGAGTATGTAATGTTCTTGTCAGGGGAATACCAACTGTCATATGTAGGCTACCCAAACCATCACTCATCTGTCCATGTCCATAAATCACGTGTGTTCTCTGGTCTATCTGCTTGTTTTTGCTGGATGAACACTGAGTCTCCTAAGGATGAACACTGAGTCTCCTGAGTGTCCATACCTGAGACCGAATAACTCCCCAAGGAGCGATCAAAAAAAGCCCATAAAAGTTCATCGCATCACCGACGGAATTCGAACCCGGGTCTTTTCCATCTGGTGTGAGGAGGGCGGTGATTATAACCAGTGCTACCCGCACGGACTGGGAAGCAGGCAGAGTGAAATTGATCCCAGACTGAAATGTAATTCCATTTACACTTGGTGTGAGGACGGCGGTGATAATATCAACTGTCCTACTCACAAGGGCCCATGTACGACATTAATCACAGTTTAATTTTGGAACACTTCGCTTGCTTGTGAGGGACTGGTACTTTACGCTGTTAACCTTTGCATTTTTTCTTTTTTAAAAAATATGGCTTATCTCTGTCTTCAATTAATATTTCTAAGATCGAATTGTCTTGGAATTTATTTTCTACTTCGATGTAGTCTGATTTGATATACAAACGCAGTAACATTTATCTTCTTAGGTGCGGTGGAAGTTCATTTGCCTCTCTATTTAGGCTGTGGTTACGGGATGTTCTCAAAGCCCATATAAAATAAATACATTTTCTGTTTATACTCTGAAACGACCACACGGTCAGAGTTCATAGCGTATGAGAGAATACAAGAAACAACACCATATTCAGCAGTCACGGGCTTGAACCCCGGTCACTCAAGGCACGTGTGTTTATGCACCCACGCACCTGACCACTAGGCCACGGCAGCCTCCTATGCTGTATTGGACTTAGCCAAGACAAGCTGCTTGTTCTAGAGTCATAGATGTCAGTGTTAATTTTAATGGGAAAGGATGAGGATTCAGTGTTAAATGCTAGAACAACTAAGGCTATGAGGCGTCAGTATATTGTGTCTGAAATTGTGTATATTATTCGGTTGATTTCCTGAACGAAAATCTCAAGTTTACAGGGGAGGGGAACAATGCAACTCTCACATGAGACCAACTAACACAGCAATGTGAAAAAAAGCCAATAAAAATTGCTTGCGTTTTTTAACAGATTGAAACTAGGACCTTTTTACCCGATGTGGAAGACCGATGATTAGAACCACTACGCTACTTAGTTCAGTAGAGTGGAGCAAGATGTAAATCCTCCCCAGGTAAATGTTCTGCCACATCATAGTGTTAATGCAAGGGCAAACTTTCTTCCTCCTCTAATGCATGTGACATTTGGAAGCCAATGGAAAAAAATTAAAAAAAAAATAATAATAAGATGGAAAACAGAGTAACCTACCAACAAGCAAAAACACAAGCAAACCATTCCAGGACATAAATCTACAACTAACACTGTTCAGCCAAAGCAATTTAAGCTAATGGTATTTAGCATATATTGTGTCTGTAAATAGCGTGTATTCTGTGGTAGATTTGTCTATTTCAGGACAAAAAAAAAATCCGGTTTACAGTAGGAGGAAAAAACAAACAAACTATACTATCCTCGCTTGAGTTCGGCTTACTCAGCCTCATTTTGAAAAGGCCCATAAAAATTTTTCACGTCATCGATGGATTTCGAACTCAGGTTGATAGGATTACCGTCCTCCCCACACCGGGTGGATAAGACCCGAGTTCTAGTCCCGGCGAAGATGGAAGGATATTTATGGACCTTTTCACAACGTGGCTGAGTTAATCGGTCTCAGGCGAGAGTATTATGGTTTTTCGTCCAACAAAACAGAAAATCGACGTCAGAACACGCAATTTACAGACAATATACACAAAGAAATATGGCCTGAGTCGCTGATGTTAAAACCCTACTACTACTACCACAACAACTAGGTATGTGCTACCGAGAGAGCAACCCGGACAGAGCATTATTACCAATCAATTGCAGAATGGGCCCGAGGTGTACCTTCGAGTCATCAAATGGCTTTGATTCGGTACGCAAAAAAAAAAAAAAAAAAAAAAATAATAAAATATATATATATATATATACACACACACACACACACACAGTATATATAAAACAGTTAAATTTAAACAATTTTTGTTACAGTGTACAATGAGCTGTTAATCCTGTAAACTACTGGCAAAGAACAATCCTATAACCCAATAAATTTCCCCATTTAATTAATTAATTAACGCAAATATAGTTTAACATTATAAAACTACATACATTACAGAATATTCAAAATGTACATTACAAAACATTCTGTAATGTACTTTCTAATTCTTCTCCACAAAACCGGAAACGTCTCCCACCCCACGTAAAACCTATTTAATTAACTAATTAGTTATTGTTTATAACATCATTAAAAATCTGATATTTTCAAATATATCAAGGAGAAAGGGGTGCGCACGAAATTTTTTGCCTGCGCAGCAACGTTTCTCTGCTGGCGCCAGACAGTATTTTATTATTATAAGTTTACTGATTCGTGGATTTTCTAAGTAAGCTCGAAAAAATTTCGAATGGCGATCGTCAAGCATCTCCCTATTTATTTGCAAGCCGAGTGATACGTTGTAAATTAAATTAGTCAAGTTCAAGCACCGTAATTTCCTGTGAACCATTATTGAAATTTATTGCTGTTGCAAGGTTTATACTTTCATAAATTTATTTGATGTAATTATGTCTTGTTTGTGATTACTTTGCCTTTATTAATATCTGCTTGAAATAAATTTTTCGAGGGACACATAATTAACATGTAATCCAGCATGTTTCAAGTACTCGTATTCGTTAAACTTCACCCCAATACTGTATATAAATTACAATGGTCGGCATCAAAATTCCTCCCTGAAATAATTTCGACAGATTCCCGAAAGAAATATGTTCAAAAACTTGGAGATATGTGCTTAAAAAGTTTTCATCACCCTCAATTTGCAGATATCGTAGATTAATGATCGAAAACCAAGATAAATCAAGAAAATCATCTTTTCCATCTGTTTAATCAATCTATTTATTTTTTTTTTCTAGAACGTTCGGGAGTTTTCTACAACATTCGAGAATATTATTACATGCAGATGAAAAGTCGGAATGTTTCTGTACGGTTCTAGAACTTTCAACGGAGTTATTATTATTATTAGCTGTTGTTATTGTTATGTTGTTATTTGGTTTTTAGGAGCATTAGCAACTAAGGCCATATTGCTCCGGGATATGGGGTGGTCATTCCCTGACCTTTCCGCATCCTCCGTATTTGGTGGTGACGGGCTCGAACCCCGGTCTAATCAAGAAGCGTGTGCTACGCACTGCTGCTCTTCCCACCTGGCTACGGAGGCGCATTGTTATTAGCCACGAGGTGCAAGGAAGCCTTAGGCTTATGCTGCACCAGCCAAAAAAAAATATATATATATATATATATAATTTCTGTATTACCCTGACAGAGAGAGAGAGAGAGAGAACAAGAGTTAGGAGTAGAAGGGAATCATCAAGAAAAAGAAGAATGATGATATCCAGCTCAAGACCCTGGGTGTGCCAAGCCCATTCTCACCAATGTGAGCCCTTGGGGTCCCTGGAAACATTGTGAGCCTGCTATAAACTTCCCTACCGGTATATATATATATATATATATATATATATATATATATATATATATATATACATACACACACACACGAGTGGGTTCCACACCAAGCAAGCATTTTGTGTTTTAGCGAATTATTGTTTGTAAACAAGTGTTGTGTGCATTAGTTCGTTAAAATTAATAATAAAAATCTACAATTTCTTAATTGTGTTCTTATGTGCGCGTACCTCAACCGTGCATGAAATATGTCGCGACCGAAATAAGCACGATAGTTTTTTCTACATTTGCGGTGGAAGTGGTATTAAAATCGCAGCAGAAGCCACTGTCACATCTTGTGAGAAAACCCTATGAAGTCTATTTCGGATGTAAAGTCGGAGATCATGATAAAGTATGGGTTCGAAAGATTTCCTGTAGCTCATGTTCAAGGACATTAACAGGCTGGCTTGAAGTAGTCATAATTCCATGCCTTTTGATGTTCCGGTGATATGGTGGAATTTAGAGACTACATAAACGGTTGTTATTTTTGCATGACCAATATTTCTGGTTTTTCTGGGAAATTCAAGCATAAAGTAGAGTATCCCAACATACATTCTGCTCTGGGGCCGGTTTCTTCGCAATGATACAATGCCAGTGCCAAAGACACCAGAAAACTGTGGACTTGGTTCTGACTCGGAGTCTCCAGAAGATGCAGAATCCAGAAACGAGTACACATCCAGACTTTTCAACTCCTGATACTGGAAACCGCATCTAATCACTCAGGCAGAATTAAACGATTTGGTAAGAGATTTGAACCGCTCCAAAACCAAGGCTCAATTACTAGGATCACTGCTTCAGCAGTGGAATCTTCTTGTCAAGGTGTCTTTTTATAGGAAGAGGCAATCTAACATAACTATTACTCCAACGAATAGTGTTTTGGTTTATTGTAACAATGTCCAGGAATTAAGGACAGAGTTACGTGTGGAGCACGTCCCTAGAGTGGAGGCTTTTCATTGATTCATCCAAGGTCAGTTTGAAAGCAGTTTTACTCCATAATGGAAATAAATATTCATCTATAATATTAGTCCATGCCCATGAAGGAAAAACACAAGAACCTACAAGTTCTTTTGCAAGAATATGCCATCAAGGATATAAATGGAATATCTGAGCCGACCTAAAAGTGGTAGCTTTACTGACTGGGTTGCAAGGTGGATACAATAAATGCTGCTTTTTGTGCGACTGGGTCAGCTGGGCGAAGGATTACCACTACAGGGTAAAAAAAAAAAAAGTGGCCAGACTCAGAAACTACACCAGGCCATAAAAATGTAGTACACCCTTCTTTGGTGGATAAGTCAAAATTTTATTTACTTCCATTGCACATCATGCTATGTTTGAAAAAAAAAAATGGGAAAGCGATGGACAAAAAAAGGATTTTTCTCTTTGAGGTAAAAGTTTCCTCGGATTAGAGGCCAAGATAAAAGAGGGACTTTTTGTGGGTCCTCAAATCAAACTGCTGTTCCAAGATGAGGAATTCATTAAAAAATTAAATTCTCCAGAAACAGCCCCGATCATTAGCCACAATAGGTTATAGGAGCCGCCGACCCACCAGAGAGTCCCATTGCTAACAACACCGCACAGGACTCTGCGCCTCAACTGGGCGAAAGAACATTGGCACTGGACCTTGGATGATGGGAGACAAGTCTCCTGGTCCAACGAGTACGATTTCCAGTTATTTCGAGCTGACGGAAGGGCGCACATCTGGTGGAAATCGCACGAAACTATGTACCCGTCTTGTTAACAAGGAACTGTTCAGGCAGGTGGACGGTCGGTAATGGTCTGGGGCGTGTTCGACTGGCACACGTTGGAACCTCTGTTGCGTCTAGACGCATCTCTGAACGGTCCAGATTACTTGTAAATCTTTGCAGACCGTCTGCATCCCTTGATGGTCATCGTGCACCCACAGGGCAATGGACTCTTTCAGCAGGACAATGCACCTCCCCACAGAGCCATGGTGACAAGAACATGGTTCGAAGAGCATTCAGCAGATTTTACCACCATGGAATGGTCGCCCCGTTCACCAGACATGAACCCTGTGCAGCATTTTTGGGATGCTGTGCAAAGGTCCGTTCGAGGACAGCGGTGCAGCAAGTATGGATGGAAATACCTGCGGAACGCTTTCGTGAACTAGTGGACTGAATGCCTTGCAGTGTGACTGCCCTTATCTTGGCGAAAGGTGGGCCTACCCGTTACTAGATAGGTATCCAATGATTTCTGTCTACTCAGTGTACTTAGCATTTATTAATGTTAAAATTCAATTACCATTTTCTCAGCCTATCTGTATAACTTTTCTAAATCTTGTTGCAGGAGCATACTTTATTAACTACTCTGCCAACCTTTGTGTCAACTGGAAACTTGGATATTAAGAATAGCAATGTCCATTTATTACCAATCTCTATCTTCTCCTACTCCACTATCCCTTTATCCATAGCAACAACCTACGTACCGTAATGCCACACTGCTCTAATTTGTACAGCAGTATTTTATGTGCAACGGTATCAAAAGCTTTCCTGAAATCCAAGTATATGATATCAAAATTATATTTTGCATCCAGTTATTTTGTGACCACATCGTAGTATCGAATCAAATTGGTCAAGCAAGATTTCTTCTTCACAAATCCATGCTCTGCCTGAAGTATAACTGCGGCCTTGTCTAGATGATCCTGCCTTACTTCTTTTACCAGTGGCTCCATTGAAACAGAAGTTAAACTAACAGGTCTGTAATTACAAAAAACCTCGCAGTTAGTTTTTTTTTTGTCTCAAAATTTGGGAGATGTGATGACGCAAGGGGAATCGCTTTCATCAGGACATATACACGATGGATAACTAAAACAGCGATCCTTTAATCGGAGGATCGCCGTTGACGATGGTGTTTGGTTACTTGACTAATCTAGATGTATTCGAGACACATGCTTTGTGAAAATCCCATCCCGGAAGCGTTGAGTTCTCGAGATACTCGTATCGGTGCGTTTGGCGCTGGCTACCAATGCCGCTTCAAAGTCATTTAAATCTTTCGTGTTTCTCAACCCCCGCATTGAACTGCGAGAGAGCACACGCCATCCCGAGATATCTCCATAGCTGCTTTATAACGTATGATATGAATATGTGATACTCTTACTGAAAGAGCGCTCCATATCATGAAAAGGATAATTGTACATAATAAAGTGGCCATCCATACACACACTAGCCAAAAAAATTCAGCATCAAATCAGGCCGCTTTTGTTTCGAATAGCAGCAAGTGAGAGGCGTGACATGGATTCTACAAGGTGTTTTAGTGCGTTTTGGTCTAATTGTAACCATTCTTCCAGCAAAATATGCGTAGCTGCGACAGAGTTGAAGAAAGATGACTTAATTGCCGAAAAGCTGTCTACAGCATATCCCACACATTCTTAATAGGATTGAGTTCAGATGAATGTGGATGGAAATCCGTGTCATGTTCTCCGAACCATTCTTGAATGATTCTGGAACGACGCGCTGTTATCCATAAAATGGCCACCACCCTCGGAATAAAAGTGTAAAATTTCAGGGTGCAGTAGATCTGATACAAAATTCAGGCACTCCCTGAATGACATTTGATCGCCTACCTGTATCAAGGACCAGTATGTGCCAAAAATCTTTCCTCATAATATGATATAATCTCCAGATGCTTGGGTTGTCTTAACAAAGCAAGCAGGGTCCATCGCTTAGAAAGATTCTAGCCACACGCTCTGCCTATCATCAGTGGAAAACAAAGTTTATCGTGATTCGTCTGATCTCATGACTTTCTTTCACTATCCAATCACCACGTTCTTGGCACCGCTGCAAGCGGATTTTTCTGTTTTTATCTGAAACAAGTGGCTTCCGAATAGGCAGGCGACTGCCAAGACCCAGTTTTTCAATTTCCTGCTCATGGCACGGGCAGTTCTGGGCTTGATTGAATTCAGATGTTATTTGCTGCACACTGGATATCCTATTTTTCCTTACAGTACCATGGCCTCGCTCTTGAAATATTCTTCGCTTTTCGAATTGTGCCTCCTGCTAAACGTGCATCCACAATAAGACCTTTTACAAAGATTAATGGATCATGTGTTTATCCCATTCTGGTTTCAGATTACCGCAGTCGAATAACCTGTGCAGTCTTTATACTCAACGGCAACACGTCATCACCCAACGTCACAGTTTTCTTGGCATCTATTTGCATTTATTCTATCTGTGACTGTCTTAATACTGTGCAGAGGTTCGTATTTTCTTGACCAGTGTGAGTATGCTTCGAAGCAAAAAATAGAATAAAATGAAATTAAATAGCTCTGTAAACTCCGATAACGATAATATTTACTTTCTTATACTATTCTGTCCTCATCGTTGCAGCGGTGAAAAGGAGAATTTAATATATTTTACTTCGATTGATTTAACAAATTACTCATCATGCAAAATTAAGAAATGAAGGCTGGTGGAAGTTATTTCTGCAACCTAATTAGCACTTCGACATTTTTTAATTAGGAATTTCTCACGGTTCTACTTTTGTCAGTGGCAGGGAGCTAGCTCTTTCTTTGAAATTATCATCTTCGGGAAATTAATTTATGAGACACTCTTTTTAAACTGGAATAAACGAGTTAAATTTCTTCGTTTGTGTTCTTTAAATTAGTATTTTAATGAGAACTTAAGAAATTTCTCCACTAATTTAAAAAAGAAAATATCCACTAAATAGTTGTAATTGCTTGTTGAGAGACCTGCCAGTCCGAGCAGAGAGAGAGAGAGAGATTATGCTAATTCAGTTTTAAAGCAAACACCATCAGCAGATAACTGTCAGAAACAAACAAGCAGTGCACTGCGTTGAATCTACCATCACTACATTTCAACCTTTACAGGGGGTCGGTCGAGAGGAACGATGATAGAGTATCATTACGTGCTAGTGAAAGGGGCTTCCCTGTCTGTATTTAACATCAGCATATATACACACACTCACTGGTCAAAAAATTAAATCTTTTACAATTGGCGTTAAGATAATTTAAATATACATAGAATCTGGGTATCTATAATGTCCAATCTTATACCACGCGAACATTAGGACAGTTTATTTAGCTATTAACTAAATCACTATATATTAAGGTAACGTTTCACGAACCTTGCCGGAACACATCCTCAGACCATACATAGGCTGTTTGCCAACCTCCTGCCTGTCGAATATCTCAATTCTGACCAACGAAAATTAACTTTTCGAATTAAATCACTTTAATAGCTAAATAAACTATCTTACTATTAAATCTAGATTAAAGTCGTATAAAAGTAGTCATTACAGGAAATCTAGATTTCATGTAAAATCACACGTAACGTCCTTCTCCAACTACATTAAACATGCATATGCAAATATAAGTTGTCACAAGCCCCTTGGTCAGATAAATACGCTATGCTTTCCTGGACTTCTGTAGTTGATCCGGTTATGGGGAAGACAGGTGTTCCTTCCGATTTTCGGAAAGGTGTTATTGTTTGAGCACGTTTATGAGGAGCAACATCTGAGAAAAAAAAAAAAAAAGCATTTCATTGGTGTGTCGAAAGCAACCATCTCAAAAGTAAAATATGAGTGGAAGACGAAAGGAGAATGCTGCTCTGAAAAGAAGAAATGCGGCTGGAAATCGGTACTCCATTCATTCTCAAGAATTTAAAGTAAATTCCTGAGATCGCAGGAATTTAAAGTAAATTGTGCGTCAGATATAAGGTCCAGTGTGCAGCAAATGACTGAAAAAATTCAATTTAGGTAAAGAAAGACCCATTTTCAACCGAACTATGCGGTGGGAGTGGAAGAATTTTGGATTTGGTAGTTGTGTGCCTATACTAAAGCCACTTATTACTGTTAAAAAATAGAAAGATTTGACTGGAGTAGTGCCTCCAAAGCCATGTCCGGACTGTAAAACAGTAGAAAAAAAGATCCTGTGGTCTGAAGAGACTCGATTTACACTTTTTTTGCACTAAGAGTAAGGTGAAAATGTGTCGTGAACCTCATGAAACCATGCATTCAGGCTGCTTCGTGTTCACCACTCAAGCGACTGTAGGTAATATCATGGTATGGGGTAAGTTTCAATGATTTTTCTGTCGTATCGAACCAACTTCACCCTGCAATGCCCTCGTTTCTACCCGGACTGCGATGGATTCTTTCAAAACGACAACGCAGCTGTCCACCGTGCAAAAATTGTATCCTGATGGCTCGAGGATCACTCCCAAGGCTTCAACGTCTACCCTGACCGCCTAGTTCTTCAGACCTGAATCCAAATGAAAATGTCTGCGATTTTTGGAAAGGGCAATTCGGCTTCGTAGTTCTTTACCGACCGCAACTCAGCAGATGAGAAATATTCTGACGGAAAAATGATCAAATCTTTATCTAGGAAGGATCAAATCTTCATCTAGACTCTCTTAGACACTTAGTGGAATCCATGCCAACGACGTGTACATTAGGACAAAATGTTGCCATACTAGATTTTGAATAAAGGTTTCTAATTTTTCGGCTATCATAAGAGAGAGAGTGCCATCTATTATGATAGCCGTTACCCTCTAGAATTTGTTCAAGGTTATCTGACAGATTGACTTACACAGACACTCAGATGATCTGTCCTTCTGCCATTTCTCCAACTATAACAAAATCTTTTATTTGAAAAGGACAGTGCTCATTCCTATACCGCTAATTCTGTCAGACAGGTTCTGTTCAATATCGACATGCTTTCCTAGCCTGGCCTCTGATCTGTCTTCCACTGAGCAAACGACAATTTACAGCGACGCCTGAATCAGTCCAAATCAGAGCGATTTTAGGGAAACAATCAACTGAAGCATTTAGGGATATTTATCATGAGAATATCTGATGACGCCTTACTGCCGAGTCACACATCGCCTTGTGTTGCTATGAGAGAGAGAGAGAGAGAGAGAGATTATACTTCATAGTGATTGTATGCTGGGTTTTCGCATTAAAGAAAGTTCTTTTGTTGTGATAATTTCTTGTCTTTATCCTTACCTATTTTAATTTACCTGAACTACAATCTATACTTTCAGAATGAAACAAATTTTTCTAGGCTGTTATTTTGCTGTTCTAAAACGCAGAGGCAATTAAGACAAATCAAAAACAGAAAAAAAAAAAAAAAAAAAAAAACGAGACGAATCAAAAACCGGAATTCATGGTCGAGAACCAGGAGGCCTCCTTCCAAAACCGGTAATTCAGCCGTGGTAAGAAAAAAGTCCAAATAAGTCCTCCCATCTCGACTGCAATATTTTTATTGCAGCCGATATACCAAAACAACAGTTAAGGGACTTTTTTTTTTTTTTTTTTTGTGGTAGCGTCGGGATGATCTCAAAATGCGAGTACCGTGTTTAATACGTAATTCATTCCATATCTTTAGCACCTGCTCGTACTAATAATGGGAATTTAAAAAGCTGAATACATTCCATGACAGAGACAATAAGCATGATAAGCGCTGGGGAGGAGGGGAAAGAAGCGTGGTGGAGACATGTGAGATTATCGGCTAAAAAAAAAAAAAAAAACATAACTACCTTTGTAATCTGTAACCATTATTATTATACACTTCCTACAGCAAAAAGGTATCGATTTTTAAATTTCGTCAGATTATCTACCTGGGCCGACCACTTGGTAACAGAGCTGCCACCACTCCAGGTCCGACCCGGATTTAAGCACGCTGTGTTCGAGGACTGCGTGTTTTGTTGTTGTTTCTCCGAGCAGAAACAGAGAAAAATAAATAAAATCGCCATTCCTTTTTGAGGCCAATGTGATATTATTCATGTTTTTGAGTGTATACATTTATGAAACTATTTAATATTCGCATTATGTACCAGAATGTTTCAAACCAGGGCGGCAACTTTCCTACTATATGAACTACTTTAAGAATAAACAGGGTCATGAGATTAACCCCTCACAATTTTTGACAAGTGCATCGCTATTTTAAATAGAACACGCTAGTTACAAAATTACTATAAAAACACATTAGGTACATAAAATTTTGAAGTAAATTTAAAACTCAATCAGCCAAGTAATTAGTGCTACTTAGAGCATTGACTTGCTTCAGAAAATCAGAAACATATACAAGTAAATAGTTATCACAAAAGTCCCAACGGCCGTAATTTTTTTTTAAAAAAATAACATCATTTCCAAAAAATTCTCTCTGGTCAGAGGATTTCGAAAAGGTAAGATTTTCAAAACTCCACCCAGCGAAACAGTTTAATAAAATAGTCGACAAGTGGATTACTAAATGTAATCTTCAGTTCCACTGTCAGTTTTCTTCCAACAGTCTTTATTTAAGCTTTGTGTCCCATTTCAATGTGAATTTTCACCGTCTTTCATTGCGTCAATAAAATCCAAACCAATCATTCCATTCACCACATTCACCCCCCCTTCCTCCGAGATGCCTGGTTTACAAACTTCCATATCTTGGCAGTTTCTCTTTTTTCATATGGACTTCCCTTTCAAGAGGGCTCAGTCTTTAGATGCAACCTCCAGATCTGATAAAAATATTACAAATGTAGTCTCATCTCTGACTTGTATAACGGAATAAAAATTCTCTCTCTCTCTCTCTCTCTCTCTCTCTCGATGCAAAATTATGGTGAATCAATCGGAGGACACCGTGCCTCCCCAGCCACCTGCTTATACTTGCAAGGCAATTTGCATATCTTGAGTTATTTTCCAAATATAGAATCTTACATTTTGCAGTATCAAAATGCAACTCACTTCTCCGACCATCAATGCAGACTATTAAAGTAATTCTAGAGGGGTCCAGCGTGCTCTGCATCGTTAACCTCCCCCCCCTTTCCGGCACCTTCATATCTTATGCAAATTTAAACGTCTTATCCTTTATTCCCTCGTCAATATCACTCAAAAAAAAAAAAAAAAAGTCAGAAATGTACTGTAACCTGGGAAGCTGCACTACCATCAAAGACTTCGTTCTTTTAACATAAGGCTCCAAATGTCGTTTAGTTCCCAGCGGCTATACGAGCCTCTTTCGCTGGGAAGTTTGGTACCGCTAGAAAGCAGATTGGAGGACGCCCACTGGATGGCTTACTCTCTAGTATTTATGTTGTCGACGGAAAACTCTCCGGAGAGGAAGCTTGAAGCTTCTTTCAGCAAAACGCAAGGTGTTCGGAGATAAATGTTCACCATCCGATTAAATCTATGCGGCAGGATACTGAACTCTTTCTTTTGTTAAGCTATAAGCAGCAATACAATCGTCACTTAAAGAAAAGTGATATTGCACTATTGTATTGATCGATTGTGATTCCAAATCATTAATTTTTTGTTGTTGCTATTGGCTTCTTTTATCTGTCACAAAGTGTGTTGTAGACGCCAGATACACAATCGAGGACTAATTGCTCAGAAGGAAGTCAGTCTTCGAAATCATCGATTGTATGCTGAGGCAGCTCGCATAGAACTATAATCGTGTTACGTTGTGCTTGTTTAGTTTGTTCTTCCTAGTTCACAAAGATCAGAGAAATGAATGAGAATGTACTGCGCACAAAGGACGCTACTGCTTCACTTGAATCAACAAGAAGTAATACAATAGTGATCACATCTATTAACGTGGACACTAGTATGGGACAAATGTAATCTATAATCAGACCACAAACAAACTTAATTCATTATTTCGTTTAGATTCTTACGCATATTAAAAGATATTTTTCATAAATAATATTTAATTATGGTGTTTCTTATCGAGTAACCACTTAAAAAGTGGTTACTCGATATGCACAATCATTCGAATGGCTATTGAATCCAAATACCTCTGTTTCGGAAATTATCAGG
Source organism: Mastigoproctus giganteus (assembly GCF_048544385.1). Lineage (NCBI taxonomy): Eukaryota > Metazoa > Arthropoda > Arachnida > Uropygi > Thelyphonidae > Mastigoproctus > Mastigoproctus giganteus. The sequence continues at coordinate 71,272,072 of NC_143576.1, forward strand.
TAACAGCATACTTTAAGTTTCAGGATTAATTGGTTAGGCTCCTTCATATGGGTGCATCAACCATCCCGATATGTACCTCAGCACTTATTTGACATTGAAAACGAAGGATGAAGGGAGTATTACTAAAACTTTTATGACCTCTTTGTAATCACGCAGCCTCATCAATTAGCAATTAACGTAAACACATCACAGGTAAGACTGTTTATGTAAGAGCGCTTCAAATAGTTATCGTCGTTTGTCCATTTCGAGAGATTCCCATTGTGGATGACACGCGTTTAAATCCCTTATTAGACAGGAGGGAGAATATTCTGCTACGTAGCAGGATATTCAAACTCTGTTGAATTATAAGAATAGTTTGGTGAGAAAGTATTTACATACTTGAGAAACTCACTTCTCAAGTATGCAAATTCGCTACCTTCTTTATCCTTCTCGAAATTTTTCATCTATCCAAGTTTGGTGGACAGACAACTTATGTGATCGAGACCCGCTAATATTAGCGGGTCTCCATCACGTAAGTTGTCTGTCCAACATGTCTAGTAAAGTTTCGAGACAACAGGATTTCCATAATGTTTTTATACAATGTCGCTATCCAAGTTTGATGTGCATGGGTGGAAGAAGAACCTTGTTTGAGTGCACTAAAGGAATATATTTTACATTACCACTGTCCTGGTATGAACTTATCTCAACGTTGCACAACACAATGTTCTTCTGTCGCACGGCTGTTCCACAAACACAACAGACGACAATATTTTGTGAAACCCCCTGAAAACCACTAATCTTAAGATCCTTGCATATGTTCAAACCATAATCCTGTATTTTATAGCATGTAGAACCTTAGACATGCTTTGATGACTTTCTTTAAGTCCAACTGAATGAAACACAGGAACTGATGGAAATTCGTTGCCATTATGAAACAAAACTGCTTTTAAACTTAATTTTGAGGCATCTACGCCATTCATCTGACTTATGCACAACTAGTTCTTTCAGAAGTCCAATAATGTCTTTGCAAAAACACACTGTCCTCCGTAGCAAAATATTTCGAAAACTTTTCATGTCTTTTTCGAAACACTGAAATTTTTGTTCTTGCTGCGAGTATATTCCACTGCTATAACCTAGAAGCTAACAGTTCAGCTTGTTCTTTCGGAAAATTTAAGTCTCGAACCAAATCATTCAACTCATCTTGTTTGATTAAATGTACCTCACTATCTGAACTTACTGGCTGATAGTCGACATCTTGTGAAGTGGAGGCTTCCGGGGAATCCTCAACTTGAACTTGATCACTGTTATCTTCCCCACTACTGTTATCCCAAGTTTTGTGGGGGCATTGGTACTGACAAATCATCACTGTGTGGAACGGCCAAATTACAGAAGATATATTTGGATTAATATACCTTCTAGATTATGCGAAATTAGCATATTTTGGTAAAAGTAACTCCCTGTATATTTACTAACTGTGACATGATGTGAAACTATCATGGTGATTTTCGAAATCTACGAATAAAAATTGGTTAAAAACAGCATTTATGTTCTTGGTGGTAAAAATCGTGTTGGCTAGTGTTATTGGTATCTGGGGGTGACATCATTTTGCGTTAAGTCAATACTGTAAATGTCGCATATTATTACTCATTGCTGAAAAAGCATGCACGCTCAGCAATATCACGAAAGTGCCAATCATCTTCTGCAGCAATACAAGATATTATGCAATGGGAAATCCTTGACCCCCAATTCTTCGGACATAATTCCTTTTGATTTTTATTTGTTTTCAAAATTAAGGAGCCACAAGTGAGCTATTGGATAAAAATCGGGCTGCTGATGGTATCATAACGCTTCCCACATTTGGAATCGAGTTGTATAAGAGGTCAGATACATGGGAAATGTAACCTTCTATCATTTAAAAATAAAGCTCGCTCTTTTCGTTAGTCATAATTTTCCACTACTTTCTGAACAGCACTCATCTATTCGTTCCTGAATTTGAAAGAAAAAGCTGTTTGGCTATCTACTTTGCCAACAGAACATGTAATTGCAAAAAATATGATCTGAACGAAACTTGTTACTACCTTTGCCACCTAAACCTGAGTATTCGCTGACGCGTATATAGTAATGCACAGAGAGTGAAAGAGTTTGCATTTCAATCTTCAGTTAGACTAAATTAAACACCTGTTTGTTCTGAAAATTGTTTGTTTTCCCGAGTTAACATACTTTTGTTGGTTAACTTGGTTTTCAAATGTAAGACAAGAAGTGTTCATATTTTTATTTTTGAGAGAGCCGTTACGATGTTAGAAATGAGAGCAATTTTCCGATCGAAAGAAATGTCTTTCGTTATCCACCAATCCTCGCGCTACCCTCGAATAAATAAAGCACACTGCACATATGGAGGTATTTACCAAAGAAATAAGAAATATGTCGTTTCTACTTTGGGATTTAGCGGTGCTTTCTTTCTTTCACATGGAATCGGATGGAACTGACAAGATCATGAAAGCTCTCCACTACTGAAAAGCAGAACCTGTGCGGAAGCTTATACTTTAATACATGGATGGCACGTTTCAGTTTGTTGGTTTGCGATGCTATTATCGGTTTGTTGCTGATGAGATGGGAAGTATGAGAGCTCTCCACACATTCCTACGCATTTAATTCCAAAACGAGATCTTTATTTGTATTTTTGGTACCAAAGACGGGGAAACTGCGGTACTTCTCGTTGAAGAGCAGAACAACAAGGAAAAGAGAAGTCCACAAAATAGGAAAAAATGGAAGAACTTTAAAAGGACTAATTAACAGCGGAGAAGCGTGAAAAACGGCTTTCGAGGTTAAGCCTAAACACAAAATGTGAAACGGTATTGTGTCCATTATTTCTGAATCCCACTTCCAGAGAATTACAGACGTCATTGCAATGTAGTATATTCTTGTTTTTCCCTTTCGCTACTAAGTTTCTTCGGGATTGAAGCAAAAATATACTACCCGACTAAAAGTATTGGGCCACGATGACGTTTGACAAAAAAACGAGTTTTAATAAACAAATTAATGAGGTATTTGCCACCTTTGGCTCACTGACAACACAGATCATTCGTACAGAAATTTTGACCAGTTTCTTGCAGGAGGCAAATGCAATTTGTGCCCATTTCTCCATTGCAGTTGACAGGCCAGCTAAAAAGGGGAGGGGGGGGGTATTGTCCATGGCTTTGATGAACGGTTCCAGTTCATCCCAAATATGTTTAATTGAATTCAATTTTGGGCTCCGGGCCAGCCAGGCGAATTGTTGGTCTCCGTTTTCTACAGACCAGATTTTAACGCCGCTCGCTGTATGGGAAGGACCATTATCATGATAAAACACAGATTAATTCGTTTTCATGCAGTTTTAAAAATATTTCTGCTTTGCAAAACTGACCAAGATGTCAGAATGCGATTCAAAATCGAATAGTCCCACCACCCTCGAGCTTCAATGTGGCACTATACACTGCAGTATATGAGCAGTAGATGACACTCCCATACTAAAATCATCTGATATGAAGACGGTGTGGCGCGACTCGTCACTCCATAAGACTGTCTACTGTTCAATGGGCCAAGAACGATGCGAAGATAACATTGCAAACGCCGCCTAGTGTTCGTTGGTGTGATTCGGGGCTTGAGAACAACAGCCGGATAACGCACAAGAAAATCCATGCCAGATATTTCCGTGAATGGACATCTGGAGCTTTAATGTAATGTTTTTCGAGGACGGCGTTGGTTTCGTTTTCATCAATTTCTTCAAAGATCGGCGATTCCTATCGGTTAAGTTATTATATATACATTGTATGTATGTATATATATATATATATATATATATATATATATATATTTTTTTTTTTTTTTTTTGGTGTGCCTGACCGTTTTCACTGATGGAAGAACGAACTCGTTCTTCTATATTTTCCCTACGTCAGGTCCTCCGCGACTGTATAGTGGTTTCATCACAGATCTGGATCGAGTCCTGTCAATTGCTAGAAGAATTTCTAAAGTCCTCTGCAATCGAGACTGTAGTTAGCTGATCGAGGCGGAGGGAGTAGGGTTTATCTTGTGAGTTAATCGGATTTTTCAGCCGGCACCATATGCAAATCGGCACGTGAATAAACACATATAGGATATGGGTTACGCCCAGGGACAATTAAAATAATAATAATTAATAAATATTTTTTACTACGTCAGCTGTTGACTTGACGAGATTCAAGCGTGTGGCTGTTATACACAATGATAAATTTCTGAAAGATAGCCCTCTTTGAATTACGTAATATCCTTGCTGTGATTTATTCTGCTTTTTTGTGATAATTTTGCACCGTTTCACACTCGTTCACACCGTTTACTACACTGTGGTAGGGGGGGGGGTTTGTTGGTTGCTTTTAGTAGGTTAGCGTATGAGAAACAGTATTGTGCAATTTCGAAGCAGCATCAATAGCTACGCCTCTTCTCTGGAGAAGCTAAACTAACTCATTTAACCCCGAATTTAAACCGTACAACCTATTATACATAGTAGGTGAACAAAGGGTTGCAGTATACGGCCATCCGAAATCCGGAAAATTCCAAGATCCGATAAGGATTAGTTCCAAATGCTGCTGGATTTGAGATGTTCAATATTTTCATTTTCACAATCAATAAGAGACAGAATCACACTCATAAGAGACAGAATCACAATCATAATCAACAGAGTAATATTTCTATATACTTTCAAATTTTCTTTGCAAAAGTAGAAAAAATTAATTGAAACACTCACTATTTTTGAGTTTCAAGTTCAGCGTAACTTCAAAGCGTAGCCAACCAATAGCTCGCTGCAACATACTTCTTAGGATGTATTCATAGAGCGCTCTGTACATCTTCAGAAAGCTCTCAAAAAACGTTTTTTTCGCTACAAAACGAAACAACATTAAATTTTTCATATTCATTAATTGTAAATATTTAAAATTTTGTTTACATATATATCAAGACATAACAGGTGCAATATGATTTTGTATATTCAATTTAAATGGTATAAGATAATGACTGGCAACATTCCCTGAATGTACTTACTCTCTTTCTTTATGGTCCTAATATTATTTTCACTATTTTGTCATTGAAGCTGTTTTTCCAGAATTTTCAGTCAATATGTCAACTTTTTTTTTTTTTTTTTTTTTTATGAAACCCCAAACGCGAGAAGTTTAGAGCCTGTAATACTTTTAGTATTACAGGCTCTAAAAACTGTTAGTACAGTGCTTGTTAAAAGCACTGTTAAAACTCTAAAAACTTGTTAGTACAGTGCTTGGATTGGAGGTTGAGAAGACGAAAGAAGATATTTGTTGACATTGGACTTGAACTTCTGTAGACTAATTTTCAGGAAATACGTATGAAGGAAGGTTGTTCCAGAATATGGCAGTTGAATGAATAAAAGAGGAAGATGAAAAGTGGTTCTGTGAGAGTTTGAAGTTGGACAGTAAATGGATGTTGGCTGGTGGCAGCACGTGTTCAGACTGTTTTGAAAGGGAGAGCGGGAGAGAGATTCAGAAGAACAGTGCCCATGGAAGTACCTGTAGAAAAGACATGCAGCAGAAACAGTACGTCTATGACACAGCGAGTGGAGAGACCCTGTTAGAGATGAGTCATTAATTAACTAACTGTCCTCTTCTGAATGGAATCTAGCAGCCTGAGAGAGGTTTTGGGGGCACCGCCCCAGATGTGAGAACAATATTCCCTGGTAGGGCTGATTTGTGATTTGTACAGAGTGAACAGCTGTTCGGAAGAAAAGTAACACCGAGAGAAAAAGAGAAAACCATGTTTTTTAGACGCAGAGGAAGCAATATTTGTAATATGCTTGTGCCAAGAGAGATATATCATCTTGCCTAGAAATCGGAGTGTCACCAAAGATAAGCATAGGAGCTGAAGAATCCTTTTTGCGAGATATAAGACAAGACTGAGTTTTAGGATTTAAATCAACTAAGTTGTTTTTGCCCCACTGAAGAATTACCTGAAGATCGGCATTTAAGGAATTGGTAGCGGATATTCGAAAAGTTGAAGCTGATTGAGCGGGTCAAGATTTCTCGACAGGGAAAGTGGAATGCAATGTGCTATCATCGGCAAAACTATGGATAGGATTTCCATTCAATGCAAGAAGGTCATTAATATACAAGAGGAAAAGAGTGGGAGAAAGAACTAAACCTTGTGGGACACTAGCATTAGTGGAGAAGTTAGAAGACAGAGAGCCATCTACCATCACTCTCACTGAGCGATCAGAGAGAAAACTGGATAACCAATTACAAAAAGCAGTTGGCAAACCATAAGATGGAAGCTTGTTTAGTAGACCTTTATGCCAAACACGATCGAAAGCCTTTGAGATATCAAGAGCAACTGCTTGTTTCGCCGAACTTTTCCACTGAATTTGTCAATAAATAGCTAACATAAGCCAGAATATCACCAGTGGATCGACACTGACGGAATCCTTACTTGCCATTATTGATCACACGAAAGATTTCTAGGTAGTTTAAGAGTTGGCGGTTAATTGATTTCTACATTAGTTTAGAAAGAGTAGAAGTAATTGCAATGGGACGATAATTGGACGGGAGGGATTTGTCGCCCTTTTTAGGAACTGGCTGGATATGAGCAAATTTCCAAGCAGAAGGAAAAACACCTTTTGAATAACAAAGTGAAAAAAAGCGGCAAAGAACAGAAGTTCTGGACCACAGGTTTTGAGAACAAGTAAAGAAATACCATCTGGACCTGGAACTTTCTTAGCATCAAGATTCGTGAAATATTTTTGACATCCTTTTGAAGGAAGACCACAGGAGGCATTGAATGGAGCGTGTTGGGAATGGTCGGAGGTGTTTTACCAAGATCATTAATACATGAGTTAGAAACAAAATGGGATGCTAGCAGGTCAGATTTATTCTTGGCTGAAGTGACAACAGAACCATCTCGTTTTGACAGAGGTGGGAGCAGAGATGGGCAAAAGTTGCAGCCAATAGCTTTGGTAAGAGACAAGAATGCTCGGCTACCATTAGAGCAAGAAGCAAATTTTCTTCTCTTAGCCTGTTCAAACTCTAGTTTGGACTGATTAATAACTGCTTTACAATTGTTGCGAGCTTTGGTGTAGGCAGAAAATGAAACTGAAGAATTGGAAGCAAGCCAATCACAATATGCAATTTTCTTCTCTTGAACAGCCTTAGCACATTAATTGAAAAACCAAGGTTTAGATAAAGGACGAGATTTTAAACTGGTGTGTGGAATAAAGGATTCGACTCCTACAAGAATAATTTCACTGACACGATCTGAGCAAACGTTGACATCAGAAGTTTTGAAAGAGTAATCCGACCAAGGAAAAGAAATCTCGCAGGTCATACCATTTTGAATTCTTGTAATGCCAAACAACACGAGGTTGGGAGTAGCCATAAGATAAAGACTCCATTGGAGAAGAGACAATCACTAAGTTGAAGGACCACTCACTTCGACCGTGTACTTAGAAGAGTTGTTTGTGAGAAAAAGGCTGTGTGGTTAGGATTGTCCTGTTTTCTGGTAGGTAAATGAACAATCTGTGTGAGGTCATTAGTAATTGCAAAAGCTTCAGCATCTCGACCAGCTGGGTCGGTGTGACCAGAAGACGAAAGCCAGTTGGAGTTGTGAACATTAAAATCACCAAGTACAATTACCTGGCTGTTAGGAAAGTTGGACTGGAGAAAGTCAAGTTGCAAAGAGAGGAAGTCAAAGAGATCCAAATGATTAGTAGAATTGGGAAAACGGTACAGACAACAGATCAATTTGACAGAATGAGGTAGAGAGATTTTAACCCAGAGAAGGTCGAAAAGAGGAGATTCCAAATTACCCAGTGTCTGACAGGGTCGGAACGGAAATATGCAGAAGTATCACCTTTGAGACGAAAGGAATCATACAGCGAATAATTTGGGCAACTGAGATGAGCTGTGGTTGAATCAACCGATAACTGAGATTCTGTTAGAAAAAGTACATGGGGTTTGGCAGACTGCAAGTGGAAATGGACATCGTTAAGATTAGAACTGAGACCAGGTATATTTGTGAAATGGACTAGGAAGTGTTTGGGAGGTTTAGATCTTTTCTCAAATAAGCTTACTCTATTAGTTTGACAATTCATGGTGTATTCAATAGTAAGAAAAATGGGGGGGGGGGAATGCTGTATTAAGTATGAAATTTTTGGATCTGGGTAAGAATATACTCAGATTATTGACATAACGTGGCCTCGACAATGCTTCCTCCCCTGCATACACACTACTCAGACTCCCCCTCCAGTCACTATCTGGCAGAATACAGGTAACGAGATTATACACTACTGATCCGGAAGCCTCCTGGACAGTTACCAATAGCTTCGGTCCGGTGTACTAACTAGCGGCCAACCTGCGAACACCATTTTAGAGCTGTACCCTCGAAATGTAAGGAAGTTTGGACCTCGCCATGATGTCCATCTTAACCTAAAAAGTCATCAGTCATACTGCATGATGGAAGATATGGGGAAGGGTTGGACGGAACTAAACTTGACTAATATTACCAAGAAAGTCAATTCGCTAGACGATGAAACAGCTGTCAGCCATTTCGCTCAGCATCAGTTATTGTCTTTCAATCCTTGTGAAATCAACATCTGCTTAACGTTTGGACCAATAAATATACTACCTTTCTCTTTTACATCAGCAGTTTTGTAAACAGATTGTATGAGGATCCAGTGCTTTAACAAATTGTTTGATTAGTCCCTTGCTTCCACCGCTCCATACTGATATGGAGTGGTAGAAGCAAGGGACTGTTTTTTTTTCCTTCTTTTTTTTTTTTTTTTTTTTTAACCTTTTTAACTTTGATATACCACCAATACAAATGTGATAGGCGTAAGATGATCGCTCTCTCTCTCTCTCTCTCTCTCTCTCTCTATATATATATATATATATATATATATATATATATATATATATATATATATATATATTCCAGGTATACTAAAAAGTAATTACGACTACTACCATACCGCTAATGTTCACTTGCAACGACAGGTTGTCTTGATGACCCATATGCATTAAAAAAAGTGCGCCTATGTGCAACCCCATCATCATTATAACGTCTCACTGAAAACGTGCTGTAACCAATAATATTATGCATCTCTTGCTTCGACCCTATATATCTATAAACATAACGAAACGAGTAGGGAGATAACATGCACGTTAATTAAGTAGCTATAGCAAATTGCAAACAAACAAACCCCTATGAATATTAATGGCTCTTTTATTTATATAATCATCACAGCATTGGTACGCACATATATGCTTGTAATATGTATGTATAAATATCGCAAAAATATTTATTTTTATTTTTATTTTATTTTATTTTATTAATAGCAAGGTACACAACAGGTAACCATTAACAGTGTATCTGAAAGCTTCATTGCCCCAAAAATATTGACAGTAGAGGGGAAAAAAAAAAACCAATTACATCGTTGGATTCCGCATCCAAAGTACATATAACGAACAGTTAAACTTTTTTTTTTTTTTTTTTTTTTTTTTTTTGTAACGTACTACTTTTGACTCTGAAATCGATTTCCTGAGATTCTTCGTATAAAACGTTCCGTGGCATTCATTTCGAATACTTTTCAAGGTAAAGTTAATGATACCGGAATGTTTAACTGAGATCGGTAAATTCATCGAAAATAAGCCAAGAAACAGCCACTTCTAAAAAAAATTTTGGCAGGTTTCATGTATTCGCATATCGACGAATTATTTCAGTAAATCTGATGCCAGCAGTTAGCATCAGTAGTGGCATATGATGCAAGAAAGCAAGCTCAGAGCGTCAGCAAAAAAAAAAAAAAAAAAAAAAAAAAACGAAGAAAAAATAATATAAAAACACTTCCACTATCACTTAACCATTCCCTCCAAAAGGTTTGTCTGGTTCTTCCTTCAATTTATTTAAACTATCAACTTACACAACGACAGATGGAAATTTGTTCCACCAATCAAATCAACCAACCAACCACTCGCTGGGTAAAGGCAAATTTCTGCGCATCTATTCTGCAACTCAAGCAGTACTCAAAGTGTGGCCTGACCATTGCCTTATGTAAAGGGATAATCACCTCCTTATCTCTGCTAGCCAATTTCCTGTATATCATTGACAAGATACCATTGGCCTGCTCTGGAAGCCCAGGGCCATTTCATTTTCCACTACCTGAGTCTAGTACCACACAGTTGGCAGTTACTCTGCGGTTACTGCTACCCACATGCAGTACTTTGCATTTGCCAATTTTAAACTTAAGTTGTCACTTCGCCCATCTGCCTAACTTTTCTAGATCCTGTTGCATCAACAGTTAAACCACTTATATCATGTGGACCAATCTGATTCATCCCCTTTTTCTTTTTAAATAAAGAAATCTTTGCTGTTCAGCTCATTTTAGATACGTAAGTCACTCCTTGCTACCATAATCCCTTAGAAGGTGAGAACTGCAAGTTATTTTAAAAATTATCGTTACAATAGGTTGCATTAGCACACATTTTCAAGTTGGTTCCAATTTCATTAACTGCTGTCAAGATACATAAAAGTTTATGGGGCTTTTCTAATGAAGAGCACAAGTAGATTAATTTTAATCACATTGTCGATTTAACAGTTGAGCTTCTAAGCTTTATTTTAAATTTTATATAGTTCTAAATAGACGGTCACCATCTTCATGGAAGGTTGCAGTGTTTTTTTATGAGAGTATGGGGTTAGCGTTTACTCAGTACTGCACGTTTCATTATACACTTAAACTGGATGATAAAATTGAATATCAGTTTGTATAATGATTAAAACAACTTTAGTTGTTTTGCAGTAGTAACCTTAAATGCTTTGGCTTTTTTTGTTTTGTTATTTTAATTTTATTTTATAACATAAAAATAAATTTTTTTAAAACATAAAACAATAGAGATTACAGTATTTATTTATATTTATAAAATATATACTGTGAGATATATAAATATACCAAAATTCCAGGGCTTCTCTCTCACTTCGTGCCATTGTTTTAGTTTAAATGGTATCCAAGTGGTGAGACTTTTTCTGATCTCAGAGGACCTTTGTGTTATAAAATGTAGTAGTAGTAATAGTAGTGGCATGTGATGCAAGACAGAAAGTGTATGAGCTTATGCAGCATCAGCCAAACAAACAAACAAAAAACACACCATTCCCTCCAAATGGCTGTCCAGTTCCTCCTTAAATTTATTTAACCTATCAACTTCCACGACAGATGGAAGTTTGTTCCAGCAATTAACCACCCACTGGCTAAAGGCAAATTTCCGCACATCTATTCTACATCTGTCTTTTCTTAATTTGAATTTATGCCCCCTTAGGTTCGTAATCTGAACAAGTGGAAGGATCCCATCAGAATTCAGCGTGCTCAACCCATTCAAGGACTTATACACCTCAATCAGATCACCGCACAGGTGCCTAGTCTCCAGCCACTGCAATTTGCAGAACTTAAGCCTCTCTTGGTAAGAGGATCCCTTCATTCCCCTCACCAAACTTGTTGCCTTCTCTGTACACGCTCAAGCAAATCTACATCCTTCCTAAAATGAGGCCTCCAGACCTGCACGCAGTACTCAAGGCGTGGCCTGACCATTGCCTTATACAGAGGGACGATCATCTCCTTTTCCTTGCTAGCAAAATTGCTATATATATTTGACAAAACCCCATGACCTGCCCTGTCAGCCTGTCTGCATTGATCAGAAAACTTCATATCTGACTGCACAATTATTCCCAGGTCTTTTTCATTTTCTACCACCTTAAGTGTAGTACCACACAGTTGGTACGTTTCTCTGGGGGTTACTTCTACCCATATGCAGTACTTTGCATTTGTCAAGGTTAAACTTCAGTTGCCACCTCTTAGGCCATCTGCCCAAATTATCTAGATCCTTTTGCAGTAGCACACTGCCATTACTGTCATTACCACCCTGCCAACTTTGTATCTGCAAACTTCGATACTAAGCCTGATATACCTTCATCAATATCATTGATAAATATACAAAACAACAGAGGACCCAACACCGAACCCTGTGGGACTCCACTAATAACATTAGTCCACGAAGAGCACCACCCATTAATTACCACCCTCTGTCTTCTCCCACTCAACCATCCTTTTATCCATTATATCAACATACCCTTAATACCATTCTGCTTCAATTTTTACAATAGTCTTCCATGCGCAAGTGTCAAAAGCTTTCCTGAAATCCAAATATATGATACCAAAATTATTTTTTGCATCCAGTTCCTTTGTAACCACATCATAATATCCTATCAAATTTGTCAGACAAGACTTTCCCTTAACAAACCCATGCTGTGTCTGAACTATTGCTGCAGTTTTGTCTAGATGATCCTCCAATGCATCTTTAACCAGTGACTCCATTATTTTACCCGGAACACAAGTTAAACTAACTGGTATGTAATTACTCGTGTCACCCTTCGATCCGCCTTTGTGAATTGTGGGTACATTTGCACATTTCCATTCTGTGGGGACCTTCCCTGTGTCCAAAGATGCTCTCATAATTATGGCTAAGGGTCTGCTTAGTTGCTTTGCCGCTTCCTTTAAAATAACTGGATAGATCCCATCCACCCCAGGTGCCTTTATGTTTAACTTCAACAATTTTAATCCTCCACTTTGCTCTCAGTTATTATAAAATCATTAAGCATCCTGCTATAATTCGATAACCTTCTGCCATTTTCAAACCTTAATAACTCCTCATGTGTGAATGTAGATGCAAAATACTCATTCAGTTTGTTTGCTATCTGAGCAGGATCATCAACAGTCGAACCATCGATATCAAGTGGACCAATCAGATTCATCCCCTTCCTTTTAGAGTTTATTATAAGTAAAGAAATCCTTGCTGTTTTTTTTTAGCATCCTTCGCTAAAGATTTCTCGTAATCGACTTCGCCTGCCTAACCTCCTTTGTGATCTGATTACAGACTAGCTTATATCTGCCATAGGCTTCTGAGTCGCTTGATAATTTATATGCATCCCATGCATATTTCTTCTCTGTCACGAGTCTCATTAGTTTCATTAGTTCATTTGATAACCATTTAGGCCTAAACCTTGAACAATATTTCTTAATAGGTATGAAACTTTTAGTAGCTTCCACGATTAATTCATTGAATGCTCCCCACTTAGAATTTACTGTTGGTAACATCGTCAGTTGATTCCACTGTGCAGAATTTAAAAACTGTCTGAGACCACTGTACTCACCTTTACGGAAGCAAAAACCCTTTCCTTTACTCCTGGATATAATGGTAATTATATCATTAAGTAAATCCCACATAAGTACACTGTGATCACTGCCACCTAGTGATTCCATTTGTCGGCTAAACGTAAACGTGTCGTTTTATGTTTACGAAAATGCTAAACTAATATATGCAAAAACAATTTCAATATATAAAAAAGATATTATTAGATTATTTCCTGTAAGTTGGAAAAAAGTCGCGAGTTAGGGTTGAATTTGAAAGTGTCTGCAATTCTGGCCATGCACGATAGGAGGGAGTATATGATGAGAGCCTTGTCAATCAAATCGGCCCTGGAGAGATTGTGCAAGGCTCACGGGGTAGAATTTTTCACAGCGTGGTCTGTGCTTGTTAGATTGTTTTTACAGGAATGGGACACACTTAAATAGAAAGGGTTTAAAAATATATGTTGATGCTATCGAGGCAGTTTTAGGTGGATCGGAAAATTGCTAGCTTTGGGGGGGGGGGGATACACCGACTAAGAGGATAACAGTAGTCGCTGGCAGAGGTGAAAGTGATTCCTGCACTGCTTCTATTGGAATGAGAAGCCGTCTGGAAAACAATGTGCAAGGTATTTCAAGGACTGCTGGGAGTCATCGCGGAACAAGTAAACACATGGGCTGTGTTAGGGTAGCTAAGAATAAGAACAGGTGTATGTATACTTGCATGTAGAACAATGCTAGGAGTACAGTAAATAAATTCGTGAACTTGAAAGTGCAGGTCAAGACATCAAAGGCGGATATTGTTGGAATATCAGAGACGTGGTGTCACACAGATATAAGGAATGCAGAACTGGAATCTGGGGAGTACAATGTGTACAGAAAGGATGGACAGATTAGGAAGGGAGGAGTGATTATGCTGTTAGTTAAGAAACACAAAATCTAAGGCAGTACCATCCAGTTGAACATGGGTGGCCAGTACAATATTGAGTCAGTTTAGTGAGACGTTAGCACTGGAAAAGCAAAATTGAGAGTAGGAGTGTGCTATAGGCCTAACGACTCTGCTGAGAACTAACAACTGTACAGAGAAATAGAGTGGGCCAGTAAATCATATTGTCTTATAATGGAGGATTTTAACTTCCCAGATATTGAATGGAACTTGTGGTTTGGTCACTCGCATACTATCAGGAGTGATTATTCGTGCATCAAGAATTTGCAGTGATAACAGTGTGCTGATGGAATTTACTCAAAGATGTATGATGAATTTACTCATCAGGGGTAATGGGAAGGGTTTTTGCTTTCGTTGTTGATGTTGTTTGTTTGATTTATTGGTGCAAAGGGCTACTAAGGCCATAATGCACCTATTACAATATTATTTGGTACAGGCTTGATAAACAGGTGGATTTAGATTAGATGGGTTTTATTTATTGTTCTCAGGAAGTTAAAGATATCATTTATATCTGGTCGGTCTCCGAGAATTTTCTGTAAAGTAAGTTGATTAGAGGAAGATAGATGTGAAGAGAAAGCTGTTTGTCGTTCTCTTAAATGTAATGGGCAATCAAGAATAAGATGTTTTACTGTGAGCTGAGTTTGGCAGTTGCTGTATAGTGGAGAATCGTCCCTTGTGAGTAGGTAACAGTGAGTTAGGTGGGTATGCCCAATCCGCAATCTAGAAAGTACAACTTCTTCCTTCCTATTCCCTCTGAGGCTTGATGGCTACAGCTTGTGATCGTTTTTAATTTGGAAAAATTTATTGGTTTTGTTCTCCTGCCAAATGAACAGCCAGTTTTTCCTTCCAGACGTATTTGTAATAGGTGTACGGTATCTGGATGTTATGAGACTCGCATTCGTAGCGGAAAAATCTGCATTTTCGTTGCCTGTGATTCCAGAATGTCCAGGTATCCAACAGAAGATTATTTTTGCTCGTTTGTATGAAGCGGCGCTAAATTTAATTGAAGTTGTTGTAAATAGGGGTGAAGGAAGTTTACGATGAAGAGGAGATACAGCGCTGAAGGAGTCTGTATAGATTATTGTTTTAGGGTATGAAGACGCTTCTTTAATGCCATCAGGATAGCGTACAGTTCTGTGGTGTAACTACTGAACTCCAAAGGAAGCTGACGACATATTGTTAAATTTGGCAGTACTGCAGCTGCACCAACTTTAGTGTCTGTCTTGGAGCCATCCGTGTAAATTTGAGAATAATAAGAGAACTGAAAGGAGCGAGCCGCATGAGAATTTGCTTAATATTGTAATTTTGAAGAGAATGCTTTCACTATTGTTGGAAATGTTTATCAATAA
This sequence comes from Mastigoproctus giganteus, assembly GCF_048544385.1. Taxonomy (NCBI): domain Eukaryota; kingdom Metazoa; phylum Arthropoda; class Arachnida; order Uropygi; family Thelyphonidae; genus Mastigoproctus; species Mastigoproctus giganteus. The sequence continues at coordinate 71,287,538 of NC_143576.1, forward strand.
TTGCCAAGGCGGTATAGCCATGCTTTCATTTGGAATTATGTTATAATAATAATAAATTCTTTATTCATAGAAATGTAGGATACGATTCCCGCTAGAGGCAACCAGAGGAATCGTACAATTAACTGGACACATTACATTCAGTACATAAAAAACTACTTGGGTACACAACAAATACATAGACAGTGCAATAGACAATCTAATATTGCATTAAATAGATTTTATAATTATTATAATAGATTGATTATACAGAGCTTATATTGTATTATATAGATTTTATAGTTATTATAAACAAGTTGCAACACATTGAGACAGTCTGGAAACTTTCACTGGGAGTTGACTAGTTCAGCCGACAATTGCAGGAATACTGAATGCACTTCACTATGGATTTCCATATTTAGGCTCCAAGAAGTGTTTAAATTATGTAATCTAATTCCGTATGGTTTATTTTTATACAAATTATCCCATTTTGGTGTGAAAAGATATTGCCATATTGGATGATTTGGCAAACTTCTGATCTTAGCTGCATAATTTAATAGCAGAGCATGCCGACGAAGGAATAGGGGTGGTTCATGTGCTTCTGTATTGAGACTCTGAACTGGTGAAGTACGAAAAGCTCATAGGACAATTCGGAGAGCATTGTGATGTACAGGATCAAGCCATTTCAATACGCTCTATCTTGCTGAGTAATATACAGTAGACCCATAGTTTAGTCTCGATCTAATTAGTGAACGGTATAGGCGTAGCAGCAACCCATGATATAGCAGAAATTGTCCTAAGTAGATTCGGCTTTCTTAGACAAGTTGTATGGATATGTTTAATATGTTCTAAAAAACTTAATTTTTTATCCAGAATTACTCCAAGAAATCTAATACTTTGTTGATAAGTAATTGGATAAGAATCGAGTTGTAAATCTGGATCGGGATGTAAATTTCGTTTACGGCAAAAGTGTATTGCTGTTGTTTTTTGCTTTGAGAATCGATAACCATTATTTTTCCCCCCTGAACAAGCTTGTTAACTGTGCCTTGAAGCTGTCTTTCAATCACACGCATATTTTGAGAGTGACATGAGATTGCCAGATCGTCTGCATACAGGTATATTTCCACTGTGTCAGGAATGTATGTGGTAATTGAATTAATTCTGATGGTGAAGAGCGTGGCACTAAGCACGAACCCGGAGGGACTCCTTCTTCTTGCACAAATGTTTGCGAGAGAGCAGAGTGAATACGTACTTGAAAGGACCTATTGCTCAAATAGTTCCGGATAAATTTCGAAAGATGACCTCGAAGACCGGATTCAAAGAGATCGTGAAGAATCCCATATCGCCAGGTTGTGTCAAAAGCTTTTCAATATCAAGACATATCATCACTAGGTGTTCATTCCTGAGAAATGCATTTCGAACGTTTCCTTCAGCTTTCACCATGAGGTCAAGTGCAGATCTACTTTTTCGAAAGCCATATTGATTTCGACTTTGGATATTTTCCGTCTCCAGGAACCATGTCAACCTGGCATTAATCATTTTCTCTAATGTAAATTAACAAATAGTATGATTTCTTAAACATTATGTTAATGTTTATTATTAAATGTAATTTAATTAGGTATATACGCGGTTTCTCTTAATCGTTGCCATATTTATAGAAATCGGAAATGTTCTGTCAATATAGGCCCCGTTGTAACGCGTAGTGCCGTTCTGTTCTTTATTTCTCTTAGATGGTATAAATATTTTTAGAATTTCTACCCAGAATTAGCAATTTCACGAGAGTATTGAAGCAACTTCAACTTTCGTGTAATTTAACTCATACTTGTTTACTATATTTTCGTATATTGCTAGATGGTGAATATATTTACTTGTTTTTGGGAACTATGTCTTTAAAAAAAAATATTTTCTCAAATTATATAATTATATTCTATATTTCGCACTTTTCATTAAAGTGGGTTCTTGAGCCGATTTGCATACTCCCGAATAATTCAAGGAAGAAAGCCCTACTCTCTCTCTCTCTCTCCACCTAATATCAGCTAATTATTGTACAACCTCGATTGAAGAAGGCTTTAGAAATTTTAAATATCTATACTTAAAAATACAGATACAGTCTCATACTGATTCCTTGATAGAACTATACTATCGTTGTGCATATTGTATTATCTGCTTTTAAAATTTATTTACGTATATTAATATTTAAAGGTAAGTGTTTCATTTCAAGCAGTTATAACTGCTCTAAATGATAGACTCTTTAGGAGAAAGTCCATATAAACTTAAAAATAACTTTAATCGCTTTTATACAGCACTATATAAATCGCACTGGAATCACTTGATCTTGAATTCGCTTGGCACACTGTACAGAAGGTATTTCCCCTTTGGTAGATCAATGGTTGAGGATATCCAAGAACTCCATCTTTTAAAATAACTATGACATTAATTTAAAAAAAACATGACTTAGTTCGTTGCTTTGCACAGGAAAGTGTTTCACAGGGTTATCTGGTTGATCATATGTGATGTTCTTCATCCACTCACGTTGATATTGTATGAAAAAAAAAACATCATGGGAATCCTCTTTCTCGAAACTTTATTAAACATGTTGAACAGACAACTTGTGTGATCGAGACCCGATATTAGGGGGTCTCGATCACACAAGTTGTCTTTCCAACATTGTATGATGAAATCTCTTGCGATAGCCTGATTTCTTGTGATTTTTTCAAGTTAGGGAATTAAAGAAAAACCATAAAAATTTTGTATTTTTTTTCTCGTGCTGGACTGATTTCCTGATAGAACTGTACTATCATTGTGCATATTGTATTATTCACTTTTAAATTTTATTTATTTATATACATTAATATTTTTAATTTTATTTATCCTCGTGTACTGAATATTTCTTTGACGTACACTTTACTGGACGCATGCCTGTAGTGTATATCATATTTTACAGTGCAAAATTAAAGGAATGAATAACGTTGGAAAGCATATTCTTTGCAAATACCATCTAGGTAGCAAACGCGTATCAAATAAAATTTAAGTTCATAGAAGACAAAGAATACGAAAGAAGATACGATAAATATAATAGACAGTGATGTAACAGCAACAGCGACAAAAAAATGAAACCAAGTTGGATGGTATTGTGAGGTCATAAAAGTGCAATAACAAGTATTGCACAGAAGATGAACTGAAAGTAACTTTACAAATTGCAAATAACCTTTAAAATAATAATTTATCAAATTCTAATTTGTCTACTTTATAAATATATTTAGAATCTAATACGTTAATGAGTAAATGAAGGGAAAGAAACATACTTAAGTAGTTAAAGGGAATATGAATGAGATGCTATAAAAATATAACTGAAACAGTAACATAACACTGTATAATGAAATGCAACAAACTTCGAGCTCTTCTAGCCGTAATAGCTGTACTAAATGATAAAATAAATAAATTCGTGACAGAAGATTTAGGCAAACGGATGATCTGCGCTAGGTGCATTATGTACGAGTTAACTGGTGAACAAAGAGCAAGCTCATCAAACAGTGCAGAACAAATTTAGCAGAGAGTCGAAAAGTACGAAGAGCTCTTCCTCCTTGCTCGATTCAATCGCAACACCTGGTGTTTCCCAATACGATCCATAAGCACGGAAAGGCGATGAACAATTTCTCTCTCCGAGACTCAGAAAATTTCGTTTCCAAAATTCAAAGTGACATTGATCAGTTCTGTCCTTTGATAGCAGAAGAAGTGTATTGTCATATATTAGGGCTACCTGAGAACACCTCATTCACGTGTGTTCTCTGAATCCATGAATTCCATATTCTGCGGAACGGAGTGGAAATAGGCCATAAAATTTTGCGTAATTAACGAGGTTTGAACCAGGGCCATTTTCCACCCAGTGCATTCCTTTGTAATTGGCAATATTGCCTCATGAACACTTTACCGATGTCATTAGATCATCGCCTCCGAAACGTTCATACCACATCTTAAATTATCCCAGTATTTAAAATTTATCCCCTTTCGTGTTTCTAATCTTATAGGTTAGATATCAAATCACATCTTGCATATTTTTTCATCATTTAAATGTTTTCATACGTTCAGTCGCAGCCGACTTTCGGAGACTTTATGGGCGAGTTGCCTCCATGCTGTCCGGGTCTTCAACAGCTTCTTACAAGTCCTTCATGCTCACGCCAGTGTCGAGCCAGCGTGTTCTTTGCCGACCTCTTCTCCTTGTTCCACTCACCTTTCCTAGCATTACCGATTTTTTTATCATTTAAATAATCATTTAATACCGATTACTTAAACATTGGCATTTCATGAGTTAACATCAGTTAACTAGACATGGAACGTCCTATAATTTTTTTATGTACGAGATGAAGTACAAGTAAACCATATTAAACATTGTCATCCCATTCTCATCTGGAAGATGCTGCATTTCAATCTAACATTTTAATTTTCACGATAAAAATATGACTGCTCAAATTGGATCCCTGAGTATATTTCGAAGAGGATTTTATATTCCAATGTCGTAATTTTTAACAAAATATGTTTGTATTAATCCTTAATGCACTGTATCTGAAGTGTGTTTGCTGAAAACATAAACCCGAAGTACACCGATTATAATATGGCATATTTTGTTTAAGTTGTTTTGAATATAAATACGATTAAATTAATTATTGAATTATCGTGCAAATGGCAAAAGTGAATCATTCTTGATAGTTATAATGGAAAAAAAATATACAGATTTAAAATATAAAAAATATTGGCCTAAAAGTATAATACTTCTCATGTGTTATGTACAAACTTCGGCATGGTCTGACTACGCACGGTATGATGGTTTGCATTTCTTAAATAATAATTATATTGTCTTCTGTAGCTTGAAGGATTATAGCTGTACAATTATACGTAAGTATTTAGCCTACTACAAAGTGGGTAATCGAATTTCTAATTAAAGAAAATCGTATGGAATGGAAAACGCTTTTAATATTTTAGGGTTGTTGTTGTTGTTGTTGGGTTGAGTAGCATCAGCGACTAAGGTCATATTGCTCCATATATGCTGTCTGTAAACTGACTGTTCTGTGGTTGATTTTATGTTTTCTTGACGAAAAACCATGCTCCGTCACATGAGACCGACTAACTCAGCCACGTTGTGAAAAAGGCCCAACATCATCGACGGGAATCGAATCTGGTCTTTTCCACCCGGTGTGGAGGACGACGATTTTACCAACTATGCTACCCACGGGGGAATATTTGAAAGTAATTGCATTGAATAGCTAAAAGTTTGTGAGATCGTTTGGAGAGTTGTTGGAATCATTTTTAAATGCATTTCAATTGACCGCCGCCAATTCCGATCAAGAAGTACACATATGGAACTTTGTGTTCAATATGGAACAAGTAATGACCATCCCAATCAGTGTCAACCACCAATCCTGAATACCTGTAGGATAGTGAGAAAGTTCCTCGACCAACAGTTAATTAACAGTTACTGGATACAACCAACCACCCCATGCACTTGGTACGTACATGGGATAGAACAAATGCCATAAGGAGAAAAAAAATCCAATAATAATAATGTAAGCCTTACATAAATGTTTGTAAAGTGAAACCAAGTTAACTGAAATAATACTAATAATAATAAAATCATTGTTATTAACAATATCTACCTAATACCAATACAGGCCCAGACCAAGGTATTTCCACTCCCAGGACAGAAAAATTTTCGGCGTCCCTTTACTAAGAATATACTGTATATATATATATATTTTTTTTTTTCATGATTTGTAAAATTTGGCTCTCTCGGGCAAGGGCCCCGCTAGCTCGTACCTTAATCCGGCACTGCACCAATATCAATCGGCTGAAATGAATAAATTACTCACTGTGTACTCTCAATTTTGTTTTTAGTTTTTCCGCTAACTTTAAAAGAATGGGCAGCAAAACGCCACCGTAAAGATTGGAGAGGAAACTACAGGGAATAACGTGAAACTCGAAGCTATAGCTGGCAGTGCTCTAATTCACAGGTGTTTAACACGGTTCCGATGTGTCAAGATTGCGTAGCAGGTAGATGAACATTTCAGCAGATGCAGTGTCATATAGCAAGTAATTGCACGCAGAATGAAAATGCTCCCGTTTTCTTCAACACCTACGATAATACAATTTTTTTTTACGAAGAACTTGTTTACAGTAGTCTGTAAGGAAGATTAGGCACATGCCTCGTTTTAGGGACATATTACAAAAATATGCAAAATTAACTTAAATAAAATGAAGATGAACAAGTTAGCACCGAAAACAAAACGGTGTATCTTTGTTATGAAGTAGTAAACTCCTCACATTTAGTTATAAAAATGTCAGATATTTTATGGAAAACTATTGCTTCTCTTTTTAACCCGTTCTACTCTTTCTGAATAACACTTGGCAAAGTGCAAAGCTATATATAAAGAAAACTTTTGATTAAATCTTTTTTTTAGGCATATCTTTATACTGTTCTCTTTGATTTCTAATTACTTATTTGCAAATACAGTATAATGCTGCCAACTACATATGACAATATTCTCCAACGAGAAGAAAGTGTTATGTTTGTACACCACTCTGGAACTTCTGTTATGAGGAAAGAACAATAAAAAAGTGCTAGCAGATAAAACTGTCTATCTTTCTCGTAAGGTGATAAAATTCTTCACTTCATTCCGCTGTCCATAATTTAGACACAGCGAGATGACTGTTGAGATATAAGTCGTCACGACCCGGGGCTCGGCTTTGACATTATTTTCACAAAAATGACGAAGAACTTTGAAGAGTAACGTTCCGGAACCTGAAAGCCATCATAAATTGTATTTGTGTTTACTTACCGGCCTTCACGGTGCTCGAAGAAGGAAAATTTACAGTTCTTTCGTTGTTCTTCCATGAACCATTTTCTTGTTGAATCACCTTAAATCTTTGTTCAGCGAACTAGCTGCGACGGCCTTACCATTTTCCGTTTATTAAACAGAAGCCACATAATTCACTCAGGGATGTCCTTTGCAGTATAAATGGTAGTCAGATAGAATTTTACGGATAGGTCTATAAGCATCGGAGAGACATAGCAAGACAGAGTTATTACTCAGTATTTTTTCCATCCGATTTTCTCTCAACAAATCGTCTTTGCGCTTTCCATCTTGTAACGGTGGAACAGTTGCTATCAGAAAGTTTAGTTTATCCCTTGTAGAACTAAAAATGGTAACTTTCCTAATGTAATAAGTCTCTTGCCCTTTACTTCCTCAGTAATCTTAGGATAATGAAGCCACGAAGTATGTGGTTATAAACAGAAACTTTAACCAAAGTTCATTAACTCCTTTTTTCGCGACCAGATGTCTTTGTCGCGATTCTTTTTCTACCACTCTTCGGATATTAGGCAGCGTTAAGCTCCACGGTTTTAATAGTACTATCGTCTAGATACTCCAGATGAGCATAAAGTGATTTAGTTGTCAGCTTGTGTAGGATTTTGATGGAACATCAATATCTAAGGCTATAGGAACCCAAATCAAATGGTAATAAAAGCAACTTTATATTCGCAACGTCTTGATGTAACTTAATCAAAGGTTGATTGAGCGCACCTACTTTACAGTGTGCAAAATCAGTTTAAGGTAATAGCGTAAGGTTAAATAAATAGGCTACACATGATGTATTCGAAAGGTATTTTGCATTCTTGTCAAACTATGGGAAAATGTTCTACCGAGCACAGAGATGATAAAAGTTCACATGGACATAGGTTCGGAAACGATCCCCTACTGAAACGCAGCCTGTTTTCTTTTTCATTGAGTAAGATGATAGGTAAATTTGAATCATTTGAATATCTGACCACTATAGATGACGCAGATTTTAGAAGAAATCCATGGACTGGCATGGCAGTAACAGATTTCTTCCACCCATCCATGATCACACAATGCACTACTGGTCATGGACGGTTGGATGAGTGTTAGAATCTTAATATCGTCTGCATAAGTGCATGCATCATCCCTACCCTTGCAGAACGAGATCATCATGGCGGTAAAGAGAAGTCTAGATAAGACTCCACCCTGTGGAACTCCTGCATGGAGTTGGCGTTGGAGAATCTGACTATCTGTACGGTAATAAATGCACCGACAAGTAAGTATAGCCTGTAGAAACTTCAGCAAATTTCCTTTTATTTGGAAGGCGTGTTAGAGCAGATGAAGTAAGGCATGTATATCCAGTCTATCGAAGGCTGCTTTTATATCGGCGACGCGTGGCCTCTTCCTTTCGATTTGAGGCAGAAACTGGATAGGCACGACAGATGGGCCATTTTTATCGGAAAGAGTTAGTTACCACTAATGCTATTGTTGTTTTGGTATTATTCGGGGCATAAACTTCGAAGACTATAGTGCGCTAATCCTATGGCTTATTCACTAATGCATTTTGCTTAAAATACCGACTCTTTTGGTTTACGCATAATTTATATTTGCTTGTCTAAAATAAGGGATTTTGTATTTTATACTGAAAATGGCTATAATTAGCTATTGGTTATAACAGTTTTAGTAACTGGAAAATTTTCGGAGATATGTCTGTTGTCAGTGTTGGTAACGAAAGAGTGTGATATTTTGGGTAAGGTTTAAAAGGCTATGTGGCATCCACGTGAAACATTAGGAGAGTTAAATAAAAAATAACATATTGTTAGTATTGTTACACAGTCACAGCAGAAGGGTGGACATTTTTGGCTCTATGCAAGCAGAAGAGAGTAACATTTGGGTGTTCGATTTTTAATCTGTTCAGTATAACCTCTTGTTGTCTCATACTTGTGCTCCATTGGTGAACGTCGGTGTTATCCATTTAGGCCCGACGTAGCCGAGTGGTCAAGCGCCAGAATGCAGAAGCACATGCGCTTTGAATGAACCGCGGTTCAAGTCTGAGTCACTGATAAATATGGTTGATTGTATTCATTGTCAAAAAATAACCAGACATTTTAAATACGTGCACAAGAAACCATGCTGACGCAGCTTCCGGGCGTGGGATCTCACTCTGATTTGGGTTCCACATTCACGTCTGCTACTAACCGCATCTAGGAGTGGGATACATTTGAGCCAACTTGGGAGCTCATTCTTTCTTTCTTCCTCTTGACTTCTACATCTGGCCTTCCACATTCCTAACCGTGAAGTAGGGCCGATACCGGCCGTCGTCCCCCAGTTTTGGAGTGTGGCAGTCGTTCTTATGCTGTTTCTTTCACGCGATATGTACTTTACCATCTACCCTTATTTAGGGCTCCTCGCCTACGTGGCCTTCAATACTCCTGCTGGTCTGTGGAATGTCTTCCCTGCTCTTTTTGCCTCTTCCTCTCACTCCTTTCCTTGGGCCTTTCCCCTCTTTGCTCTGCTGGAAGGACGGCACATTAAAGGTCCTTCCTGGTGATCGTGCCACCATTACCCACGTTTTGGAAATTTATGCAGCCTCAGAGTACTTATTTGAGGATTTATGAGTAGAGGAACCGTAAGATATGAGTAATGTAAAGATCAAAAATAAAGTTTAACATTCAGTAGTTAGTTTATTTAATCAGTAAATTCTCTTCCCAGTGACATGCTTTGTTATTTGTCACTTCGTTCATTTTATTCTTTTAAAAGAATCAAGAAACAGTTAGACGATAATTATTTATTTACCTTTAACTTCTATTAATCAAGGGAAAAAATTAATTAATTTAATAAATAAAGATGTAACGCGCCTGAAACGTAACGTACTGTACATTAACTAACTTGTTGATAACAGAAACGCGGTGTTTTGGTCAAGTCGGATACTGATTGAGGGCGTGATAGTCTGGCTCGACGCTGTTCCAGTTCATTGCAAAAGTGTTCAATGGAGTTGAGATTTTCGCTTTGGGAAGGCCAATGAAGCTACCCCACAGGGAGTGGGATGACACACTCTGCTGACAAATGTTCTTGGGACTCTATTAGACCCAAACGTAGCCATCAGATATCAGAAAACTGTGCAATGTGAGTCGTCACTTACATCACAACTCTCAAATGTTCTGTGGGCCAATTCCATTGCGTTGTGCATCGAGCAATTTGACGCTGTTCATTGCCTGTGGTTTGTGTGTGTAGCTCTTTCATAAAATGCGATTCTATGCAACTCTCTAAGTGTAATCCGTGTATTAATATTAGTTCCTGTAGCCTCCCTGAACTTCTGGTTCGTTGAGGACTGACGGAATCAACGAACCACTTTTCTAAGCGCACCCCAGGGCTACCCAAACCTTTCCCGACTGTGATGGCGCGATGACGTTTCCATTTAAAGTCATAGTGCCATTATCGACTATAATGGCACTATGACGTTAGCCACCTTTGGTCCACGCTGTTTGTTTTACTGTAATGGCACGAACAGACTAATTGCTAATATTGCATCCTATGATGACTCAGAATTGAAGTCACTAAGCTCAACACTTCGACCTAACTTGTGTTAAGTTGCTTTGATCTATTCTTAACACGTAGAAGGTGGCTATGGTTCACTTCTCCCTAATTCCATGGGTATCCGGGAAAAAGATACAAAAAACTGGTGGTCAAGAATGAAATTATAGAGCTATAGCCAGAGCCGGCCCGAGGGAGGGGTTCGAACGGTGCGAGCGCACAAGGCCCCGCGCTGCTGACTGATTTTGCAAAATAAAAATGGTTTCATTTTTTTTTTTGTTTTAATACTGTCGCAAAATCTAGCGACATCGCCATAAAATGGCCATATTTTTAATATACATAAGAAATAAAATGTCAATAATCATGTTAACATTATCTGGAAGCCCGCCAAGAATTCTCCAAAGAACACGGAAAAATATATTTTCTTTCAAATATATTTAAAATATCTTTCCTTACAAGTCGCTCAGACGTACGATTATATGTTGCCAGCGTTTGCATAGTTATTGTACTCTAAAGGCTATATATATACAGGGTGTTTCAGTTAAACGTTTCAGAACTTCTAAGATGGGTAGGGTACATCCTGACAACTCGAAATCATATAGCAATGTGGGGTCGGAAATGCTTTCCTGAAGCGGTGTTGTACACAGAAGCACCATAAAGAAAAGAGACCGTAAGTGAGAAATCGTTTTAATAATACATGAAAAGAAGCAAAAGGTACATGGATTAAAGTAAGTGTTCGAAGTTTCTTCCACGGGCTACAATGCACGCCTCACATCTCCAACGCATGGACATCCGAACATTCTGGAATACTCCAGGCGAATTTCGAATTTCTTCGGCAGCTACTGCGATTCTTGCAACCAGCTCCTCAGCATTGTCAACAGGGGTGTCATAAACTAGCGATTTCATATGACCCCAGAAATAAAAATCAAGACATGATAGGTCGGATGACCGAGCAGGCCAACGCACGGGACCACCACGTCCGATCCACTGTTGACCAAATGTGACATCCAGGTAGTTACGAACATCTCCGCTATAATGGGCAGGGGCTCCATCGTGTTGGAACCACATTGTCTGTTGCGTCGATGCAGAAATCTGTTCATCTCTCAAAAGTTGTGGCAATACTTGCTGCAGAAAGATCCGGTTAGACGACACGGTAACAGGTAAGGTCCGATGAGGTGATCTCCCATAATACCGGCCCATACATTGACCGAAAATCGAATCTGTGCTGCACGACGTCGTATTGCATGCGGGTTCTCGACCGCCCAGATATGGTCGTTATCCTTGTTGAAAATTCCTTCCCTTGTGAAGGAATTTTCACGGTCATATGAAATCGCTAGTTTATGACACCCCTGTTGACAATGCTGAGGAGCTGGTTGCAAGAATCGCAGTAGCTGCCGAAGAAATTCGAAATTCGCCTGGAGTATTCCAGAATGTTCGGATGTCCATGCGTCGGAGATGTGAGGCGTGCATTGTAGCCCGTGGAAGAAACTTCGAACACTTACTTTAATCCATGTACCTTTTGCTTCTTTTCATGTATTATTAAAACGATTTCTCACTTACGGTCTCTTTTCTTTATGGTGCTTCTGTGTACAACACCGCTTCAGGAAAGCATTTCCGACCCCACATTGCTATATGATTTCGAGTTGTCAGGATGTACCCTACCCCTCTTAGAAGTTCCGAAACGTTTAACTGAAACACCCTGTATACCACCGACTAGGTTTTCTCGGACCTTTTTCGCTTTCTACCTTCGAGAGATCGAGTGAATTCGAAATTATTCAAAAAGTCGACTTAAATTTTCTTCTGAGAAAATTTTAAGTTAATAATACTGGTTTCACCAAAGCACTTATCCTGCAAAAGATTTCCAAAGCACAGTATATGCCCTGCTGAAGTCATAATTTGAATTTAGTTCTTGGAGACATTTCAAAATGATCTTCTCTTACAAATTCATTTTTTGGGACTTTACAAAGCATATATAATATTTTTGCAAGTTCTGTGATACGCTGGGATATATTAAAAGAGCATGTCAAACATCTTACTCCAAAACCACTGTCAGCAACGAGGTGGGAATGTCGCCTCGAAAGTGTGAAATGTGTGAGATACCAAGTACCACAATTTTCTCTTGCTTTGAAATACCTTTATGAACATACCAGTGACATGAAAACGAAATCCAATCAATCGAAAATAAACTTACTTCATTTGAATTTTTATTAAGTTTGGTCATTTGGTATGACATACTGAATGAAGTAAATATTGCGAGCAAGATATTTCAAAATTCAATATAGATATCGGTACTGCAAATTCACATTTAAAAGGTCTTTTGATTTTTTTTTTAACAGTATCGTGAATCGGGATTCAAATCTTCTTTAATAACTGCAAAGGAAATAGCTGAAGAATTACAAGTGATATCTGAATTTAAGAATCAAAGAACTGGACGAAAAACAAAGCAATTTTGTTATGAAGGAACCGATCAGCCTATTTCATCAGGCGAAGAATATTTCAGAATTCAATATTTTCTAGTCATAATGGATAGTGCGATTATTTCTTTTAAGAAAAGATTCGAAATTTATCACGAACATGAGACATCATGTTTTTTTATATAATTCGGATAATATTCAAAAACTGACTGAAAACGATCTTCTTAAATGTTGCAAAGACTTAAATGCTACCTTGCAAGACCATATTGATTGCATTGATTTATTTAATGAAATCAAAATTTGTCATCGTGTTTTGCCTTCCAGGATCACAATATTACAAATATTACGATATTTACTAAAAAATAATTTATTTGAATTGTATCCTAATTTTGTTACTGTTCTGAAAATTATATTAACCTTACCAATTACCGTCGCATCTGCAGAAAGATCTTTCTCAAGATTGAAAATAATAAAAAATTACTTGAGATCTAGCATTAGTCAAGAACGATTTACCTCCTTAGCCATTTTATCTATCGAATCCGAAATAGCCAAAAAACTAAATTATGATGATATCAACGAATTTGCTATAAAACATGTAAGAAAATGAAACAAAAATCACATATTGTGGCCAAATTGTATTTTATATGAAGCAATTATTTTTCTTATTTGATTTATTAAAGATTTTTTTGTGACTGAAATGTTAAGTTTATTAAAATAATTTAATTATTTATCATTTTCATGTAATCCTTACTAAACCAATTTGTGCAATGCAATAAATATCAAAATGCAATAAATTATTTTGTTGTACGAATTTATATCAAGGCCCCGCAAGTCAACTTTGCACCGGGCCACGCTTTTGTTCGGGCCGGCCCTGGCTATAGTTTCGAATAGCTTTCACTGTATTTCATAAACGCAACGAAAGTTATTAAAATAAATTATTGAATTTTTTAAAAATAAATTTCAATTTATTCAAATCTCAATTTGTGAAAAAATCAGTGTTAACATATCAAACCTACTTCTGGAATCGATAAAACAGAATCTTGCACTGTGGCAGAGTGTCACAGAGTTTTACTTTCATTATTTTATTTTTTGTCCACGTATTACTTGATAGAGAGCTGTACAATGGAGGAACAAAAAATAAATAATAAATAAAATAAAATAAAAAATAAACTCGTTCTGTATGAGGTTGCATGTCTCAAAGAAAGTTACGGGAGTCATGCTATCCAGTTCAGCAGCCAAAGGAGAAAACTAATCTCGCATTATTACAAAAATTGCTGTATTCTTCGTATATTTATTTAGGAAAGTGGCTGAGCCATCACGCAAAAATAAGAGGGAAAAAACCTATTTGTTACGTCACAACCAAATGGCGTCGTGGAGACGCCCATTTCGTGGTCGTCAATCATTTCAGTCAGTGCCATGCATGCAACGTTTCTCAGAAGTTACAGTTTTAACATTTTTTATGAACATTGTTAGACTTTCGAAAACTTCAATTACAGTCTTTATTTGTAAACTTGTTAGTTTATCAGCTGTACTGAGAACCGAGCCTTCCTGGAAGTGCCACAGGGTTCATTTTCGTCGAACTCGTGTCACAAAAATTCCAATGGTACTTCGTCTTAAGTTAACGCTACCAACAACGAGCACAGCAGAAATCTCAAAAAGGACGAGTTAAAGATATAACAGGAATATATCCCGGAAATAAGATAACCAGAAATGGCATTTGTGACTCATTGGAAAGTAAAGATTACATTCATACTGTGAGATATTTTTTGCTCGCCCTATTTTTGATCTGTGGATAAAAGACATTCCAAGTAACAACCGGATACAAAGAAATCTGCTCAAATAATCTTGCGATTCTTGGGTTAAGCAGTAGGGTTGCCATCTCTTTTCCGCATTTAAAACACAACAAATTCTCTCTCCTCTCTTGACAGTCTTATAGGGGCAAATATCTCTCGGATATTTGCCCCTATAAGAAGAGAAATAGCGTATAAATATATTTTATTAATTTTCACTGGCTACTCGTGCTAGCCTGTCCCCTCGCAATATTTCGATATATAACAAATTCTGCTATGTATAAGCAATTTGCTATTCTCAAATTTCTTACACATATATTACACAAGTTTTATTTGTGACATATAATTTATATAATATGTTCTTATAAGAGGAATTAATTGATTAAGTGAAACCAGAGCAGCACGGAGTGTGAAATTGTTTTAAATCGCGCAACTGAATTAAGATTTTATCATCTGTAAGTCAGTTTCGGTACACTTTGTTCATCTTCACTGACTAAGGAAAACCCTTAATCGTAAATTTATCAATTTGTCTCTCTCTCTTAAATTAAAATTCAAAAATACCTAGAAAACCTCATAAGACCTTTCAAAACAACTAAGCGTCTGTTATCGTTGGTCTCAAACGAACGCCAATCGGAACTGCTCCAAAAAATCCCATCCTTTGGGTGAGTATCCACTGATGTTTCCTTCTCTGCTACTCTACCCTAGATACCTCTGGGAGTGGCAATATCTGAGTGGGATCTCATAAGCCTGTCAGAAGAACTGACAATTAAATTACAGGAGTGAGAATTGTACACAGAAAGCGCATATTTATTAAACAATGCTCTTGTTCCAACATGTGACATAATCCTAACATTTGAGAATTATGTCCTCTCCCAACTTCCATTTGAGATATCTACTATCAAAGTACGTATCTCAACTGTCAAATAAAACCGTACATTCCAAACCCAACATGTTGTCTTAAATTTCAAAAATTTGATCGCTCTCAGAATGTGTGCAGAGGTTTAGCCATTTGAGCGATCATATATCGCTTTTTTTCAGAGATTGCTCCTCTGAAAAAAAAAAAAAAAAAAAAAAAAAAAACATTCAGCGGTCAAAACTCAACAAAATGTCACATAGAAAGAAGGCAAAAAAAAAAAAAAAAAAAAAATCGATCCTGGCTCAATCTTAAGCCAGATCTAATTTCGCTAAGTAATTTAGAGTCAGCACTAATAAATATACTTGTGCAAAAAACAACAATGATTGCTACTAAAACAGAAATAACTTTTTCCCAAAAACAGATCGATATCAAGACTGAGCTCGGTCACTATTAGAAAGTGTACCCTTACCTACTAAAACATCTACGACAAACAAGGTTGTTAACACGCCAATCACCGCTCCACCTACTATTGCTCCTTATCTAAAGTATTCAGAAAACACTTCTCCTGATGACACTGAACAAATTGGCTCAGCAGGAATAGAATTCGAAGTTCTCGACTTCTTCCCAGAGGAATAGATGGATACAGGACCAGAGAAAAAAAATCGTCGTAAGCCATCAGTCCCTTGGAAACAAACTCAGGGTCACAGTAAACCTGGCGCCTCCGTAGCCAGGTGGGCAGGAGCAGCAGTACGTAGCACATGCTTCTTGATTAGACCGGAGTTCGAGCCCGTGACCACCAAATACGGAGGATGCGGAAAGGTCAGGGAATGACCACCGCAAATCCCAACGGAGCAAAATGGCCTTAGTTTCTAATACTCCTAAACAAAAAAAAAAAAAAAAAAAAAAACCCAAATAACAAACAAACAGTAAACCTAAAATAATGCTCAGGTTACTTCAGTTAGACAAAATTGCAGAAACCTTGATGACATTAGGATCTCTTTCTCCAGTATAATCCACTTGGCTTTTATGTAAAGAGATAACTTAACACCACCTGTGCTACATTTTTTAAACGATGTCATCGACCGAAAAGATCGTGTCTTTCACGTGACTAATTTAGCTCATGGAGAAGTTGCCATTTTGATCAGCTCCCATGTCGTTCCAACCAGTAGGGCTGCTACAAACAAATGTAGAGAATGCAGTCGCTCGAATATCTTCCGTTTTACTATTACGTACCATTGTCTTCTTAAACTCAACTCTTGACAAGATACCTCTTATAGTTACTTTAAAAGTCTTCTATATCATCTCCCTTCCCCCTTGTGCATTATGGGTGACTTTAATGCATACGATCTTTTATGGGATGATAAAGCACTCAATGGGTGGGAACAACTTTTAGAAAAGTTTCTTGATAAGCTAAATCTGACACACTGAATACTGGATTACTCACTTATTTTCTCTTGCCTTCTGGTTCAATTTCACCAATCATTCTCTTCTTGTGCTCACCTGTTCTTTATCACTATTAGACTGGTCTGTTTGTAATAGCGACCAGTACTCAGCTATTGGGTATTGTCCTGGGCATACAATACTGGAAAAATTGGTTGTGTCAAATGTATCAAATAATGCTGTCACTTATATAATAAAATGAATACTTCAGACCAATGAAATAACAAATTTATCAAACACAGCCAAACACTTACTATTCTTCTGTTCATACCACAAAATTTTAGGGAGCAACAGAAGTTTTACTGGATCTCATCAAGTTTACCTTCGGGCAGCGTGATGTAGATTATTAGAATAATTTGCCTGCCAGAATGGTCGAGGCAGAGAGTTCAGTAAAGGAGATCTGGCCGTACGATTTATAATAATTTAGTAAAGTTAAAGGCGGAATTGAATAGCCATATTTCGACTATGGGGAACGTATGAGTGATAAAGAATATTTTTTAGCTTTTTTGACAGATGCAGAAAAATCCACTTCCTTGAATAATTTAGCTGTTATTATATTAATACTAAAAGTTTGGTGGAAAACAAGGGATGCAACCAAGCCTGACGAGAGAAAAATAAAGTCTGCAATAACTTCTGCAAGCAAATTACTGTTCCATATCTAGTGCAGTGTAAAAGATCCACAGCGAATGCCAGACGCATTCAGCGGATAAGAAAAAGCATTTCATAGAGACGATTCTCTTTTACTGTTGATAAATTCTACTAAACACAAATCTAATAATATATGTATAACAAACATTTTCCTTTATATTTATCCATATTGAACGTGAATGGACATGCCATTTCACCCACTCTTAGAGAACCTTTTGCTCAAACCTTTTGTCATAATTTCGTTCTAATGAGCTTTCCAGAAAAACAGATCCAACATTTTGTCTCCATCAATCTCATAACTGTCTCGTACTGAGAGAGTCAGTGTATGTGATACTCTAGTAGATTTTCCGTCTTGGTCAGTAGAGTAAAGTAAGACAGAAAAACAATAGCTGACATGATAGTCAGATTTGCAGCCACCTTTATGTACGTGACAATAAGGTATGTATTTTGTAGTTAGGAATTTATTAACTGTTTGATAATCTGTTTTTTGTAAAAAAGTAGCTACCCCTATTTTTAAAGAGACAAATCATGAAGGGGAGAGAAATCCCAGGAAGGACCAGCTTTTTTTCTCCCTTAGTATGTGATCCATGATGACTAATTTAGAAAGATCTAGTAATGTTATTAAATAATAGGCAAAAATGTAAGCAGCCAGCTGATTCATTGATGGATAGGCAACATACAAGTTTTCCCAATATGGAGTAAATACATACAAGTTTCAGCTTTTGATAACATAATTCATTAGTAGAACTTGTCGACGTGGATAGAGCGGAAATTCGTGAGCCTCAGCATAAAGACTTTGAGCAGAAGATGTGCGGTAAGCTCTAAGAACAGGTATGTTCGTGTCAGACGGCACCTGGAATTTCGCCCATCTCTGTGTGTGTTCGCTGTATCGAGGACAGTACACTGTCAAGCCAGAGACTTGAAAGTGTGTGGGCCATGTCTGTGCAGTGTGATGTGTTGTGCCCATTGTTTGTCCGGCTTATTTACCTCCAGGTCCCTAGTGGGGCCCGACGTTGCCCATACCTCTCCACGTGGAGGCTAGCCGGGTGTGTCCAGTATCACAACAAGTTGCTCTGGCAGGTCCTGCCACCTGCTTTCCTGGGATTTCAGTGGCTAGGACCTAAAAAATTAGGCGTTTGACATTAATGCTTTACGGGATTGCTGTTAGGAAATCGCTGGTTGGGGCTGAACGCTAGAGAGATGTGTTAAAAGGCCTAATAAATTGGGCAAAATTTTTGATGTTATTAAATTTAGACATGTGAGGGCTATACGCTAGATAAAAGATAATAGTGTTAGTTGTCATAGAGATTTACATGAAACCGGTAGAATTTAAACGTTGATTAGAATTTGGCGGCATTGTTAAGGGATGTACTCTGTCGGTTTAGTGAGAGGGGGAGGGAACTGAAGACTGGGGGGAAAAGATAGAAGAATAGGAACGACAGAGTAGGCATCCCCAAAAGAGATCAGTGGAGACGAGCTCCACCAGGCGAAGTATGGGGGAAGGCAGGGAGGGAAAAAGTGTAAAGTGTATTTAGTGTCTAACGGCACCAGGGGTTCCCCCATCTCCGCGTTGCTTTCATTGTGGGTGTACCAGTTCGCTGGGAAGGCCAAAGATTTAAAAGTGTATGGATATTGTACATGTGTAGTGTTTTGTTCTGTTGTTCATCTGGCCGTTTAGACGCTGGACCCCTACTGAGGCCCAACGTTGCCCACACTTGGCCCCCGTGGAGGCAGACCAGGTACACCAGTATTTTTAGATAAGTACTCCTGCAGGTCTTGCCACCTAATTTCCTGGCATTTCAGTGGCTAGGACCTATATAAAAAAAAAAGGGAGGGAGGGGGGACAGAGACCTGTCCCTTCCCTCCCCTGCCTTGGGATGGAGTTTCAAAGGGAACCGGGTTAGAGTATCCAGTTCAGATCGCGTTCCAATGGCGTGTCGGCAGCAAAGCTGGTATGTCTTTGATACATACCAAAGACGGTATGTCTTTGGTGATGGTTGTCAAGTCCATGCAGTGTCGAATCCGGTAAGAAGGTCAAGCTGTCCATCCCACTCTGGGGGTGGGATATGTCAGCTGGCAGCGGGAACCCATCAGGCGAAGGGGTGGGAGAGACACACATTTACTTCATTCATAATCTGCATTTTCACTCTACTTGCATTTTTTTAAATTTTTTTTATTACTTTTTTCTTATTTTATATTTTTTTTCCCCAAGTGTTATATATATATATATATATAGATGTTTTTTTTTTCACTCACACTCAGCTTTTTCTCACACACCAGCGGGGAATGCAATGATTTGCAGTGTAAATTTAAATACTAATTAAAACTGTGGTTAGTGTGTACTTAACTGTAGCATTTATAGTTTGTGTTCTTTTTCTCACACACACTTTCATTCATTCTTCTAGCTCTCATCTCATTTATTCGACTCTTACTTTCTGCACTGCACTCTCTGGGCACTCAACTTACTGTTATTCTTCAGTTGTCGTGCAGGCCTAGCCGCAATTTTTTTTTTTTTTTTTTGCAGGCCAGGGGAGAATGCAGTGATAGTATTTATGTGGTTAGTAAATGTTTGTTAGTATATATAAAGTAGTGTAAGTTATTTTTAACTTTGTATTCTTTCGGCTAATTACATCTGCTCTTCAACTTATTTCCGTTCACTCTCTCTTTCCCTCATTGCTAGGTCACTCTTTCATCAAAGCTGCCATTCGAAATGTAGTTTTGGTGAAAGAGTTATCCCTTTCACCAAAGGGAAACTCTTTCACCCTTTATTCCCTTTTACCACAATTCCTAGATCACTCAGTGCCAACCTATTCATTCAATTTTCTTTCATTCTACATTGCATCCCCTTGCTACCAGCTTACTGATATTTTTCAGCTAATCTGCTTCCCTGGCTGCCTGTACATCTCCCTCTCCTATATGGTTACTTATTTGTGTGGGGCCCAGGTTCCTACACATGGCAGAGTAGTCCTGGGGAGTTTTGTCAGGTTTCTGTCAGGGCACAGAATACTGCTATCCTGACAGTTTTTAAGTCATCGCCTGGGCATGGTGGGAAACTTGTGAAGTTTTAACTATTGATTATTGTTTAATTGCTGGGGGGGGCTGAATTGCCATTCTTTGGATTGTTCTATGCATTTTGAATACTTTCTGTGTGAAAGATGTAAAGGCTTTATAATTTTCCTCTTCTATAATGAACAGGTGTACTTCTCCCCTGGGAAGGGGACCAATCTGTGCTATTAGCTTTCTGGGGATGTCATATGTTATACATTCATATAGAATGTGTACCCAGTCTTCACTCTCGCCACAGGTGGAGTTTGGGTCATCAGTCAGATCTAAGGAGGATAGTTTCGCTTTTAGGGAGCCGTGACCTGTCAATATAAATATTGTAAAAAGTCCAGGGGCATACCACTTAGGTGGCTTTGGGCTAACCATTGACACCTGTGGCAGAAACCGTTTGGTAACCAGACCCCTGGTTTCCTGCTTCCACTTTGTTTGCCATAGCTCATGGAGCTTTGTGGCTATTTTTTTTTTCATCATTGAAGGTGTTGGTTGTATCAAGGGCTATCCCCAGAAATTCTGTGGGCATGCCCTTTTTAAATCTATAATATAAGCCTCTTTTGGCTACTTCCAGGTAAAGCGGAAGAGCTCCGGCCAGCAACTGCAGCGCAGGTGTGCTTACTGTGCGACATGTTCTGGTAATAGTGAGTAGTATTGTCCTTTGTATCGATTCTAATTTATTCCTATTTCTTACTATGGCCGAGGGGGTGAACCACGCACCGGCTCCATAGGTGATAACAGGTAGGAACATTGCACGGTATATGATTGCCAGGGTGTTTCTTTTGAGTCCCCAGTCTTCTCGACTGATCCTGGCAATCATACCTGCATAATTTCTCGCTTTTTTAGCCAAGTAGATCAAATGGGGGCAAAAAGTTAATTTTGAATCAAAGACCACTCCAAGATATTTTAGTTCTGTTATCATTTTTATAGTGGTTGTGTTAATTTTGATTTGTGGACGTCTTCTTATGTCCAAATTGCCTTTTAGAAGTATTTGTTCGGTTTTTTCAGGCGATATTTTGAGCGTGTGCACCCACTCCTGCAGCTGCAAGAAGGCGGCATTTGATCTTTGCTCTACAACCACTCGTTTGTTACCTTTTACAAGAAAAATCATGTCATCTGCAAAGGCCAGGCTTTCCACCGGGCCCAGATCCAAGGCCAGAAATTCGTCCAGAACAATGTTCCAGAAAAAAAGGAGTCAAGGATTGAACCCTGCGGGCAGCCTTTATTCACAGGGCGTGTCAATTTCTGGAACCTTGTGCGTACTAAGACGCTTCTGTCTGTAAGGTAGCTGTTTATTACTTAGAGGTTTTGTGGGGCATTTGCCTGGCGAAGTCTCCTAAGCCACCAGAGTGAGTCAAATACCCCAGCAAAGTAAATGGAGATTGCCAGCATAATTTCTCCTCTGTGTTTTTAACTGTTGTCAGTAGGTGGTGCATGGCATCCTCCGTAGAGGTGCCCTGCTTAAAACCATACTGATTTTTGGAATGTAAACCTGGTTCTGTGTAATATTGGGCTAATCTTCTATATACTGTATATTATATTAGTCTTTCATATATTTTCCCTAGTACAGGGAGTAGGGCTATTGGTGTATATGATTTGGGATCAGTAGGGAGTTTTTCAGGGTTTTTGAGAATTAATTTTAACGCTGCTTTTTTTTCCATATTTTTGGTAATATACCTTTTGTCATACAGTTATTATGTAGTACTATTAATTTGTCTGGTGCTATTTCTGCTAATATTTTAATAATCTCAACCAAAAACAATAAATGCCCAGGTTTTGATTTAAGAGATCAAAATCTGGGCGTTTATTGTTTTTGGTTTTAGATAGTGCTATTTCTAAGTCTTGTATAGTGAACACAGGTTCAATATTGGCATTGTCATATTCAATGTTTTCTTTTATAATGTCCAGCTGGATGGGGGAAGGATCCCCAGTTTCAGTTTCAATAATATTGTCTAGGATGTTATTTACAGAGTCCGCCCAACACAGAGTTGGGGTTCCATCTGGTCTAAGAACAATGTGTGGGTCACTTGGATGAATGGGGATTCAGTCGTCTTAAAGCAATAGATTTAGCAAAGTTTAGCCTGGAGATCCATAATCTAACCGTGTTCTTATAGTATGATATAGGTGAAGAAGAAGAATGTGACTGCCAAAATTCCCATGGTGCTGTTTTTGTAGGGTTTTAGGCATCAGAAATAGTACATGCAGAACAATATGGCCTATGTCTATAAATTGCATGTGTTTTGTGGTCGATTTACTGTTTGCTGGAAGAAAAACCCAAACTTCCGGCAGTAAAACAGGTGCTACCTTCTCCCGAGAACGACTAACTCAGCCACTTTGTAAAACAGATCCTTAAAAATTCCTCGCATCATTGATGGGATTCGAACTCAGGTCTTTTCCACTTGGTATGGGGGGGGCGATTCTACGAACTGTGCTATCCATGAAGCCTCCCACGGTGTGTAACTGATAATACTCTTCAATATGTTTAATTTATTTAAACAGGTGGTTTTTTAAGCTTTTTGGTATTCGAGAAATGCCAAGTTTTATCTAAGGTTAGGCCAAGAAATCGGAGAGGTAGGTACGGCAAGTTGATTGGTTGATTATTCTGTTGGGTCGATAGTCCTGTTGACAATATCTGGCAATGCTGACCTTGAAGTTAAATTCACTATGGAACCAGATGGCATCTCATTTAAAATTCCCTTTATTAATTTTGAAAGCCTTGTACTGAGTCTAAGTACAAATCACTGGTAGACCATCAGGTGAAATCAAGAAGGTAAACTCTTTCAGATTAAACTGAATCTTCGGTTTTGGCCATCCAATTTCGGCTCGAATCGAAAAGAAGTCAGGCTTACGAGAATAAGTCATATACGACTCAGATCCCCGTTTTTGTCCGAACTGTCATATTTGGTTGATATTGTACAATATCATAGTCGGCTGTCCTCTCTATAATTGTGCCACAAGTTACTCTGTTATTACAGCATGCAGCCCAAATCGCTCCTACTTTGAAACTAACTTTGGACGACAGATCTGAGGAAAACGCAGTTCTCCCTTTACTAAACAAACATACAGTAGTACTATGACAGTATTTGATGCTAAATTCTACATAGTATACATCTTATCATTAATAAAACCCGTTACTTCCACAACTTCTTTGTTTGACGGATTACGGAATTTAGTTGCCGTTACGCCATAAAGCTTCTAACGACAACGGCCTCCTGATAGCGATTAGCATATCATGTTCTGCTGGAGGAGCTTATAAAATTTAGCAAATCCCCTTCTTTGAATTTTGCCTTGACACTAAAACTGAGATCGATTACATGGACTCAGTAGGACAGTTTTGACAATGTAAACTGTGCGAAGTCTTATTATATTTAGCACACCTGCCGTTAAATAGTCAGGCAAAAACTTAAAAATCGATTACTAGCGAACTGTTGGTCGCAGAAAAATGCATTTCTTTTATAATTAGCTTAAGTTATGGCATTTATTATGGAATCAGAACTTTCAGTTCCAAATACTAGCTTAAGGGAGCGCTACTGCACAAAGTGTCGTCAAAGGGAAGGTGTTTGATTACTTTAAAAAGCATATCTGCCATTCGTCTTCCATTAATCACCATATTATCTTTGCCTGACCAAATTCTGTCGATTGAACTGCGCTACAAGAATCTGAGCCCGTAATAGTTGATTAAGGAAGTTTCGTTCGGTGTGTAGGGTGTGCATATAGTGCAGATCTATATGTATGTAATATCAGTTTGTTGGCAAAATTTTGTCTCACCCTTATACAGCCATTTGGCTACAGAAATACATTTCCAATTACTTAAGACTATCTCATACAAGTTAGAGATATGTACAACCGACATACATGAAGCAGCTTCATGTATGTCGGTTGCCATCAAGATTGTGTAACAAGTACACAAACATTACAGCTTAAAGGGTTACATACACTGAAAGGACAGAATTCGTGGGATACCTGGTTCCTGGGCAACGCGACGCTGTCATCCCTCTCGCTAGTGGACGAACCCACCGCTTGAGAGGTATATAAGTACTCTGCATTCACATTTTGGTTTTTTTTTTTTTTTTTTTTTATGAGCATTAGCAACTAAGGCCATATTGCTCCGGGAATATGCGGTGGTCATTCCCTTGACCTTTCCTCATCCTTAGTATTTCGTGGTGACGGGCTCGAACCCCGGTCTAATCAAGAAGCGTGTGCTACGCACTGCTGCTCCTTCCCACCTGGCTACGGAGGCGCCTACATTCGCATAAACGGTAATTCAATATCAGTATGGATAAAAGTAGTGCGCTAACTGACTTTGATAGTGGTATGATAGTGGATGCAAGAAGCATGGGTCACTATGGCGGAGATAGCATAGAAATTGCACTATTCCCGTTCGAAACTATCAAGAGCGTATCGCGAATACTCCATTTTCGGAATAACATCTCATCGCGGACAGCGCTGTGGACGGAGAAAGGTGGTGGATGAACGTGGCCGTCAACGTCTGTCTCGCCTTGTTTCACCCAACCGGAGAGCGACAGTGGCACAAATCACCGCCGACTTCAACGAGGGAGGTGCCAGAAACGTCTCCACCAAGACTATCAGACGATCATTAGCCGCAATGGGTTACGGGAGCCGCCTACCCACCACAGTCCCATTGCTAACACCACGACACAGGACTCTACGCCTCAAATGGGTGGAAGAACATCGGCACTGGACCCTGGAGGATCGGAGAGGCTCCTGTTCCGATGAGTCCCGTTTCCAGTTATTTCGAGCGGACGGGAGGGTGCGTATCTGACGGAAAACCCACGAAGCCCGTCATGTCAACAAGGAACTGTTCAGGCACGTGGGCGGTCGGTAATGGTCTGGGCCGTGTTCAACTGGAACACGTTGGAACCTCTGGTACGTCTAGACGCATCTCTGAATGGTACAGGTTACATGTCCATCTTTGCGGACCATTTGCTTTCCTTCATGGTCATCGTGCACCCGCAGGGCAATAGACTCTTCCGGCAAGACAATACGCCTCCCACAGAGCCGTGAGGCTCTGTGGTGAGGCCCATTGTGAGGAGTCTTTTTTTTTTGTCGCTCCCCTTGAGTTTGTCGAAATTATTCATAACCTCAAAAAAAAAAAAAAAAAACCTGGATATATATACTTCTGAATAGGCTAACTCAATGAAGAAAACCTGTATAGTATCGGAATGGAACTAAACTCATCGAAAATAATCACATACACCAATAAGAACATAATGGTACTAAGATTTTCGTGAGAATGGTGATTCCCACACAGACCTGGGCCTCACTTGAAATGATGTCTCATTCTGGTTCCGCTTTGCCAACAGTAGATCTAAAACATTCGGGCACATGGACAATCACACAAGAACTAGTGGGAATAATAAATCCTAAGCTGATATTACTTTATATACAGATACATGTTCTACAGATCTCGTTGTGTGCATCGGATATTTGGTCATCTGCTCTATCTATTTATAAAAGCAAGTTGAGATCTCGAAATGGTTCCTCAGATGGAAGAATAGGGTATCAAGCCGTTTACTATTTCTTAGAGCAATACTGTACACGAACTTACGCATCAACCTCTGAAGCAGCAAATCATATCAAGGAACATCCACATACTGAACAGCTCCTCACAAAGCGAGTTTATTATTCTAATCTTGTGATCGTCGTCTCGAGTTAATGAACAGCAAGAGGAAATCAAATCGACCTACGTCTGGCACTATACTATATTCTCAGCAACCGGACTACGTTTCCTGCAAATACAATACAGATTTTTGCTGCTTTTGGAATAGATCCACGAAAATTCTGTGACGAGAAATATGCACAACTGTCCAGTGTTTTTACAGGTGTTTGTAACAAAATGCCTCACACTCGCTGTCAAGAAATTTCTGTGTCAGGAAAGAGATAATAAATAGAGTTCCGATGGGCACTTAACAAGGACAATGATCTTAGACTATGTATTATCTGAAAATATTTATATTAGAATAGAGAAACACTTGTTTTATTATTTTTATGCGATCTGTACATACGTATGCTTAGCGCTTTTTGTACATATTTTCTTGCCATGTCATTCATGCATATTTTTATATGCTTTTTGCAAATATTTGATTGTACGCTTCGTGTATATGCCCATGTTCACATGCTCTCCGTATATTCTTATTTTCCACTGATATCTGTATATTCTTATGTTCCAATGCTATTTTTCCTTGGGCATGGCTTAAATTATTATATTTAATTAATTAAATTTAATTATTAAATAAATAATGTAACAATACGAAATTTTTAGAAATCTTCAAGTACCGTGTTAATAGACTAGAAAAGAATAACGAAAGCTTAAAAAGCGGTACTCACCTTGAAATTAATCTGCGATGGTTTACTTAGGTAGCGTGGTTAATGTTTAAGTTGAATGGTTAAATTGAAAAATTAAAAGGGAGGGAAGTAGGTAAAAGTTGACTGAGTTAAATGGGCGCAAGGAAACAGAAGTGTACACATCCAATCCTTGGTTGTCATCGAAATAAAAGAAAGAAGAATAATTAAAAACTAAGTAAGTGAATCCGGTGAAGCCAATAGTCTTTACGAGGACTTTCGTTAGTTAAAGAACGTCTTCAGTTGGCAATGTGTGGGGAGAGAGAACGCGCATGGTGTTTTAAGAATAAAAAATTATACTCTCGTGATGCCTTTTTTGACATGTGGGAACTTTAATCTCGAGAGGTTCCAAATTGGGGAAAGATTGAAGGGGAGTTTAGAATTTAGAATTTTGAGGTTAGAGTGGTGTTTGTACCATTCGATAACTAGAGCTTCATATTGAAGTATTCTGTAGCTGGATTTTAGTTTAATGATGGAAATGGCAGAATCGATGAGCGGATTGTGGTTGTGAGTCTGGGCATGAGTTGTAAGTTCTGTAACAGATTGGTTAGACGTGAGACTATGGAAATGGTAGTATGCACGGGTGTTGGATGTTTTTGATGAGCCAAATTTGGTAGTGGTACTTCCGATATAACATGTGTTGCAGTTTGGTTGACAATTAATGAGGTATATAATATTATTAAGGTCGTTCGTAGGATATTTGTGTGTGTCTTTATAGGTGCTGAAGAAGGATCCTAATTTGTTGTAGGTGGAAAAAACAAGGGAGATATCAGTGTTGTTAAATAGGCGTCGGGACTGTCCTGCTAGTTCATTGTGGTAAGGGAGGACTATGCGGATGTTAGTTTTATTTTTGTCTTTGGTTGGGATGTTAGATTTAATTTTATTTTTAGCGTTAAGGATTGTATTTAAAATGAGTTGGTGGGGGTAACCTCTGGATATAAATTTGTCGGTAATATACTGTATTTCATTGTGAAGGTCGGTGGGTGAGGAACTGTACTTTAGTGCATTGTGAATTTGGTTATATAAAACTGCCTTTTTAGTGTTTAGAGGGTGATGAGAAGCAAAATGTAAGTATTTACCGGTGTTTGTATTTTTCCTGATAATTTTCGTATTTAATTTTGTGCCTGTTATATAGATAGTGAGATTAAGGAAATTTATCTGATTGTTCTGTCCAATTTCAAGGGTGAATTTAAGTCTATCATGTTACCCCACCAACTCATTTTAAATTCTAAACTCCCCTTCAATCTTTCCCCAATTTGGAGCCTCTCGAGATTAAAGTTCCCACATGTCAAAAAAGGCATCACGAGAGTATAATTTTTTATTCTTAAAACACCATGCGCGTTCTCTCTCCCCACACATTGCCAACTGAAGACGTTCTTTAACTAACGAAAGTCCTCGTAAAGACTATTGGCTTCACCGGATTCACTTACTTAGTTTTTAATTATTCTTCTTTCTTTTATTTCGATGACAACCAAGGATTGGATGTGTACACTTCTGTTTCCTTGCGCCCATTTAACTCAGTCAACTTTTACCTACTTCCCTCCCTTTTAATTTTTCAATTTAACCATTCAACGTAAACATTAACCACGCTACCTAAGTAAACCATCGCAGATTAATTTCAAGGTGAGTACCGCTTTTTAAGCTTTCGCTATTCTTTTCTAATAAATAATGTAATTAAATTATTCAATTTTTACATGGGTATGGCTTAAATTTGGTTCTGTGCTTATGTTTATGATACATAACCCTCGCGATTTCACAGTGCATATAAACCGTTCTCCTCCACACCTGGTGGAAATGGCCCGAGTTCGAATTCCTTCAATGACTCGAGAAATTTTTATGAACTTTTTTTTTCACAACATGGATCAGTTAGTCGGTCTCAGGTAAGAGTTGCATAGTTTCCCATTCCCGAAACTCGGTTTTTTCATCCAGCAAACAGACCACAGAACACACGCAATATCTATGTACACGGCGCAATAAAGCGAAAGTCGCTGATGCGCCTAAAACTCCATAACAACAATAGCATTATGATATACACCGAGTGGACAGAAATCATGGGATGCCTACCTAGTAACGGGTAGGCCCACCTTTCACCTGGATAACAGCAGTCACATAGCGAGGCATTGATTCCACTAGTTCACGAAAGCGTCTCACAGGTATTTCCATCCATGCTTTCTGCATCGCTCTCCATAATTCCGTCGTATTCCTGGCTGGAGGATTCAAAGCTCGAACGGACCTTTCCACAGAATCCCAAAGATGATCCACACGGCTCTTGTCTGGTGAACGGGGAGGCCATGTCTGGTGAACGGGGAGGCCATTTCTGGTGGTAAAAACTACCCACACCATCTCTCCATCCCCTATGATAATTTGTCTAATTCCTCCTTAAATTTATTCAAATTACTTCCTTTACAAATACAGCTGCCAACTCTCTGGCATTGGGTTTCTCCATCTGTTTTTTTTTTACAAAAACTTAGTTTTTCAAATCTTTTTTTCGCAAAAAACAGTAAAGGTGGATTTTTTTTTAGAACAGAACTGCGAATATCAGCTTACTTTCGAATATGTACACTTTCACAACGTCAGGTGTGCTAGTGTACATATTTCAAAATAGATAGGATAATAGCGCTTTTATCTAAAATTCTCAATCATTCCATCGTACCTGCGCGATGCGAAGCTAATTAATAATGCCTTTCAGTAAGATTAAGAAATACGACATGTACTGCAGATTTTTTAAAAAATAAATCTGAAAAGATCACACGTTTGTGTGCTGTACATTGATATTATTTTTCAATTTCAAATCGCAGGAAACGCAATGTGATCAGACATTTGAAAATAAATAAGCATAAGAGCAACGTGCGGTGCATTGAAGTAGATGCAGCATTTCATAGTGACGATGATGTCATACGTAACTAATTTGCATCTTTTTTGATGAGTTGTGCTGGCGCGTTGCCAGCCAGCAATCATGCCAGGCGTGTTATTCAAAAATATCTTTCCCGATGGTGAAATAACAAAGACGGCAGGCACCTTCAATAGTGAAATTGCACGGATAAGGAAAAAAGACTTTGTGATGGCTCTGAAAAATGGACCATTTTTTGTGAACTAGTGAAAGAATCTAAATTAATTAGCTCAAGACATGTTAGACTCATTCGTGTGTAGTAAATTTGTCCATGTTGTTCTCTTCTGGCTTCAATAAGGCAATTTGGATGCCAACGTTCGAAAATCTTAATATAGCCCTTCAATACAACGTATATCAATATGTCGAAGAATATTATTTGAAAATACATTTTACGAACAGTTTCCAAGCCTTCCACTTCGGAAATTATTGCTGAGCTGTTATTGAAGCAGTTCTAGTAAAAGGGATCATACACCACAAGATTAAACTTGAAGAGAAAATCGACGTGAACAGAGTCGAATATATGTGTGAAATCTGTTTGATTTTCTTTGTCCAAAATTAACTTTTTCATTAAAATAAAACAACTGCAGGAGTTTTGACTGTAGTCGATCCTTGTTTGCTTTCATGAGACCTAAGTTAAATGAGACTTAGAGCTGATTACAGCAGAGTAGGCGAGATGGATGATTCTGATTTAGTCATAGGCATTTCTACTGCCAAGATCGTGGGGAGTGTAAAACAAGAGGGGAAGATTATGTTCTTTGCACCGTGAGGAAATACTTTATGGTTGAATGTGACTATACACTGCACAAGTTCCGCTGAAAAATTATATTTTTTTGTGAAAACTGAGGCAGCACGAATTTCATTAACTGGCATGCATCATTTTTAATTTTTTTGTGCAAAAGCTTTCAATATTCTTGGTGTCGTTAAATATAAAGAAAAAGACGAAGCAAGGAATGAGTTGCAACATCAATTTTGTCAGTTTCAGTGGTATTATGAAATAAAGAAAGAACTGGTGCAAAAGGCCTTGGTCGGGTAACTGATAAGTGCGCACGGAAGCATGGAATATGACAATTATCCCAAGTCGTTCTTGACATTTTAATAATTCCCCATAGAAATGCTGAGTGTCAGAGAATATTTAACCAGGTGAAAAAAAAAAAAACTAAATTCAGACCTCTTTCGGGTAATGCTTTGGATGTGCTCTTGAGACAGTAATTCTGAAGAGCAGTGCCACTGTTATGGGTAAAACTTTGACTCAACATTTCTGAAGTACAAAATTTAGAAACGATTGTAATCATCTGATGCCTGACGGACAATCCAAATCGAAATCCAAAGACAGAAAACTCCTGGGTAAGTAAGATTATGTATGAAAGAAACTGTGCTAATAAACAGTCCAATGGCGGTATTTTAATACAAGGGTTGTGCAAAATTTAAGGACCAGTCAGATTTTCACCTGTAGCTTCTCATAGGAGTAGCCTGGATATGGGAAAAGCATACCAAAGGAACCTCGTGAAGTACAGAAATGATGAAGGAAAGAACACCGACACAACAACGGAAACAAAACGGTACAGAGGGACTTTATTCAAAAATGGCAACACAGCACTGGCTGCCATGATACAGATGCATCACTGCCAAAGATGGAACAAAAGGGAAGAGGTGATCCTCAGTAGGAGATATGGCCACCCCTAATGTCGATGCAGGCTTTGCACCGCCTGTCCATACTTAGAACAATGTTGTTGATAGTTCTTGCGGTAACATCGTCCATTCCTCTGTCAGCGATATCCTCAGTTGGTGAACATTTTCTGGTGGGTGTGGACGGGACGCTAGTCTCCCCAGAGCGTCCCATATGTGTTCGATGGGATTTAGAACGATGAAACGGGCAGGCCAATCCATCCATACGAACAATGTCCTCACTTTCCAAAAGCATATTAACAGCTGCAGTACGATGGGGTGTGGCGTTATCATCCATAAACACGAACTTGGGGCCAATGGCACCTCAGAACAGACGGACATGGGGAAGGATTACCTCAGTACAGAAGCGTGCACTGGTTACAGTACCGCCTTCCAGTATCTGCAGTTGTGCACGTCGATTCAAGATAACGCCTCCCCAGACGAGAACACCTTGACTGCCATATCGATTTCTTTCAGTGATGTTTGCGGGGTGATACCGTGTGCCAACCTCTCGCCAGATTAGCTGACGTCCAGAATCGCTGCTAAGACTGAATCTACTCTCATCAGTAAAGAGTACCTTAAGTAAAGCTTTTGTGGTAGTAACCTTTAGAAACAGTGTTGGTCTTTAAGTTTTGCACACCAGTGTATAAAATATGTACTTTGTCAGTGAAATTTAATTTCTAATGCTGTGTGGACTTCATAAAATCCTCTCACTTTTCTGAAACTTCTTTCATTTTCCTCCTGTTTTTTTGCGACAAACTTCTGCTTCTTTTTTAAATTTTTTTTTTTTTGTAAAAAAACCTATTTTGTCGCTTGTTTAGGCCCAAAAATCTCATGTTTTCCTCATGTTTACAATAATCTGATCTCGAGCTTTCTGCAAATCAAAGTTAATAGCTATGAGCAACATTAGATGGAATTTATTCGAACAATGTATTGTGAATAGCTGAAGGCGAATTTTCCCACATGGATTCTGCAACCATCCTTTTTAACATATGTTCATTTACGTGCGTCGTCTAAGAAAGGGTAAAGATTTCATTAGCATTTAGTTTATTAAATCTATTTAAAGCCTTAAACATTTCAAGCAGTTATCTAATTTCCAGACGCCAAAGTTTTTCTTAGCAAGAACACAAGAACACTTTTTGAGCCCCTGAGGAATCTTGTAGCTCTTCTCTGCATTAGGGTGCATCCTAATTTCAGGCTTCCAGACCCGCAAGCAATACTCAAGATGCGGCTTAACCAATGCCTTATACAGAGGGATAATCACCTCATTGTCCCTATGTATCATTTATACAACCCCATGAGGCTGTACGAGCAGCCTGTCAGCACTGCTCAGAGAAATTCATATTGGACTGTCCAATTAACCCTAGCTATTTTTCGTTCATCACTACCTTGACCAGAATAACACAGCGGTAATATGAACTGATATGTTATTCAGAGCTTACAGCTACCCAAATCATTACCTTACATTTATCAATGTTGCTTAGTTTCCGTAGGACTTCCTGCAGTAGTATACCCTGATTCAGTTCACTAACCACCCACCCTGGCAACTGTCTATCATCAGCAAACTTAAACATTTAATGTTACCGACGCATTTGCATATGCCTTTGTTAATAGCATTAACAAGTATTGACGACAGTAAGGGGCCTAGAACTGAACCCAGAGGTCCACTAATAACCGACACAATTACTTAACAACTACAGGTCACTGTTGAAAAAAATCCGTGAATTAGGGTTGAATTTGAACGTGTCTGCAATTCTGCCCAGACACGATAGGAGGGAGTATATGATGAGAGCCTTGTCGACCAGTTCGGCCCTGGATAGATTGTGCAAGGCTCAAGGGGTAGAATTATTTTCAGCCTGGACTGTACCTGTTTCAGCCTGGACTGTACAAGACAGACTGCTTCTACAGGGATGGGATACACTTAAATAGAAAGGGTGCAAGAATATTTGCTGATGCTATCGAGGCAGTGTTAGGTGGGTCGGAAAACTGCTAGATTGGGGGAAGACAAAGACTAATAGATTAACAGTAGCCACTGGCAGAGGTGAAAGTGATTCTTGCACTGCTTCTATTCGAATGAACAGAAGCCTGAAAAACAAGATGCAGGATATTTCAGAGACTGCTGGGAGTCATTGCGGTACAAGTAAACACATGGGTTGTGTTAGGGTAGCTAAGAATAGGAACAGGTGCATGTATACTTGCGTGTACACGAATGCTAGGAGTTTGGTAAATAAGTTTGATGAATTTGAGGTATTGGCTCAAAGCAACAAAGGCGGATATTGTTGGGATTTCAGAGACGTGGTGTCACACAGATATAAGGAATGCTGAACTGGAATTTGGAGAGTACAACGTCTACAGAAAGGATAAACAGGATAGGAAGGGAGGAGGGGTTATGCTATTAGTTAAGAAACACATAAAATCCAAGGAAGTGAAGCCAGTCGACATCGCTGGACAGTGCAGTGTTGAGTCAGTTTGGGTGACATAAACATTGGGAGATCAAAATTGAGAGTAGGAGTGTGCTATAGGTCTAATTACTCTGATGAGTATAATAAGAAACTGTACAGGGAAATAGAGTGGGCCAGTAAATCAGAGAGTCTTATAATGGGGGATTTTAATTTCCCAGATATTGACTGGAATTTGGGGGCTGGTCACTCACACACTAGCAGGGCTTTTGTGGATTTATTGGATGATTGTTTTCTACATCAGCATGTTCGGAAGGCAACTAGAGGGAGTAATACTCTTGATTTGATTATCAGTAGTGATTCTTCATGCATTAAGAATCTGCAGATAAAGGAACCACTAGGTGGCAGTGATCACAGTGTGCTGAAGTGGGATTTACTCAGAGGTAAAGGGAAGGGTTATTGCTTTCGTAAAGGGGACTAGGATGGACTGAGACAGTATTTAAATTCTATACGGTGGAACCAACTGATGATGTTACCAACAGCAAATTCAAAATGGGAAGCATTCAAAGAACTTAGCTTGGAAGCTACTAGGCTATACATACCAACTAAGAAATATTGTTCAAGGTTTAGGGCTAAATGGATGTCAGATGAACTAATGAGACATATGGCAAAGACGAAAAATGCATGGGATACATATAAATTAACACGTGACACAGAAGCCTATGATAGATACAAATTGATCTGTAACCAAGTTACAAAGGAGGTTAGGCAGGCGAAGGCAGACTACGAGAAATCTTTGGCAAGGGATGCAAAGAAAACAGCCAAGAGTTCTTTACTTATGTAAACTCTAGAAGGAAGGGGATGAATCAGATTGGTCCACTTGATATCGATGGGTCAACTGTTGATGATCCTGCTCAGGTAGCTAACAAACTAAATGAATATTTTGCATCGACATTCACACATGAGGAGTTATTCAGCGAGAGGAATGCCAGAGGTGTATTCAACTCTGGCAGTAAGCTAGAGAATCTTGTAATAACTGGGAGTAAAGTGGAGGAGAAATTGTTGAAGATAAACACAAGAAAGGCACCTGGGGTGGATGGGATCTATCCAGGCAGCAAAGGAAGTAAGCAAAACCTTAGCCATAATTATGAGAGCTTCCTTGGACTCAGGGGAGGTACCCACAGACTGGAGATGTGCAAATGTAACCCCAATTCACAAAGGAGGATCAAAGGCTGACGCAAGTAATTATAAACCTGTGAGTTTAACTTCTGTTCCCGGAAAATTAATGGAGGCATTGGTTAAAGAAGAACTGCAGGATCATCTAGACAAGACTTCAGTTATAGCTCGGACACAGCATGGTTTTGTTAAGGGGAAGTCTTGCCTGACCAATTTGATTGGATACTATAATGCAGTCACAAAAGAACTGGATGCAGGGAATAACTTTGATATTATATACGTGGATCTTATAAAGGCTTTTGATACTGTTGCACATGGAAGACTGCTGCACAAATTGGGGCAGTGTGGCATTGGAGGCAAATTGCTGCTCTGGATAAAGGGGTGGTTGAGGGGGAGAAGACAGAGAGTGGTAATCAATAGACACTACTCATCGTGGACTAATGTTGATTAGTGGAGTCCCTCAGGGTTCAGTGTTGGGTCCTTTATTGTTTTCTGCATTTATAAATGATATTGATGATGGTTTATCAAGCTTAATGTCCAAGTTTGCAGACGATATGAAGGTTGGCAGGGTTGTCAAGGACACTACTGACACTATGCTGCTGCAACAGGATCTGGAAAGGTTGAGCAGATGGGCTTAGAGGTGGCAAATGAAGTTTAACATTGACAAATGTAAAGTACTACATATGGGAAACAGCAACCCCAGAGCAACGTATCACTTCTGTGGTACTACACTGACAGTGGTAGAGAATGAAAGGGACCTGTGGGTGGTTGTGCAGGCAGATATGAAGTTCTCTGAGCGGTGCAGACGGGCTGCAAGAGTAGCTAATGGTGTATTGTCAATGATATACAGGAATTTTTCCAGCAGGGATAAGGAGGTGATTATTCCCTTGTATAAGGCAATGGTCAGGCCACACCTTGCGTACTGTATACAGGTCTGGAGGCCTCATTTCAAGAAGGATGTAGAGCTGCTGGAACGAGTACAGAGAAGGGCAACAAGATTAGTGAATGGAACAAAGGGGTGCTCTTACGAAGAAAGGCTTAAGTTTTGTAAATTACAGTGTCTGGAGACTAGGCACCAGCGAGGTGATCTGATAGAGGTGTATAAAGCCTTGAATGGTTTGAGCATGCTCAATGCTGACGGGATTCTTCCTCTTACTCAGAATAATCACCTGAGAGGGCATAAATTCAAATTGAGGAGAGACGTATGTAGGATAGACGTGCGGAAATTTGCGTTTAGCCGGTTAATTGCTGGAACAAACTTCCATCTGTCGTTGTGGAAATTGATAGCGTAAATAAATTTAAGGAAGAACTGGACAAATTTAAAATATTTAGAGGGGATTGGTTTGTAATTTTTTTTTTTTTTTTTGCTGATGCTGCATAATCTCATACGCTTGCTTTCTTGCATCACATGCCTCTACTACTACTTCATGTAAAAGTATATTTATTTCTTAGAGCCGAGAGATCATTAGCACCCTCACTTATTACTCATATTTCACATAAACTTTCTGCTAAGTTGTTTCCTTAGACCAAAGTTTCTGATGATTTTTATTAACATACTTGAAGATGAATCACGTGTTGTTAGTGTCGCACGTTGGAAGATGCTTGAGTACTATCTTTAGTTTAAGGTTTTTTTTTTTTTTTTTTCTGGAGCACCTAGTATGCTAGACCAGAATAATGACGCAACATTGAAATTTACGTGGGAGTTCTTGTCGAAGGCCTTAATTAAAGTACATCTGTCCTTGCTTTAATGAAGGAAAGTGTAACTTTATAGCTTACTTCATTAGTTTCAGGTGAGATGTAGTTAAATACGGAACCTCTGTACTATCGTACTAATGCTGCCTGTCCAAATAAAAAGAAACCTGTTCAAAGCGGAAATTAACGTACAGAAATTTTTCTTAAAGCACTTGTGATGTTTGATTTTAAAACTTTGTTGGTTATTACAATTTCCAAGTAAATATTTAATTGAACGCTTGATTCTGCTTCTATGCTAATGTGGAAGGAAACATTTAAATCTTCGCTGTGAAATTATTTTAAAGGTCAACCCACTGTTAGTCAACTGGAAGTTGCTCCCCTCCTGTTTTATCTTGCTATTTCGTTTTCATTTTCACTCGAAAAGTAATCTGCTCTCTCAGGGATAATTAAAATTGCTTACAAATCCAATTTTTAGTGCAGTTTCTCAGTTGAAAACTTAACGTGCCACTGAATAAGTTAATTAGAATAGGGTGAAAATGTGCTACAACGTTGGTAATATTTGATATGCTTCATGCAACGGGTTAAATGCACTACGATGTACACATTCGTGACATTCAAAACAATCGAATCAAATACACATACCACACTCTCCTTCCCTCTCTCCCCACAATCTACAGCTACAACACTAACTTTCTCTGACGTTCGTCTTAAAATGATATATAAGTAATAACCAAAAACAACAAAACTTTCACAAAAAACAAAACTTACTATCTCCTATTCAGTTAAGGCAACCAACGTCCGAGCGTGTAAGATTGTTACTTATGGTATCACTATTAGAAGTATATAAAATGCAGGACTGATCATAAAACAGAGAATATGTTAAGGTTGTGTCTACAGCAAATATGTTTAAACCGAACTAATTCGCCAAGTCAGAGATTAAGTTGATGGTTTCCGCCGCTTGATGCTTTGACTCTAAACTGCATGGAAGTACATCTTTTTACACTTTTTGATATCTCTCCTATTAAACCAAGTCGCAACTCAGTTGTCAGTTTCTGCAACTACCCACCCACACACCGACTAGGAGAGCAATATTCGAAACCATCCTGGTTAGTGGCACTTATCCGAGAATAAGTGGCAATATATATCTGTCATTTGAGGTACACAAACAGGACAACACGTGAAGGGGTTCAAATTTTATATGTCATAAAAGGATGCCGTTTACGCAAAATTTCGATTGCTTTTAGTAAAGCTAAGTACAATATAATGCTTTATAGCACTGAAAGTACGTTAATAAACGCATTGACATTGAAAACAAACACTGAATAAATCGCTATTAGCTAGTGAGTAGTTCTCCACCTTTAGCCAACAGAGCAGCCTGGAATCAAGTAACATGGCCTCAAAAAGCTGTCAAAAGCGTCATGCAGGAATGCTGATCCATATTGACTTACCTGATTCCCACATTCATTGGTTGCAAATTGAATGGTTGTGGAATTTCCTCTGAAGAGCTCATCCCACGTCATTTCTCAGGTGTTCAGTTGGATTGAGTCTGCTGCAGTAGGCTAAGTATGTGTAGATACTTAGTCTACACACACATCTGCCACTTCTAATACAGAGTTTCGTACAAACCTTTTGATAATGAACCTGAAAGGTACATTATCAAAATGCCCTCTCCCAATCTTTCAACCAAGGGACTCCTTTCCCTTGGTTGAAAGATTGGGAGAGAAATACATAAAATAAAAATAAAGTAAATAAATAACAAACAATAAAAAATACAATAGTGAAAAGCCTTTGCAGGGAATTCTTTTCACATAGCGCTTATTGTTCGTCTTTATAGAGTTCTTTCACTATGTCTTGTCTACAGCGCTTCGAGCTGCAGAAAGATGAGGCATCAATTCTCAGAGAGTTTTACATTTCGAATGTATTTTCCGGGAACACTGACCTAAGGTATTTCACATTTTGCAGATAAGATTGTAGACAAGGTTTGAACTGCACTGGGTTCGTTGTGAGGTCCGAGGGTTTGCAGAAACATCCCAGATGGTAAGCGAATCCATTTGGTCGCATAGTTGTGCCAAGGTGTGTAGATTCCTCTCTTTGACTATGGTTTCCCAGAGTTTCATGCCCAGGTTTGCATAGAGCACGCTCCTAGAGATGGTGAAAAGGATAGCCCTTCTCCCTATTTAGCCATCTCAGAAGCCAATATTCAACCCCCAAAAATCTCTTCAGTTGAGTAGAGGAAGCTCCTGACTAGAATACCGAAACGTAGAGCGGCACGGGTGTTAAATTTCTTCGGACGTATTCCAAAAGTAACTCTCGAGGCCTATGACCAACCAACTCCTGCCAGATTGCCGAGTACGCCGTAAGCGTTTTTAGCCTGGCCATTTTTAGATGGTCTTTGAAAGTAAGCCCATCGTCCTACTTTAACCCCAAATCAGTATGGGTGTGAACCTTTTTAATGACAGTCCCATTTATTGTGAGCATAATTTCATAAATAGTCCTTTTTGTGAAAGTCATCTGAGGTGCTTTCTGAGGATTCAGTTTATGTTTCAGAGGTCCTAGATAATCCTGGAATTCAAACAGTACCATCTGATTTTCATAGGCGACTGCCTCAGCTTTTGCTGGATCAGCGGGTGTGACCAGTATCTAAAGACCATCTGCGTATGAAATGAAGTTTGGGTGCTTCGCAAGGAAGGGCTCTGGTGCTGCGGCAAAAAACCACGATGAAAGAACTCCCCCTTGTGGGATGCCGACAGAGGTCGTGGTGGTCCTCTCCAATCTATGATCATGTTTAATAAAGATTTGCCTATTGATGAGGAGTTGATGGAGGATAGCAAGATTACCTTAGATTCTGAAATAATGCTTCAAAATTTTAACTAGCTCTGTTGTGCTGAGTGTGTCAAAAGTCGCTTGTATGTCTAAGAATAAGATTTCAAGTTGTTTCTTAGAGTTAAGGGCTTTTTGGATTGCTTAGCTGGTCATTAATACATTTGAAAGCGTAGACCTCCTAGGAATAACAGTATGAAGATGCTGTGGACACCCACTGTAGTGATCGACTAACGTGGACTGTATCGTTTTTTCAAACACTCTTAGTAGTCCACAGGAAATAGAGATTGCTCTGTAGTCTTTGGGATCTTTTGGTTTATTAGTCTTTGGAACTGGTAAAGCATGGTAGACATTCCATACCGTTGGTGTGATACCAGTCTGCATATTTTGAGAATAAAGAGGGGAAATCCGTCGGGACCGACTGTAGATTTATTATAAAGACTTTATTGCTTTCATAATCATTTCCCTAGAGATCATAACATGCGCAAGCTCGGTCCTGGCCTTATCTGTGATGGCCGCTACAGGGAGGGGCGGATGTTTTACCTGGTCAGGATGGAAGGTTGACTGTGTCCACAGTTTTATCGTTTCTTCATCCATTTCCACCTGACGACCACGTGTGGAAAGTAAGCCCATCATCCCACTTCAACCCCAAATCAGTATGCGTGTGAACCTTTTTAATGACCTTAAGATATGCCTTTTTCCGAACACGCAGGAAATTCGCTCTTTGTTTGTTGTAAGGGATGTGATCTAGCATGGAGCCAGACTTTTTCCACAGGTTCTGTAGGCTTTTTGCTTTATATTAAAAGCCTGTTTCGTTTTGGAGTTGAACCACCACTCAGTGTTTGAGGAGATTTTAATTGTCTTCGACACACCAATGAGAGCATTGTGTCTCAATTCATTAGAAATGGCATTAATTGCCTCTTCCACTGGTTTTAAGCAGAGATTATTCCAATTAAATGCTTTAAGTTCAGTGAGGATAACATTTGGCCTGACCAGGTTGGTCGAAAACGTAGCTACCGTATGCACCGGGTCCGCGGAATTGGTCCCAGCGACTAACTAAGGTTGCACGTACCTGTGCAATTTCAAACACTATTGGTAGGTGGTCCGATACGAATTTGGAGTTATAGGGAATGTTGGTATTTGTTCCAAATTGTGGTAGACGCTGTCCAGGACTTGATTTCTTCTGATCGGTAGTGTATTCAATGGGATGAGCCCCAGGTCCGCATGGTATCGTCCATGTCTTGCCTTGCATCCTTATACCTTGGCAGATTGAAATCTCCTAAATTGGTTGCGTGGATATTGGGGCGTAGATGAGCAGACCTCCATGAGATAAGATCCTCTATGAGTGAAGTGTGTCCTGGTAGGAGATACACAAGGCAGATTTGGATCATTTTTTTCATTTTTGCTGAAAATTTATTTCAGTGATTGCTTCATAGTTTGATGTTTTACTGTTGTAGACATGTATCTGCCTGAAAGAGGCCTTGTAGCAGATGGCAACATCACCTCCTCTCTTATCGTTCATGCAGTTTGCAATCTACTGATAAGGAGTGGACGAGAGGAGCAATCCAAGTTATGCTCTCTGATAGTGTCTGTTTCTTAGGCCTAACTCTAGACAGTAAGCTCAGCTTTCTGAAACATATATTGATGATCCGAACTATCTACCAGAAAAAGATGAACATCCTTAAAGTAATATCGGCTGTGACATGGGGCGCCGATAGATGTACCCTGTTTCACTTGTACCATACACGTATTACCTCTCCACTGGGCTACGGTCTCCTGTATTGTGCTAGAAAGAGTGACCTTGAGTGGTTTAACCCAATTATTTATTGAGACTTATGCATAGCCCTTGGTGCGTTTTCCGGACATCTACTGTTCAAGGTTTATACATCGAAGTAAATGAACCACCTCTTCTCTTCATCTCAGGAGAAAATTACTACTCCTAACTTATGCAACGAAAATACGGAGCTAATCAACTGATTCCACAAGGACATATCTGTTTGACTCGTCGTTAAAGATGACCTATAGCAATAAGCAGGGGCGGCTCGTTGGTAGGCACTGCGGAACTGCAGCACCCTCAGCTTTTTAAATCTAATTATTCAGTCAACGGAGTTATATGAAATTTTACGCAATGAATATTTTTATTAACGGGTCCCGCATGTAGTATACTCATCCTCTATTTCCAATAATAATTTCACCGAATAAAAATATGAGTTGCCAATATGCAATTTTAGAGGTGATAAAACGAGTCAAAAGAACTGCGGAGCGAACAGTACGGATTTGAACAGTTCACCAAACTTGAATGAAAAAGTTATTAAAATCTATTTTCAACAAATAAAAACCGAAGAATGGATTTTATTTTTAAATAAAATTTCGAGATTACCCAAGTCTGTTAATGAACAGACTTGGGTAATCTCGAAATTGTAAATGTCTAGTTAATGTTTTGTAGGATTTTTAACTTGCTTATTATTATTACCATCTATGTCTACATGTTTTATTACCAAGGCAATTTAATGTAACTTTAAGAAGCAGCACCCCAATACATCAGAGTCACGAGCCGCTACTGGCAATAAGCCTAGAGAAAATAAACCTGCTGGTATAATGCCTCAAGAGCTAACACTGGAATGTTCAGTTAGATAATGTACAGTATTTCAATAAACTTCTAACCCAGATCCTCCATGGGCTGAATACTCACCATCTTGTAAATGGGGAAAGAAATCCATTGCGTATATGAATATTAAACAACTTTACATGGTGCATGTAACTTCAAAATTCCATTGTATACACATATATACTGATGGATGGAAAACAGAAATGGCTGTAGGTGCAACAGTCTTATTTTCGTCATATCCACATCACTCCCAGGAGAATGCAACGTGTACCCTGCTGACGTGCATGCAATTAAATTAGCCCTTGATCATATCAATGCTTCTACTGCTCCACAGATCATAATTTATACAAACTATCTAAGTGTAGTGACTGCACCACTTTCCCATCCTGTTATGAAACAAATCTGATCTTAGTTGATTCCAAATTCTGGTGGATTTCAGGGCACACCGGAGTTCATCGAAACAAAAATGTAGATAAAGCAGCTAAACAGTTCATCAGCAAGTATTACACAAAGCACAAGTACCGTATTCAGATTATAAATCTCTTATCCAACAAGCATACCACAGTCAATGGAAGAAGCTATGACAATCTCAGACGAACAATAAACTGTTACAACTTAAACACGAGCCACAATTCTAACTACAGTTTTCGAAAAAAATCGACATAAAGAAGTTATTCTTGCTAGAACAGATTTGCCACACCCATTTGATGCACCTCTTTCTGCTTGCAGGGGAAGATCCTCTCCAGTGTGTGCACTGCCACTCCTTGTTAACCGTAAAACTCATCCTTAGACTGTTTTCATTACCACACTGACACAAACTGCAGCCCTCAAATCTTTGTCGACTTTAATTGAACCTTTAGCATTGTATCACCTCATAGGAAATAATGGCATCTTGACAGAATTCTAGTTACTTAAAACGAATTCATCTATATGATCGCTTTTAATTAACTCCCAATATCAATTCCTACCAGCAGACA
The DNA here is from genome assembly GCF_048544385.1 of Mastigoproctus giganteus. Classification (NCBI taxonomy): domain Eukaryota; kingdom Metazoa; phylum Arthropoda; class Arachnida; order Uropygi; family Thelyphonidae; genus Mastigoproctus; species Mastigoproctus giganteus. Next base: position 71,330,670 of record NC_143576.1, read on the forward strand.
ATGAACGGTGCAATATGGCCGGTGCAGCCCTTGCGACGTTACACCCTGTTAACAACAACAAAAAGAATAGGCGCTTTATGAATATATGTTAACACGCCTGAAAACGAATGTGTTAGTGTGTGCTCTATTTGAATTACGAACCGTATCGTGATCATTAAATTAACGATTTACGGCACAGAATGTTAAAAGTTTGCATTTTCGGTTTTGCTTTATCATACATCGAATTCTCGCACAGAATTCACAGAATAATCGCAGTCACCAATTGCCTTTCAATTGTCAAGTACAGTACAAGGGAAATGTCATTACACAGAACAGTCATGCACCAAATTGACGTGGACTAGCTATACTGCAGCTATGAAGGAATGCGCCTAGTTGGAAACAATTTCAAGGTAACCTAAAATTCGAATGATTCTTCTCTACTAGGCCCAATGCGCACCACGACCCCCCCCCCACACACAATTATTCTGCTACCACGGCAGTATCGGTCCATGGACTCGCTTTTTTGCCGTGCTCTGCTCTTCCCATCAGCGTGAAACAGCAGGAAGTAGGATTCGTTCAACCAGGCAACGTTTTTTCAATCCCGCCATTTTCAAATTGGTGTTCCTGATCCCACTGTAACCGTGCCTTAATTTTTTTTTTTTTTTTTTTTTTTTTTTTTTTGCTAACAGGAACCGAACCCCCGGTTCGGTCGTCGGCCGGAATACCTCATCCGTAAAAAGTCTCGAAAGGCTCCGTCGGCCTCCTTTAGCATGATCGAGCTATTTCCATTTAAAGGATCGCGCTGGTCGAAATATTATTTGGTTACTGTAGTATTAAGGATACACCCGTAATTGCAACTCATGATTCCAATCTGCAACTATGAGTGTTTCGGAAACTCAACCTGCTAACTGTAGTTTCCAAAAGACTCATACCGGCGCGTCTGACGCCAACTACCACATCAAGTTCAAAGTCACATTTTTTGTCTTGCCTAATTCTGGCACTGAAATACACGCATACAACAGCCCTAAGAAATGCATATTCCAAAGAAATACGCAGATGTAAGAAGGAGTCATGGCAAACTCTAGTTTCCACAGTGGGAAATGGCGATCCATAGGGCATTGTATTTCGGATCATTACAAACAGGCTACCCAGAGGTGAAGTTTTGGAAACCACACTCAGGCCAGATGGAACCTCGACATACTCTTGGTCTGATTCTCTCAACAACATACTGGACAATATCTACCCAACTGATGACTTGGCACCGACACTGGAGCAACAAGAAATCATTGACAGGAACAGCGCATACATATCAGATACTACTGAACCGCTCTTCACATCGCTGGAAATGAATTTGGCCCTGGCCAAAACGAAGGAGGGTAAAACCCCAGGCTTGGATTTGCTGGAAGTTGACATAGTAAAAAAGTTCGCATAACACTATCCTATAACTCTCTTAAGTTTATTTAATGGATGCCTAGCTGAAGGAACATTTCCTGACTTCTGGAAATTTTCAACACTCAAGTTAATCCTAAAACACCCGAAAAAACCCCCTCAAGTACCGACTTCTTACAGACCAATAGCCCTGCTTCCTGTTTTGGCCAAACTCCAAGAACGTCTTTTGCTCTCCCGTCTCACCGACTACTGCAAAAAGCAACAATTACCATATCCGCATCAATTTGGTTTTAAAACAGGCTGCAGTACAGAAGATGCTATCCACAGATTAATCTCTCTAGCTACCCAGACAGAATCTAAATACTCTCTAGCCATAATGGTGGACTTTGCGGGGGCCTTCGATCGACTATGGTGGCCCAGCATACTTCAAAGACTTCGGCAGGCCAAGACGTCCAGCAGTCTATATAACGGTATAAAATCCTACCTCAGCAATAGAACAGTGCAAGTAACCAACAAATATCAAACAGTCACCAGGAATATACTGCGAAGCTGTCCTGAGGGCTCTGTTCTTGGGCCATTTCTTGACCCATTGTCTTGGCCGAGTTCCTGGGGATGGATCTCGGCGAGGTCCAGCCCCTGGCCTTTGCTGATGATCTCGTACTGGTTATTCATTCTGATACAAGAGCCACCATTGGAAGTACAAGCCAACTTTGCAATGGGAAAACTTCAAGACTGGGCTGCCATGCACAAATTAACAATCTCCAGTGAAAAAACAATCCTTCTAAAAGGAAAGCTCCAAATCCGACGGCCACCAGTGATGAAAATTAACAACACCCCAATCCGTCTCTACACAGAAATCAAGTATCTGGGCCTGTATCTAGACGCCAATTTATCCTTCCATCCCCACTTAAAATACCTGTCAGCTAAAATCCGAAACACTGCAATGATAAGTCGGATTAGTAGAGCGGATTGGGGCCTAAAGAATAAAGCTCTATCTTTAATATATAAGGCAGTATATGTCCCGATTGTGTGCTACGGAGCCTCCATCTGGTGTGATCCTGGAAAGGAACAAGCGCAAGCTTGATTCCATTCAAAGATTTATGTTATTATCGGTTACCAGGGCGTGCTGCACTGTCATCACCCCTGCATTACAAGTCATTGCAGGATACTTACCTCTCTATCTGGAAGTTGTCAAGAGGGGTCTCTTCCAGCGCCTGAAGAAGGGAATCCCAACGCAATTGTTAAACCTGCAAATGAACCATGCAAATGACCCTAAGAAGGAAAGAAGAAAAATTGCAGACCACCTACAAAACCTCTGGCAAGAAACATGGGACACAACGCCTAAAGGAGCAATCACCAAAATCACCAACGCCTAAAGGAGCAATCACGACTAATCACCTCAATTAGTCGGACTTCCCCAAAGCCACCTCCCTGGTACTCGCCTGGATTGCAAGTCACCTTCCTGCTTACAGGCCATGGACCGTTTCAGCAAAAACTAATGGCCATAGGAATAGAAAATAACCCATATTGCCACTAGTGGTGAAGAGGAGTTCTGGGAACACCTTATGTACGAGTGTCTCACTTACGACAACGCCAGACTTCAATTTCTCACAGATATTCAAGGAAACCCCCGCAATCAGGAGTCAACTTTACTTCAAGAAGAGACCACATACCTAGCCTTAACACGCTACGCCCAGTCTGTTTTCAATTGTAGAAGAGCAAGACTTGCGGAACTCAGGGCAGAACAGAATAATGTGCCACCCCTGTGATCCCCTACTGGGATAGGATAATGCAATTTACCCTGAGTGCAGGATACTCACAGGAGCACCTGCTCCTGTAATTTTCAACTCCCTTGTCATTTGGACAAGGGAGTAGTTGGAGTGGACCCTCTTTGGTCCACTCCAACTACAGTACTGTTCCCCACATTTGACCTCTTCTTTTTCTCTTACTCCCTCCCATATGCTCTCTTATCTTTTTATTTCATTTTATTTTTTTTACAGCCTCAACCTTTTTTTTACTCTTCATTTTTTTATTACTTTTATTTTATTTTTTATTTATTATTTTTATTTATTTTTTAGTTTATTTATTATTTTATTATTATTATTTTTTATTTATTTATTTTTTATGGCTTCTGTCAGGAAGCTCAGGCAACCCTGGCAGAGGCAGCCAAAATATAATGGGCAGCCTGGCTCACCTCCCAGTGGTTGTGGCGGGCAACGTGGAGTCCCAGTAGGGGGCCCGCGGCTAAGCAGCCAGACAACAACAGAACAAAGCACAATACTACATTAACCAGACATTAAACTTTTTTTCTGGCTGTGCAGTAGTTCTGCATTTCATCACAGAGTACATATGGTGCAGATGTGGGAAACCACCGGTGGCGCCTGAACCTAAATACTATGCCACTATGCCACTAGCCCTAGGTGTCTGCCCACCTATTTTATATCGCGTGGTGCGAACACGTGATACTAAAGGAACGCTCTTTTTCGTGAAAATAGTCGGTGTGCCTAATAAAGTGACCACTCATTGTAATTATCGAGGCTTACTACAAAACTTCAAACAAAAGGAAACGTACAAATGAGAAACATATCGATCAATGTTTTGCAAATTTACTCGTATATACAGGGTGATCCAAAAGTCAGTAAATAAACAATTAAAGAATCGATATTTCAGTGAATTTTGGACGTATGGTAACGAGATTAGCGCGGAAATGCATAGAATTACGCGAGTTTTTTCCCAAAAGAATGGCAAAATTAGTTCAAAATATGTCCACCAGGTGGCGCCATACCATGAATGACGTCACGCAAGTGTCTGCTATAAAGGCACTGCAAGAACAACAACAGCTAATCAGTTTAGTGAATGTTTAGGAAAGAAAAAGAAAAGAAACTAAGCGGTCATGTTATCATTACCAGATAAAGCACTGTTGGTGAAATGTTATTGGTATATGAGATATTACCTTGACACTGAATCTGCAACTTAAGCTTTGCGATCTTTCCGTCAGCTGAAGGGTATGCGACGTGGTAAAGGACCAATGACTGTTGCAGGACTAAACATGATGATTAAGAAATTTGAGACAACTGGTTCGTTACAAGATCGTCCACGAAGTGGAAGACCACCAACATATGCTACAACTGCGGCTGCAGTTGTGGAAGACATGGATACTCTAATGGCATCATCATCACATGGAGAAGCAAGCTCTCGTGAAGTTTCACGTCGAACTGGCGTCCCATATGGGAGTGTGTGGAGAGCACTAATAGTAGTCCTCCGTAGATATCCGTACAAAATTCAACACATTCAAGAACTTAGGCGTCCCGATTTTGCAAAGCGGAAAGCATTGGCATTATAGTTCTTTCAGCGAATTGAAGAATGTGACAACTGGCTGTCAAATGTTTGTGAACGGATGAAGTCCATTTCACTCTCAATGGAACTGTAAACATACGCAATTGCAGAATTTGGGCGACGGAAAACCCTCGAGCTTACACGGAAACTCCATTGCATCAATCAAAAGTAACGGTGTGGTGTGGATTCACCTCTTCTTTTGTTATAGGGCCATTTTTCTTTTAGGAAATCAGTGGCTCTGGTTTTGAAACTGTCACAGGTCAGCGTTATGATGACCTGGTGCGAAACTGCGTTATCCCTAGCCTGGGGGAAAGGCAAGCTTTGGATGTTGCGACATTCATGCAGGATGGAGCACCACCCCATATTGCTTCTCCTGTGAAACAATTGTTACTCTCAGTTTGGAGAAAATCGAGTCATATGCCGTCACTTTCAGCATGAATGGCCACCAAGGTTATGGGGCTACTTGAAGTCACGGGTTTACAGAGATCACCCAACGTCATTGGCAATGCTAAAAGACTATACGACAGCAGGTATCAATGATACCTCCAGAAATGCTGTTTCATGCTGTCCATAACGTCGTTACTCGTCTTCGGGCAGCGCTCGACAAAAAAGGCCGCCACATTGAACATTTACTATAATGCGGTGATTTGTGGTGTTACAGATCAACCGCCGCCTGGTGGACATATTTGGAAATAATTTTGCCATTCTTTCGAAAAAAAAAAACCCACATAATTCTATACATTTCTGCGCTAATTTCCTTACCATACGTCAAAAATTCACTGAAATAAGATTCTTTAATTGTTTACTGACTTTTGGATCACCCTGTATGTTACTAAAAACGTTCATTAAAGGTAAAAATTGCATCTACGATTCGAGTTTAAGAAACGGTAGGTAAATTCCATGTATTAATGATTAGTAAAGCTCATGTATTAATGATCTTGGTAAAACACTTCCCACCATTCCCAACACGCTCCATTCAATGCCTCCTGTGGTCTTCCGTCAAAAGGATATCAGAAGGATTTTGATGAATCTTGATGCTAAGAAAGCTCCAGGTCTGGATGGTATTTCTCCACTTGTTCTCAAAATCTGTGCTCCTGAACTTACTCCTATTCTTTGCCGCCTTTTTTCACTTTCTTATTCTAAAGGTGTTTTTCCTTCTGCTTGGAAATTTGCTCATATCCAGCCAGTTCCTAAAAAGGGTGACAAATCCCTCCCATCCAATTATCGTCCCATTGCAATTACTTCTACTCTTTCTAAAGTAATGGATTTGTAAAGTAAATTTCTTTCTAAAGTAAATCAATTAACCGCCAACTCTTAAACTACCTAGAAACCTTAATTCTGATCAACGATCGCCAGTATGGATTCCGTCAATGTCGATCCACTGGTGATATTCTGGCTTATGTTACCCATTTATGGACTAAATCAATGGAAAGGTTCGGTGAAACACAAGTAGTTGCTCTTGACATCTCAAAGGCTTTTGATCGTGTTTGGCATAAAGGTCTTCTAAACAAGCTTCCATCTTATGGTTTGCCAACTGTTTTTAGTAATTGGTTATCCAGTTTTCTCTCTGATCGCTCACTGAGGGTGATGGTAGATGGCTCTCTGTCTTCTAACTTCTCCACTAATGCCGGTGTCCCCAAGGTTCAGTTCTTTCCCCCACTCTTTTCCTCTTGTATATCAATGACCTTCTTCCATTGACTGAAAATCCTATCCATAGTTTTGCCGATGATAGCACATTGCATTCAACTTTCCATTTTGAGAAACCTTGTCCTGCTCAATCAGCTTCAACTTCTCGAAATTCTGCTCCCAATTCCTTAAATGCCGATCTTCAGGTAATTCTCCAGTGGGGCAAAGACAACTTAGTTGATTTCAACCCTTCTAAAACTCAGTCTTGTCTTATATCTCGCAAAAAGGATTCTTCTGCTCTTATGTTTACCTTTAGTGACACTCCAATTTCTAGGCAAAATGATATATCTCTTTTGGGGATTACCCTGACTTCTAATCTCTCTTGGCACAAGCACATTACAAATATTGCTTCTTCTGCATCTAAAAACTTGGTTTTCTCTTTCGCTGTCTGCGTTACTTTTCTTCCAAACAGCTGTTCACTCTGTATAAATCGCAAATCCGCCCTGCCATGGAATATTGTTCCCAAATCTGGGGTGGTGCCCCCAAAACCTCTCTCAGGCTTCTTGATTCCATTGAGAAGAGGGCAGTTAGGTTAATTAATGATTCATCTCTAACAGAGTCTCTTCACTCGCTTTCTCATAGACGTACTGTTTCTGCTGCATGCCTCTTCTACAGATACTTCCATGGTCACTGTTCTTCTGATTTGGCTTCTATAATTCCCGCTCTCTCTTTCAAAACAGTCCGAACACGTGCCGCCACCAGCCAACATCCATTTACTGTCCAAATTCAAACCCACAGAACCAACTTTTCATCTTCCTCATTTATTCATTCAACTGCAGTTTTCTGGAACAACCTTCTTCATACGTATTTCCTGAAAATTACAATCTACAGAAGTTCAAGTCTAATGTCAACAAATATCTTCTTTCGTCTTCTTAACCTCCAACCTAAGCACGGTACTAAGTACTATAGGTTCTAATACGTCTCGTATTTGGGGTTCACATAAAAAAAAAAAAAAAAAATCAGCGGAATCCGTAGTTAGCAAAATGATGCTGTCTTTGGAACAAGATAATTTTCTTGCTACCTGTTATTATCAAAACGATAATAACGCACGACAGCCCTCAAAGCCTACTAGCAGAAAATAAAGAGTGAAGAAAAATAAAGGTCCTTGCTCAAATCCTCGAAGTCACTGATATCGAAGTTCAATTTGTTACAGGTGAAAAAAATGGTTGGAAGAACAGTCCATTAGAACTCTTAGCTGGCCAGGAAACAGCCCGGACCTGAACCCTATAGAGAACTGTTGGCATCGTGTGGATTGCCAGAAAGAAACCTAAACACCCTTCATGAACTTCAAAATAAAAAACAAAAGGTCATTCTGACACACATATACACAGTTGTCGCCATTAGAAGAACCTCAAAATGAATCACCCTCAGTTTCATCTTAGTAAAATGAATTGCAAGAGAGATATCTAGATGTTTATAAATACGCAAAACATCTTCACTCAAAAAGAGTAACCAAGATCGTGAAATTCTAGGTCAGGAGTTGTTAGCAACAACTCAATCGGAGGTCGGTCTGAATTTCGCACACCTGTATATCGCCAAACTTGTATATAGCCACGTGTGATATGTCTATAAATTGCCCGTGTTTTTGAACGAAAACAGGAGGGACCTTGCAATCCACACATGAGTCTTCGCGTTATTGACGAGAATCGAATCCGGGCCTTTTTTATCCAGCGTGGGGGAAGATAGCGATTATAATCATCGTGGTACCCACGAAGTTATTAATGATTAATAAAATGTTAATAATTTTCAGTTATAATCAGCTGGCCGTCACTACTTTCCCGATTCTACTGAGTTTCGGTAATATACAATCACTGAACTACATAAGCCACTGCTTTTCTAATATTGATTAAATGACATTACCTGGAATATTGACAACTTAAATATAAAACATAAGTCTTACAATAATAGTTTTTATCTTTTTGTATTTCATATATTAAAGTCCGGGCTAACACGGACGTGCTGTCTTTGTTGGGTTCTCTCGGGTGGGATGAAAGCTAAGCAGTAATAAAGAAGTATACTACATTTAATAAGCTTACTCTGACACAGATAAAAAAACGCCGATCACTTTGTGATAAAATTTGTTATTAGGAACACAAACTATTTACTTCATTTTACAGTGGTATAAGGCAAAGAAAGATGAAGATGAAAATTTAGCAAATGGTACCGAAATTTTTAAAATTTATTTTAAGTAACCCGATATTAATAGGTTATTACTCCAAATAATGCCTGATAATTTTCTTAAAAAGTCATGTCGGAAGGCTTTCTTCAGCTCCTCGGAGAACAGCAACCTCGATTTCTTGGCCGGTAGATAGAGTGAGAAGGGGGATCGAAGTGTAACTGGTACATGTGGTTCTCCAACTGGAGCATCCAGCGGGTCTCTCGTGTTCTAGAGCATTGTTACTTGTACACTTTATAGATACATCGTTCGTTTGTTGTTGTTGTTGTTGTTATTTTGGTTTTTAGGAGCATTAGCAACTAAGGCCATATTGCTCCGGGAATATGCGGTGGTCATTCCCTGACCTTTCCGCATCCTCCGTATTTGGTGGTGACGGGCTCGAACCCCGGTCTAATCAAGAAGCGTGTACTACGCACTGCTGCTCCTTCCCACCTGGCTACGGAGGCGCCCATCGTTCGTTTGTTCCTTCCTATGATTATGCTATTGACATCGTCCTCCCACAGATGGTGCTGATGTAGTAATCGTAGCGTAGGAGCAGCTTGCTGTTATTGAATTCTTGGCATGAGGAAACATCCATAAGCAATTAGAAACAGTTTAATTTATTCTGTTCCAGCAATAAAGTGGCAGTGTATTGTGTCTGTAGATTGCGTGTATTCCATGGTCTGTTTGTCTATTATGCCGGGTGAAAAACGCGTTATCTTGCGTTTCTTGCCATTCAGCTCTACCACAGTGTAAAAAAAAAAAAAAAATTCCTTCTATCCTTGTGGGATTTGAACCCAAGTCCTTACCACGTGGTGCAAAATAACAGCGATCATAACTGTAAAACTAGCGAGATTCTATGATCCATGTGACTCCTTACTAAACATTCCCATAATGGCTGATTCTCTCACACGCCCACTAGTTTTCAGTTCTTAGCCAAACAATATAGCTGGACATGATCTATTTTACAAATACATAAAATTACTGATAGCCAAATCTATTTCTTAACGATTATAATAACAGCCTGGCATTACAATGAGCTTATGATGCGTTGATGACAGTGGGTTCGCCGGACGTTGTTGTGGCTCCACTAGCTTTCTCTTATTTAGAAAAATTCTGATGCTTGATTCCGTTGCATAGTATTTTTCTATAAAGGTTTTTTTCTTTTCTTTAAGGCCTGGGCTGCAGTTAGGTGTAGGGAGCCTTCCTCCAGTTCTTCGAACTAGGATACCTATCATTCACCTTACACAAGCCAGTGTGGCCAATAAATAAAGTAATTTAAGAGCAGAGAGTTTTGGTTTAGTTTTAATGGAGTTTTGGCAGAAAAATGCATGAAAATTCTATGTAATTTTAATACTTCTTGCCAGTCATAATTGCCACTTCAATTTTAATTATTTATGAATGAAAAAGATTGATTACTATAATAACAAAGTCCAAATATTTCCATACACTTCGCTATAATGATCTCTCAACTACAAAGAGCCTCCTTTTAGAACAAATTTCGCTTTAATGGATACGCAGAATGTTAATCGAATACTTGAAAATCACGTCCCGCTACTGCTGCTTGCCAACTATCTCGCTGATGTGTACGGGGGGGGGGAGATTATGCAGATTACGAACTAGATGGTACTTCGTATGCTAGGATGAAACGATACGATGAAATGCAAAAATAGCATGTATGATCAGTGGCCCGTATCCACTCTTTCAAGAACTGGCTGCGTGAATGAAAATGCATTCCACCCACGCGTATGAAAATACGTTCCCCATGGAAGTTAACACACTAATCTAATACAGTAAAGGGCAAATTGATTAACATGAACGCGGTCAAGAATAAAAGAATCAAAAAGAGGAATGTTTAAACGCGAAATACAAATGTATTTGTCGCCTTAGAATGGTCCAAAATGCGTTATTCATGTACTCGTATTATGGGAGGACTATTTTAGGGGGACATCTGTCATTTTTTCTACCGCATCTTTCATTTCTTTTATGTTCACCGTTAAGTTTGCTTATTCAGAGATAACCTCTGCTAGGGAACGAACCTGTATATCCATCTTCAACTATTAACTGTGATGGTCAAGTATACTGAAGGTATATTTTATTAAAATATACCTTCATTAAAATTGACTTAATTCATTAAAAATGACTTAACAGCACCAAGTAAAAATGTGTAAGACACTGGCTTTTCCGTAAGAGAAATTATCGATATTTCTCCCCTGTGGTAATCAAATACTTATGGTAAGTACCGTATATGCATTGATACCAAAGCTAACCTGTGCAGACTCATTTATCAGGAAATTAAATACACGCGAAGGAAGTCAAAGAACAGAAGCAGAAGGAATAAACGAGGAAAGATTAGTTGGGCCAGTGTAGAGTTGAACGGTGAATGGACGCCCGTTCATCATGACAGTTTCCGGCGCACAGGCTACTTAGGTAATATTTTGCCTATCAAATACGTATATCAATTCTAATTACACTAAAATAGATTGACACATTTAATATTTATGTGTAGGAAGCAAAACTATCACATAAATGTAATAAAAATCATAATTCAACTTATACACTTTCCTGCTCGAAGAGTGACAAAATATTTCCACTGATACTTGCCAAAATGGGTGGAAAGTTTGCCACATTCACTTCCTCCTGGTTGAAGAATGCGCGCCAACACCATATTAAATTTGTGCTTTTAGTCACTTATATCACTGGCCCTCGGTGTTCTAATACTTTTTATACCATGTATTATCCTATCAAAAATCACAGGACACTTTCAGTTATAAACAAAACGTATATTAAAAATAATAATAATAGCGCGTTGACCTACCTTTCGCCACCTTCCATAAACTATATCACCAATTAACTGCATCAATGTAGTCATTGGTGGAAGATTTTGTATTAATTTCTAGTAGAAAGGTGGTGGTATTGTGCTCAATCCTCCTTTATAGCATTTGCGAGTTCCACTATCTGAAATTAGAACAAGGTCAAGGCCATCTGACCTTGTCCTAATTTTGTGCCAGCTTGGGGACACGTTGGAAGGTGGTGTTATTGTGTTCCACCACCTCCTAGTAACACGTAAGACTACGATGTAGAACGCTGCAATCGTGGTTTCATGAACTGCTAGGTGGACCTAGTCAATTCCGCGATGAACATATTGCGGAATTGACACCTCCTCCCAACCTCAGAGTTGGGACAAGACACTCAAGCTGGCATGTGTTTTTTAGGCTTCCTCCCTATGCACACACTTTTTTTTGTTAAATATGTTGAAAGTTAAGTTTACCTTAATCATTTTTTTATATCTATATAAATATGATATAGATATCAAATCTATATCATATGTATTTATCAGGGATATTACATCTATATCCATATACCCCTGGCAACATGCCGTGATGGGTACAGTATTTCAGGTAATTAAGATTATTTATTTATTTGTTTGTGCAATGCAATTTGTCAGTGAAAATTCCTGCAATCACTTACAGATTTTCACGTGACTGCTTCCAGCTCAGATTAAGGTAAGCTGTATCCATGTACTTCAGTTCCTGTTAGTCAGTATTTTATGCCTACCAAGTAGTTTCTTTGGCTGGCTGTCACTCTGGACGCCCATTTCTTCATCCTGTTACCAACTATCGACCTGACAACGTTTTATTCCTGTGTAAATAGCAAGCACAGACATTCACCCAACAGCCATTCCATTCTGAATTTCTGTGATCTTTTTCCGTGTTTTAATCGTCGATATACGCGTTTAAAATGAATTTCGATAAAGGTAATCTTCTTTATAGGTCGGTCAAAACATTTATATTTTTCATCAACATACAATTTCCTGCAATGAGAAGGGGGGGGAACCCATGACTTTTGGTAGAATAGTATAGTGCACTGAAAGGACAGAATTCATGGGACACCGAGTTCCTGAGCAATGCGACGCTGTCCCTTCTCGCTAGTGGACGAACCCACTGCTTGACAGGTATGTAGGTACACTGCATCCACGATGGTAATTCGCTGTCAGTATGGATAAACGTCGTGAGTTAACCGACTTTGAAAGAGGGATGATGGTGGGTGCCCGACGCATGGGTCACTCTATGGCGGAGGTAGTACAGAAATGGGACTATCCCCGTTCGACAGTATCAAGAGTGTATCGGGAATACGCCATTTCCGGAATAACATCTCATCGTGGACAGCGCTGTGGGCGGAGAAAGGTGGTGGATGAACGTGGCCGTCTATGTCTGTCTCGCCGCATTGTTTCAGCCAATCGGAGAGCAACAGTGGCACAAATCACCGCCAACTTCAACGAGGGAGCTGCTAGATTATGGGAGCCGCCGACCCACCAAAGTCCCATTGCTAACACCACGACACAGGACTCTACGTCCCAACGGGGCGAAAGAACATCGGCACTGGACTTTGGATGAATGGAGACGCGTCTCCTGGTCCAGTTATTTCGAGCGGACGGGTGAATGCGTATCTGATGGAAACCGCACGAAGCTATCCACCCGTCATGTCAACAAGGAACTGTTCAGGCAGATGGACGGTCGATAATGGTCTGGGGCGTATTCAACTGGCACAGGTTGGGACCTCTGGTACGTCTAGCGCATCTCTGAACGGTACAGGTTACGTGTCCATCCTTGCAGACCATCTGCATCCCTTCATGGTCATCGTGCACCCACAGGGTAATGGACTCTTCCAGCAGGAAAATGCGCCTCCACACAGAGTCGTGGTGAGTAGAACATGGTTCGAAGAGCATTCCGCAGATTTTATTACCATTGAATGTCCTTCCCGTTCACCGGACATGAATCCTGTGAAGTATCTTTGGGATGCTGTGGAAAGGTCCATTCCAGCTTTGGATCCTCTACCCAGGAATGGGACGGAATTATGGACAGCGGTGCAGCAAGCCTGGATGGATGGAAATACCTGTGGGATGCTTTCGTGAACTAGTGGACTCAATGCCTTGCCGTGTGACTGCCCTTATCCGTGCGAAAGATGGGCTTACCCGTTACTATAAAATCTGTGTACATGTTCCTTAGATGACTATCAAGCAACTTAGATGGTTTTTATGAAGTCTTCATCAAGATAAGTACTATTTATTTAAGCTTAAACTTTTAGTGTGCAACGTTACTATCTGAGCCTTTGTTTAGCATAGATACAAACAGCAACGTTATTGACTTTTGACCTGAAGCTCTTACCTTGACACAAAGCTGTTCGTGACCTTGGCAGTGTTCCTGCTTAAAGTCCTGCAGCCCTCTAGCAATTTTGCAGTCAGCCACTCCCACGTCCGAAGTGTCTTGTTATTTCTTTAGGCTTAATACTCTTCTCTTCGATTCCCTGCTGTGTCAATAACGGCTCACCTCTTATTTGTTACATTCTGTTTGCTGATATTTAAAGCCATTCTCAACTCTTCAACATGCCACCTAAAGAAGCGGTTTCATGCAATAATATGTCAAAAAACAGTACGGAATTGGGTTATCTGCAAGGGAATTTGCAGTATGGGTTTTTGTGATGCATGTTCATTAATAAAGAACTTTTCTAAATCCAGTAATTTAAAAAACAATTTCAGATGTCCTTCATGCAAAAGTGCTAACAAGGGAAGTGCAAACTTACAGTCTCCTAGTCAGCATAAGCTGAACTCTCAGGATACCTCAACAGATGCTGATCTCCTTAGCAACGTTGACCACCACTCGTCTCCCCCCCGTCAATATAGTACAATCTCCTAAGCCCTCAGACCATAGAAGGAAGTCAACTAAAGATGGCTCCGCCCAAACGGATGACGCTTCCTCTCTGTCCCCCCCCCCCGCATTCAACAGCCCCAAACAATGATCGCTCATCTGCCTCTCTGGAACAAATTCTGAGGAAACAATTTAGAGAAAATGAAGATATTAAACAGCATCTTTTTCGAATAGAAGATCAGCAATGTAAATTCTACCACTTGCTTCTCGAACTAAAGGCTATGGTCGAAAGCCATCCGGTGCTTCACCCTTCTTTTCATCAGGCTTCTGCAGTTCCAGCCCTCAGTCCAGACGCTGTAGAATTCGTTCCAGAAAAAACAGCTGCGCGATATCAAAAATCAAGCTCTAGCTCTCTTTCTGTCCGAGAACACAATCGTGCTTCCTCGCAACGTGTTGACATAGGCAGACAACCGATATCCACCACTATTAGTAATCAAAAAAAAAAAAAAAACCGAGCAATTTGTATGTGCATTGTCAAAATGATCGCTCTGAGCATTATCCTGAAGTGCCTTCCTATAATGGCTTGCCTACCAACTCCCCAAGTCTTAAGTTTCCTCGCAGAAACAACAGACATACAAGCATAATAGGAACAAGAAATATGCAGTCTTGTATTAAAATTAGAAACAAATAGTTCGACGCTTAGAAGTAACAACATTTTTGTTAGCAGGCTAGACCCGAATACTACTTCCCAGCAGATGGACCAGCTACTATTAGAGCTAGAAATTCCAGGCAGAGCGTTCAAAATAAGAACGAAAAATCCCACATATTCATCATTTAGAATTGAGCTAAAGGATTGTGACCTACAACAATATCTAAATCCTGATATCTGGTCAAATGGTCTACTCGTCATGCCATTTTATGGAGCTATTGGAGGATCGGTCAACAACTCTATTGAAAAGTTACCAACTAATTCTCAATTTGCTGAATTCTCTGCATAGCTAGAGAATAATATTCCTAATTCTCATCCTAATCCACCATTTAACTTGCCATCTAATACATCTGTTTGCAAAAATCCTTCTAACACAAATGTCCATCTCAGCATTTTTCTTCAAAATGTAAGAAGCATAAAAAATAAACTGTCTACGCTTATTTCATTAATGGTTGAAGAATCGCATGACATCATATGTTTAGTTAAAACGTGGATGCAGGAATCTTTACAAGATGTTTTCCTACTGCCGAAGAACCTCAGCTACACGCCATTCATGACATCAAGAAGGAATTCATGACATCAAGAATTAATCGTAGAGGTGGTGGGGCAGCAATAATTTTAAAATCCAATTTTAAAGTTTTGAACACATACAACTCTAATACTTTCAACTTTGAAGGAATTTCCCTACTAATCCAAGTTAATGATTCTCTGCTTCAAATTTATAATATTTATATTCCGCCTGGACCTACTGATGACATCATTAATGAAGTAATAACCTGGATCACTACTGTTCTTAAGCCTCAAACTAACATCATTATAATGGGCGACTTTAACCTTCCCCTGCCCAAATATAATCTACAAATGAAGCTGCTGTCCGACTCATTTTTAGTTATAGGAGCAAAAAAAATCAACGTCCCTGTTACAAGAGGTAATCAAGCGCTTGATCTTGTATACTCTAACTTTCCACTGCATGAAAAACGTAGTACGAACATTGCATTTACATCTGACCACAAAAGTATAGAACTACAAGCAACAATTTGTTGCGGGAATCCTCGCCCCCCTCTGGAAATCACTAAAAGAATATCATCAATTAAATTCCTTCAGAAAGAAAAGTTTTTGCAGCTTTTAAAATACTAACCATGGGATGCTCTCAAAAATATTCCTATACAGGACGCTACCTTTCTTCTTATAAAATGGCTGAATCAACTGAAAACAGAGTCGGCATCCAAACTTGTTAGAATATCTTCGCTCTCCAAACCTTGGTTCAAATCCCACCTTAAACCATACTTTAAAAGTAAGCAAAAATACCACAGACAATGGAAGAAATACGGCACTTCATCAGCACACATAAAATATAAAAAGAGCAGAGCTTTGTTTCAACTCAAAAAAATTCAGTCATACAAAAATTATGTTATGTCCACGCTAAAGCACAATAAAAGAGCACTTTCTACAAAAACAACAGCTACCTTACAGCACGATCTAGTTTCTGAATGGATAAGATGCAATATGGAAACAAGCAGATCTGACATTTTCACTGAAGGTATACAAAACAGACTTATAGCATTTAATTCCTATGAACAAGCAGACAAAGTGCAACATGATGTCTCTCCGGATCAAGCCCTGCTAATTAACCAACTTGTGAACAAGAATACAGTTCAGCGTGCAGTTAACCAGATACGCCCTGATAGTAGTGAAGGTCCTGACGGCATCCCTGGTTTTATTATCAGATTGTCCAGCGTATACATTATTGATTCGTTAGTGCATATAATTTCCAGGTGCATCTGCCACCCATACCTTCCAAGACAGTGGAAAACTTTCAGGATTACGCTGATTCCTAAAAAAGCTTGCAGAAATAACCATCCCGGCCATCGACCAATTGCTGTTTCGTCAATAATTACTAAAATTATTGAAAAAATCATGCTCCCATATCTTCAACATGCAATCTTCGCAAATGCACCTTTCAATATGCATTTTGGTCCTAGAGGGCGCTCCACAACTACAAGCCTAGCTGACACCATTGTACGCATCCAAACTGCGTTTCAAGACAAGGCACAATGCGATATATTTTATTTTGACATCAAAGGTGCTTTCGACAACATAGATCTCAAAAAAGCTTTTCAAATATTAAAAAATCATTTTCTCGTTGACACAATGATTATTTCCTATCTTCAATACAGCCTAAATCGCAGACTTCTCCTCTTCCCCACTAGTACTGACGATATTCTTGTCACAACCTCAACAGGCATTCCCCAAGGAGCCGTTCTCTCCAGTACTATATTTTCAGCATCTCTTCAACCACTTCTACAAGAAAATCCAAATCTACTGGCATATGCTGATGATTTAAAATGTTATTTATAATCTCCAAAGCCAGTGATGATATTCGCAAAGTTATCCATGATGCGAATTCACAGATTTGTGAAATCATCAAGTACCTGAAAGATCTTAATCTGAATATAAATGCAAGCAAATCTGCTCAAATTACTTATTCCCTTCAGAAACAACCCAACCACATAGAAATATAAATTGCAGATGTCCTAATCCTAAATGTTTACGCTCACAAAGACCTTGGAGTTGTTTTTGATAAAAATCTCTCCTTTAATGCCCACTATTTATATGTTGCTCAAAAAATTCAAAAAGCAAAATGGTTAATCAAACAAGAAACAGCAGCGATTCAAGACAGAAAAACAGTCATTAAGCATGTTCAAAGATGCATCTTTCCCATTCTGTCCTATGCTTCCGAAATCTGGTGTGGTGCTCCTCAAGTAACCGTCAAGAAATTCCTTGCCCTAGAATATTGGGTTCTTAGATGGCTCAATAGTAAGCTTCGTTTTCCCCATACAATATCCAGGCAACAGCTTTATAAAAACCTAAAAACAAAGCCTCTGCAACAGATGATCAACGAGTCTGGAGTCATGCTTCTTGCAAAGTTAATCACCTCTGCATGCGATTCACCAAACTTAGCCAATATAATAGCTGTCCCCAACCGGGGAAAATGCAAGAAACCAGCGATTCAAATCCAACTTCTCCAGGCTCAAACAAATGGACAGAATGTTCCCCAATGCATCCCTTCACCTCATAAATCATCACAACATTGATTGCAACAAGTTAATCAACTCTGAAGCCTACAGGAGTCAGATCTCCGATGAAATGAAGAAAAATAATCCAACCCAGTAATTGCAACTGAAAGCCAAATGTCCTGTTCTGCAATTTTTTTAAAATTCATAACTAAAATTCCTAGCCATTGTTAATATCTATATAAAATTTGCTATGTACATATACTCGATTATTTTATGTAATTTCCTTTGTATTCTTATCTGCCCCTAGCCATGTGCTGTGATGGGCTTGCTGTATTTGCAATAAATGAATATTTATTTATTTAAAGTGAAACGAAACAGTATCACTGCGGGAAGATAGCCATTATCCTTACATGTGTGTGCGCGCGCGCGTTTCCCCCCTCACAATTGCAGTTGTGCCTCTGTCCACCAGAAGCGCTGCTTTATCATAGAAATGAGTGAATTCACCGGTGCAGAGAAAGCACAGTGCTTTTATATCTCATTAATTAGCAGTATCTCATACTAATGAGAAAACTTAAGCTATGACTAAAGTTTCGCCATTCTTGTGAAGAGCACTAAACGTCTTATAATCACGATTCCCGTTTTATATGAGCAGACATTAAGTGAGCGTAAGTGACTAAGAGTACAGCATATCAACATTTGATGAGGCCAGTGACCGTCACAAAAAATCAAAAAATACCAGCGTCTTAATTCTAATTCAATATTCAAAGCATGTTCTTGTTTCGGGCCAAATCTTTTAACTATTATATGTTGTAGACTTAATTTTATTTCTATTTCACAGAATTCCTTGAACTTCTAGTATACAATTATCTGAATCAGAATGATTGCTACGAATTTGTATTTGCACATTTTTACAAAATCTCTTTCATGATCGTTTCTCTTCACAACCAGAAGAGAACCACCTTCCACACTTCCGAAAATTCGACGAAATGTATAGTTCTGATTTCTCCTTTTTCTTTCCAAACGCGTCTGACACTCGCCATGCCTTTTGATGGTGTCATCCGCTAAAACTTCCATCTCATTCGATTACTTTTCCAGTTTGCCGTATATGTATGTCGCGTTTCTCGGATAAATGATCCAAACTCCGCTATCAAAAGCCCCCCCCCCCCACCCCTCCACCATCTTCCCGACCAGTCGATGCGTAACCGAATCGAACAGTTAAACGGACATTCACCTTTACGTCATTTCCGGGAAACGGGCATTTGTGCTCTGAATGAAGTAATATCGACTTCGGAACGTGTGGTTCCTTCTGTCTCCGTAGCGTCAGATATGATAGTTATTTCCCATTGTCGTCTGATAAGTGCAAAACAGATTAGAAGAGATGAAGTGATTATCTCATAGGTTTATTACTTTCGTATACTCTTATTAGAGGCCTGAGCATTTGTTTCGGAAAACTTTGTGTACAGGATGACAGAAGTCAAAATGAGATTTTATTTTTATTATGATGGACTACTAAAATAAAAAAAAAAACTGTGGAGAGAACATGGAGGTGAAATTTAATAGATGAACCTGTTCTCTCTCTCATTCGTATTACAGACACTTCTTGAAAAATAGCAATACCTGGAAATATACTGAGAAAGCTCAATATGCAACAAAATAATGTCATGTGCATATTCCAATCCCTTGTTGAAGTGCCCCAGAGGAGCTCAAATCAAAGACATCGTAACACTGTACAATTTTATCATAGAATTAGGTGTATCATTGGGTAAAAGTATAAAATTATTAGCACACTTACTGCCTCACATTCTAAAATATCTTTAAATACAGTTGTCTTTCCAAAAATATTTTATTATGAAATTAAAGATATTAATACTTATTATTTAAGAAAGTTGTGCATCTGTCTGTTCATTAACTCCTTCCGTACTAATTGATAAATCTTCACCAATCCTGGCATGTCTATAGAAGCAACACGAATGAGTAATTTTACTCCGTCATAGCCAAACAGATCAAAGGAGTTTACAAGTAATCATACAGCAAGAATATTATCATTAGCCATATTATTTGGTCACGTAGTTTCTAACCACGGTCAACTCAAGCGTGAACGAGTGTACTCTGCATTGACCACTCGGCCACCTGTTTCCAACAAAACAGTTATTTAAATTTCTTTTCATTTCGTTCCGCTCGCCATTCTGTCCGAATGCAAAAGAAGAGCGTCCCCGTTGCATGATATTACTCTAATGTTCCATTCACACACGAAACATAGCGAAACTTGATTTCTTACCCAACGATACATATTGAACGTTCATGCCTCCACAAAGTAGCCAATTGTATTCTTCCTATTAAACTTTATTAAGATAAATTATAAGGTTCTTATAAGTCATTTTCAAGCGAACCGAATGTGCAAGTGTAACAGAAGAATGAACGAGTCAGTTTTGAAGAAGAATGCCTTTCAGAATAATTTTAGGAGAAGGAATCAATGAACAGTTCTTTGGGATATAAAAAGGAACAGTAGCCGAGTGGGTGGCATGCAAACATCCATGTCATCCCCATCGCCCTATAGCACTTCGGAACTTGCATTCACACTTGAGATAGAATTCCCAACAAGATTAGTACTTAAAACCGTTTACCACATTGAAGATGCTCGCAGGGCTCATCTCGTGTCCCAATATATGAGGTGAATGAGGTTGGCAATGAAAACAAGGCTCCTCCGAGCAGACAGGTTTCTACCGACCAACAACTGCAAGTATTCCAGGCTTTCGAATTAGCCAGCTATAAGGACTATGGGAGACATATGTTTAAGAGAAACATGTCCATACTATGTGCCTGTCTAATGTATGTAAATATGTCTATGTATAGCACAGAAATGTTGTCCGCTGTATATAAAAAAGGTAAAGTGCAGCAATTATCAACCCACTGCAGGATGGAAGCCTCCTCAACAATTCATGCTGAGGGAAATGGACCATAATCTGCCACGTTGGTCCAGTGCGGGTTGGCAGATCGACCGTATTCAGCAGTCAGGGGCTTGAACCCCGGTCTACTCAAAGAGCGTGTGCTACTGCACTCCCGCTCCTGACCACTCGGCTACGGAGGCCGTCTTATAAATGGGAATATCCGCTTATGTCCGCTGTATAAATGGGAATAAAATTCAATTTAAACTTGTCCAGTTGTATTGTCAGTTTTACCGTAACAAGGCTGTGTATATATAGTTCATTACTATTGCCAACTCACCGCGAACTTCAACGAGTTGAAGAAGAATGCCTTTTAGAATAATTTTAGGAGAAGGAATCAATGAACAGTTCTTTCTGGTAGAAAACAATCATAAATTACGAGTTATTACTGAACTTACACAAGCCAAAATTTGTAAATATTTAACTGATCCCTAATGTAAGTACTGTGATCTGTATATACCTCTAAAAATTCCACTGTTTATACGCGCAACGTAATGTTAATCTTTATTAATAATTAAGATTCATAATAATTAATCTTAATTATTAATGAAGTGATTTATGCTCTCCCTCTCCACCTTCCCGTGGTGTGGACGAGTACCCAGAATCATCTGTCCAGATGACTGATGCTTCTGGGTAGCCAAGAGGCCAGAACATAACAAGAGAACACACATAATACACACAAACCTACGTCACACACATATCTGGCCCATTTGTAGTGATACTGTTCTTCATAGAGATACGAGGCGGTGTTGAACAAACGTTTTAGGTGTCGCCATTACATATACACATGTCCACATATGGCTGTGAGTGTGAGAGAATGGGCTGCGCTTCTATTTTTTTTTTTTTTTTTTTTTTTTTTCACAAGGAAGCTCATATCCACTGCTCTCAAACACCTGGAATCTAGTTGTAACGAGTAATATTGCATTGTCTTTACTCCTTTAGACAAGAGAAATATTTCTTTTTCTACAGGGTTTGGGAGAAACAACGCTATTCGCTGTGCTGCACGCGAAACTTTATATATATATATATATATATATATATAGCCTAAATGCAAAAATCCCCAACTAAAAAGCATTTTATCACTGTGAAAAGAAAGAGTAAGAATGGTATTATTTGGATCAGAACTACAAAATATTTACAAGGAAAACGTTCGGAAAGATAAAAAGATAAATTCGTCTTATCAGAAAAAATATCTTAGAGTTCCAGTCAAAACAACATCAGTTACACTCTTTAGTATCCATCCTTCGATAAAATAGTTGCGGGTTTATATTCACAGTCGGCATAATTCCGTAGCGTGGGTTAAAAACAACAGAAATGATCTCATCGAAGGATCCTCTCCATCACTTGGATCAACCCTAAAACCTCTGAGAGTCCAATAATCACGCTTCAAGAAATTTTCCATTCATTAAAGGATTAATAAAATGCCACATTTCGCAAAGTGTTAGTCCTAAATTAGAGTGAGATCACATTAAGAAAGGTTAGGGGGATGGTTAATTTTTGGATCGCAGGATTTAAGACGGCATCAATTTCTGTAATCAAACTAACTGTTACTTCGGAAAGTGTGACAGAATGATAATCTAACTCTGTCAATTTTATAGCTGATATAAAATACAGCTTATGATATTTTGGTATTAGAATTAAATCCAATTCGATCATTTCGTAACGTTAATGACTATGTATAGAATAATTCAGGTGGCGCTATCTAATGAACTAAACAACGGTTTCGAGAAAGAAACAAAACGAATTCAATAAAACAAAGGAGAATTTTAAAAAGCTCCCAGCATAAGTAAATAATAAAATGCTGTAAATAGCAGGGTTTGCATATAGAAAGACAAATATTTTTTCCACCCACCGGTCAGATTAACCACTAAAACCACCCTCCAGGAGACAGAAATAAATATCATCCTACTTTTCTTATGAAAGAAAAAAATGCTGTTTACAACTATTGCAGCTGTAGAAATTCGTTGCAATAATCTAACAAAACGAGAAATCAATACTGTTATGAAGAATATGTTTTTCTCCTTTCTGGTTAGAAAATGCACAGAACCTCTCCTATTTATAATAGTTAATATCACTGTAAGCTGACGAAAGTGACGTATTTGTAAAATTTATAAATGCACTAAATAAAGAGCTGTTGAAATAAAAAGGGCTAAATTATTAGAGATATTATGAAAAACACACTAACAATACAGGAAAATCCAATAACACATCATAGTACTAACAGGTTCCACCTAACAGGTATTAAAACATGAAATGTTAACTATTTCATCAAGGCAACAAAAAATAGAGTAAACTGATGACTGGTTTAATGTAATGGTACAAGTTAATCAGTTAAAATCTGCCTGAATGTAGTGGGCAAAGGCAGTTAAAAGCACTGCCTTTGATAAACTCGTTCACTGATAAACTGGGGGAAGTTAATCAATAAATGTTCGACCGTTAAATTAATATGGCAATGCTCACACACTGAATAATCTTCAACTTTGAAGAGATAAGAGTGTGTCAGGTGGCCGTGACCTGTAGTTAATCTGACCAAGACAGCTTTTTCCAAAAGAATTTAAGCAGGTTAGATTTAAGCAACCACGATCGCAGTTTTAATATGATAATCTGTTTATTCCCTGCTTGTACGATATTGTTTGCCACTTGAAACAGATTTTGTGTTATATTCAATCTGAGGCAGTGCTCATTTGACTGCCTGGTCAGCTAACTCACATCCCTTGATCCCTGAATTTCCTAGAATCCAATAAAAGCGGACATTATGTAGGAACCATACAATAAGGAATACAGTGTTACCAATTGGGACCCATGATTGCATGTCCAACTGTACACCTGCTAGAGTACATGACGCGCTCAATGAATCACTATACCGGAACTAAATGTGATATTACTTTTTATGTACACTAGCCAGGTGTTTCCGAACCGGTTTTCAGATAAGGAACCATTTTATATTTGACATAAAAGCTACGGACTGCAAAAAAATATTAAACTATACATTCAAATACAGGGTGTATGAGAATTATCTTTACAACTTCGATCGTAAATAAAATTTTAATCGGGAATCGCAGAACAATATTGAAGGTCTCATCTTATAGAAAAACTTTCAAAGTTTCACTGAGTACTGGTAGCAAGCGATTACGCGAGTTGATAGGGTTGCCCGTAAGGAATTTCCAATCACCATGCTTGATAGAGTCGACACGGTGAATTTCTGGGAAAAAAAAATAAATGTTCACATATAAAGCCACATTCCACGTTTCAATGATAGTTAACAAAAAAAATCGTACGAATCGGGATCAGAAAACCTACTGAGCATATTAAAGACAGCCTCAAGTTCATGTGGGGTGTGGACTGTTTCATGATCGTGTGATTGGACCCGTTTTTTTCGTCGAATCAACGGTCAACTCTAACGTCTACCTAGACACGCTGGAAAACTTTGTCTATCAACAGCTAGAAGAACTGCAACCTGGTTTCTTCTTCCAGCAAGATGGCGACCAGCCACAACGAGAAATTCTCGAACCGATGGATTGGGGACGATGTTCCCATTGGAGACGCTGGCAAATCGGGCACTGCAGCGGCTGCAGCAATGGGCATCAAAGAACCAGCTGAAAATATCATCAGAGAAGACCTAATCGATCCTCCTAAAGGGGATTCTACAACTACGCGTCCCCCCCGCAAATTAAAATCAACAATGTAACCATCAAATTTGTGAGCCAGCTGAAGCATCTGGGCGTTATCCTAGATAACAACCTGATGTTCCAACCGCATCTGAAATATATAAGAAGAAGAAAAACAAAGGATACTCCGGAATGGTAACCAGAATCACAAGGAAAGATTGGGGACTCAAGAAAAAAAACCCTGATGCTTTCCTATAAAACAACCTTCCTGCCAGCAATCACCTACGCAGCAGCGGTGTGGTATCCAAAAACGACACTGGTAGTCAACAAAAGAACACTAGAAATGACCCAAAGGACCATACTGCTATCAACAACGAGTGCTTGCAGCACGGTAAGTACCCCACCATTGCAGGTATTTGCTGAAGCGCTCCCCCTGGACCTGGAGGCTGTTCGGGCAGGGCTAGTTTTTTGCTGACCAGGGGAGTGGCCGCAACTCACCTTACACAACCGACTCGGCGGGCAACCTAAAAAACGAAAAACGTAGGCTACAGATCCACCTCCTAGACCTTTGGCAGAGAAGGTGGACGGAGACTACAAAAGCCGAAGTAACAAAAAGATTTCTACCAGCCCTCCGGAAAATATACCCAAAGCAGCCGGCCTGGCACTTCCAAAGGTACCCCATGACAACACTATTAACAGGACAGGGACCCTACAAGGAGAAGCTGTTTGGCTTCGGACTCGTTGAGGAGAGCGAAAGCTGGAGCCACATAGTTCATGATTGTCAACACTATGAAGACCTCAAAGGGCTACTAATAACAAGATTGAGATACCTCCCAAAAGGACTGGCGCACCACTTCCAGGACACTGAGGAATATAGGGCGCTCTGCGCGACCTATTCACCAGAAGAAAAACACTAATAGTTGTCTACAGCAACGTACATAGAGATTGATAAAAATCGCCGCCAAATGTGACAGAAAACTGAAACCCGCAGATGAACAGCACAGTATTTGGACAAGAAGACTGCTGATCAGACGGACAAAAAAAAGCAAGGATGGGGTTTGCCCCATGTGTGACAAAACAGAACAGACTAAAGGCAGCACAGATGGCGATCTGAAGAGGGCACCCTAGCCCTCTTCACCTTTCATTCCCACTTCCCTGGGGGAAGGGGATGTTCTCTGTTTCCTCCCCTCACCCCCAAACTTCTACTCTGGTGGGGCATCGCATGCCCAAATGAAAAATTGAGGCTATCTACTCTACTGGCCCTATATTTCTGTCTTTCCCCCTAGTCTTCCATCTCTTTCCCCCTCTCTACCTTAATCATAGCGAAAGCCCCACACATCAAAAACTTAGCATGATAAAATTACCTTAAGCCCAAAACTCGGCCTAGTCAACCTAAGCGATATTATCCCTACGATAGCGCAATTTTTTTAGGTCCTACCGCCGAAATCCCAGGAAATGAAGCGGCAGGACCTGCCAGAGTGAATCTAAGGCTACTGGGTTCCTGGTCTACCTCCACGGAGCGAAAGTGGAGCAACGTTGGGCCTCAGTAGAGGTCCTAGGCTAAATGACCAGATGAACAACGGTACAGGACACTACACATGAACAATTCCCACACACTTAAATCTCTGGCATTTCCCAGTGAACTGGTTAATCCACAATGAAAGCAACGCGGAGATGGGGGAAACCCCTGGTGCCGTATGACAACAACACACACTTACACCTTGGCCGCCTAGATCACCAGATATCACATCCCTGTGTTTTCTTTCTCTGGGGTATGTTAAAGACTGTGTGTACAAAAAACTCCAGGGGCTGACATTAACGATTTGAAGGAAAGAATCGCAGCTGAAATTGAAAACGTTGATGCAAACATGCTGCAGCGTACATGCCAGGAATTGGAATATAGTAATAGTGGCATGTGATGCAAGAAAGCAAGAGTATGAGCTTATGCAGCATCAGCCAAAAAAAAAAAAAAAAAATTACAAAACACTAACTTACCAAAAGGCCATACCGTTATGAACAAATGATTTTGAATAATATAATTTGGTGTTCTAATTCATCCTGAATGTGTTTAATTGGGTTGAGTTCGGCGTAAGTGCTGCTGACTGCGATGTTCCAATATTATTCTCTTCAAATTGCGTTCACAAACTTTGTAAGATGGAGCAACGTAGTTTTAAAATGGCCGCTTACGCAAAATTTCCACAGTGTAGTGCATAGAGCATTCATGGTTCCATACCACGAGAAACACCCCTAGAAGTAGTAAGTTTCGTGGCGAGAAACACCTTCCCCGCTTCCCAAATTTACCGCTGGAACAACATACTTGAGTAGTATGTTGTTCCAGTAGTACTCTCTAGGCATCCTCCATATTCAAACAGTCCTGAGACTGTAAGAGCATGTAGCATGACTTGTCGCTCTACTGTCCCACAATTCACGTTCCACGTGCCTTGCAATGCACATTGATCGACAGTGCGCATTTTTTTTATGAAGTGCTTGTGGGCTGCAGCTCTTGGTTGAAAATTCTTGGCATTCACCACTCTATACAGACATACTGAGTGGCCACTTTATTAGTTACACCTACCTACCTGAGATGGGATAGGTCTCCTACCTTCACTTAGCTCCAGAATAGTCATGGACTCAACGTGTCGAAAGCGTACCACAGAGATGGTGATCCATGTTGACTTAACTGCTTCCCACAGATGTTGAAAACCGGATGGGTCACTGTTCCGAATCGAATAGTCAATTCTATTGACTATTCGATTTATTGCAGTAGACTTCATTTACTCTCATTTTCCTTTCAGTTCAGGCCCAGTGACATGAACGGATTTTCTATAGATTGTTCCCTGAACAGAATAATGTTGAAAGAAACTATTCGTCCACGAATACGCTGCAGTCATGAAGGGATGAGCCGGTTGGAAATAATTTCCAGAAAACTTTTGCATCCAAATGTTGCTCCATTGGTATTCAAGTGTCCAATGCACACAGAAAACTATTACACTTGCATTGTTGAAAAATTTCAGGATGAGTCCATATACTGTTTTCACCATACTGTGGTCCTCTCATCAGCATGAAATAGCATGCACTGTTGCAGCCCTTCATTGTCTAGTTTTGGTGTTTCTGAGCCCGCTGTAACCATATCTTCCCATTTGTCACTATGCCCATTGTAACCATATCTTCCTGATATGGTTACAGTGGGCATAGTGACAAATGGAATCCGGTTCGATAGTCGATTGTGAAAGCCCGCCTGTGAAAAGGTTTAACGAATTGTGCGTTATGAAATGCCTCTTTTGCTAAGACTGTGGACTGTAACCGTTCTGTGCTCCTGCGAAAGTCTTATCAGCGTCATTTGACCTCTCTCATCGACGAGCTGTTTCGGACCAACAGGATCACACTGTTGGCTGGATCTTATTTGATTGGAACTTTTTTTAAACAATTTATTTGATTAGGCGGTCCTTGCTAAATATTGGCACCTACACATAGTAACAGTTCCTCTAAAATCACACATTAAAGCCAAAAAAAAAAAAAAAGTAGAGAAAACAGTTCAAAATCTAGGTTAGAGTGCTCAAATCCAAGTTATAAATAATTGTCAGTCCTTTAAAAGTATACAGCATCATCAATTAACATGGCCATTGTAAACGTTACCAATCTACAAATCAAAAGCAAACCACAAAAAAAACAGAACATTCCAATAACAGGGGACACTCTTCTGTGGACCTGCCTTCCACTGCCGACCGGGCTAGCCGGGGTAAAGTGCCTGCCTGGCAACCCAAAGGTCGCGGGTTCGATTCCCGCCTCGGGCTTGGATCAAAGTACTGCAAAAACCTTGGGAGGTGCATTATGGCCACAGAAGCCTATGCGCCAACAACTACCAAAAAAAAAAAAACTGCCTTCCACATAAGACCAACCTCTGTCTCGCGGCCTTGAGTGAACCCAATTGCTAGACAGGTTCCAGTTTCTTTCTCTATAATCCATGATTTTGCACAGACTGTTTCTTCAACAGAATAATGTTGGAAGAAACTATTCGTCCACGGATACGCTGCAGCCATGAAGGGATGAGCCGTGTAAGAAAAACCTTTATCACACATTTGAGGCGGTTCATTAATTAATCTGGATATCCTCTTTTGAACGGTCTAGGATCTTGAGGTTTCTGGGACAGCTCCTCAAATGCGTGAAAAGTATTCCAAGGTACGGCGGATTTGCGATCTGTACAGGGTCGTTAGCTGTTTAGAAGAAAAGTAACCTGAAAGCAAAAAATAAAACCCAGTTGAGTGATGCAGAGGAACTAATATTTGCGACTTGCTTATGACAAGGAAGATTACAATTCAGAGTAGTCTCCAATAGAAAAATGTGATCTTGTCTAGAAACGCGAGTGCCATCGAGGATGAGCACAGGAGCTGTAGAATCTTTTTTCAGATATAAGACAAGGCAGGGTTTTAAAAAAAGTCTGAGGTTAATTTAAGTTTTGTTTACTCCATTGGAGAAGTATAACTGGAGTTGGACATTTAAGGAATTGTTGGTGGAGACGTTCGAAAAGTTGAAGCAGTTTAGGCAAGGCAAGGTTTCCCAAACTGCAAGGCGGAATGCAGTGTGCCATCATTATAAAAAAAACATTTATGGGATTTCCAGTCAGTGGAAGAAGGTCGTTAATACACAAGAGGAAACCAGGGGAAAAAATAACTGAACTTTGGAGAATACCAGCATTACTTAAGTTTTCAGAGAAGACGCCTACCATTATTCGTAGCAAGTAAACGGAGAGAAAATTAGCTATATATACATGCAAAAAAGCAGTTGATAATCAATAAGATGAGCTTGTTTAGAAAACCATTAGGAAAACAAGGTTCAAAGCCTTGGAAATGTCAAGAGCAATTTCTTGATTTTCCCCAAAATGTTGCTTGGAATTTGTCTAATGATGAGTAACATAAAGTAATATAACACCGAGTGGTTCGGATACACCGGCGATTATAAATTAGATGTTTCGAGACAGTTTAAGAGTTGACGAAACCTTCCATCTGATATGTAATCGCAAAGTGGATCCCATTCCTGAGAGATTCGTCATTTTTAGAATCTGATTAAAATTTCCACGCAAAAGGAAAAACATCGTATAATAAACAGGCAGAAGTAAAACAGCAGGAGCAAGCTTGGGAACACAGGTTAAGAGTGTAGTGGAGGAACATTTAGCTAGAAATGACATTCTGAAGGTCACACAGCATGGCTTTAAATCACCTTTAACTAACTTAGTAGGCTATTTTGACACAGTTACTTATGAGCTAAATGTGAGGAACAATTTCGACATAAGTTTATTTTAATTTCAGAAAAGCGTTTGACTCAGTCTCCCATGAGAGGTTACTGTATAAGCTTGAACAGGTTGGGATTACTAGTAAGATTCTAAAATGGATTGCTGAGTTGTTGCAGGCTGGGCAGAGGGTAGTGATTAATCGATATGCCTCAGATTGGCGTAACGTCAGGAGTCGGATCCCTAAAGGATCAGTTTTAGGACCACTGTTGTGTCTCAATGACATCAACGAAGGGACAGAAGGCGTGATGTCAAAATTTGCAGACGACATAAAGATTGGTAGAGTCGTTAATGATCAATGCCAAGCAGCAGTCCTGCAGGATGACTTGAACAGACTTGCTTCAAAGATGGTCAGAGTAGTGGCAGCTATGTTTTACAGTTAGTGAATAGCAACCCTCAAATAAATTATGCACTTGGTAGGGTTGGATTAAAAACAGTGGAGGAGGAAAGGAATCTGGGATTCAAGAACAGTTTATGA
The DNA here is from genome assembly GCF_048544385.1 of Mastigoproctus giganteus. NCBI lineage: Eukaryota > Metazoa > Arthropoda > Arachnida > Uropygi > Thelyphonidae > Mastigoproctus > Mastigoproctus giganteus. The sequence continues at coordinate 71,360,907 of NC_143576.1, forward strand.
ACACTGTAAACAGGCAGCCAGGAAAGCCCATGGTGTTCTAGCGATGATTTATTGAACGTTATTCGTAATCCCATCGTACAAGGCACATTTAGAATACTGTGTTCAAATATTATCTCAGCTGAAAAAGACATTGAACTTCTTGAGAGGGTCCAAAGACGAGAAACTCGTATCGTGAGATCGGCTAAAGGATGACTGTACGAGGAAAGACTCCGAGCATGTGGGCTACAGAGCTTGGTAATCAGGCACCTCAGAGGTGACCTGACTGAGGTTTTAAGGCTCTGAGAGGGATTGGTAGAATGAACGAAGGTGGAATTTTCACTGTTATAAAGAATTCCAGATTAAATTGTAAGAAGTAGCCAGCGAGTCATTGATTGTTGGAACAAGTTGCCCTCGCAGGTAGTTGAGGATGACAGTTTGAATAAATTGAAAGGCCAAGTGGACAGTTACCTGTGTGAGGAGGGAAGCATATAATTTGTATTTTCTTAGCAACCTGGAGGTTTTTTTTTTTTGTCAGTGTGCAGCCAAAGCCTATGGCTTCCTTTGCATTAAATGGGGAATAATATTACTATTGCTAAGACAGGTTCGGCGAACATGTGCAGAAATATCAAGTACTGGAGTTTTCTGAGCATCAAGACTGTTCAAAATTTGTTAAACATCTTTCGGTCGGAAGAACACGGGAGGCATTAAGCGGCGTGTCTGTGGTAGGTATAGTAAGAGGTGATTTAACAGCATCATCGACACAAGAGATTAGAAGAAAAGTAGGATGCTAGTACGTCGACTCTGCTGGTGTCTAATGCGTGCTCCTGTGTTTTTGCCTTTCTGGATTATTAAATCTACACGTACCATCCTTTTCTTGTTACCAGGCAACCACAAAATGATGTTCTACCTGTCGTTACTCATTACTTCGCCTTTGACCACTAATTAGATAAATTCGTTGCTTTCCCCAAGTACTGGACAGTGCGCTGTTTTGTCACAGCTCGGCTACGCCAGAGCGTTGTTCCCCTGTTCTTTATTGCCCCGTGGGAGTATAAATATCTTCAAATTAGCGTAAACACCTGCTGCACTACCAGAATTCACATTCAGGAGCGATTTCGGATTTTACAAGTTTTACCTCTTTGCTTGCTGCCACATTGTCGTCGTCTTCTTCTAAAAGCTGTTTAAATTAATTATCAATAATTATTACTTATATAATTTTGCTATGTATCTACAAATTGAACTAACAATCTGAAAATTTGAAATTTAATGATCTCGTTTTGAAGTCTACCATCTGATAAAGACCTAGATTATCAATTGGCCTCTCCTTACTTTCTTTATGGCGATCCCATGCAGTGCAGGAATAATGTATGGGCTAGCAGGGCCCTTGCGCGGTGCGCCAAAAAACAGAAGAACAGTGAGGCGAAAAATAAAAATAAAATATCCTTAGTAAAGGACGCCGAAAAACCTTTACGCCCAAGGCGCGAAAATACCTTGGTCCAGCGCTGATCCCATGGCGCAGTAGAACAGTTTGAAAACTGTCTAATAACTGCTGGTTTATTTCATTTAAGATTATCTGATATTATGGAGACTGAGAATGCTCGGGGACCAGTCCCGCCCGATTAATCGGACTTTCCGCCTCTGAGTACAAGTTGGGTCAATCTTTAGCAGTTCAGATGAACTCCAAGAATAGAGTTGGGGCGTTTACAACTTGCTAAAGAACAACGTCATGCTCCTACTTCCTATTCTTCTATTTTAGAAGATTCCGGGTGCTCCGTAAGTTCCTCATACGAGAAAAACACTAGACCCTCTCAACTACATCTATAGACAGGAAGATAAGCATACCCAATAAGGGCACTTTGATGCCTCAACTTCCTCCTCAAGACGCTGTTATTTTATTATGTAAAGAATTAGAGGAGTACCTGTTCAATGAAAATATTAAGGTAACTAAAGCGCAGACTAAAATCATTCTGAAGTCTTGGAGTGGCTGGTGACAAGTTGCTCAATCACTAACTCTGTGGTTCTCAACCGGGGTGCCGCGGCATGTTAGGGTGCCGCAACAACATTCCAGGGGTGCCACGTAATTTGGATTTAAGTTACTTAAACATGTTTTTTGAAAGAAAACTTGTTTTCGTGTAGAAAAGTTTCGACTGCATCTTTATAAGCTATTGCAGGCTTATTACCTCTGGATCTCTGGTACAAAGGTTTTGTTTAGTATATTCATAAAGAATATCCTCTAACTTTTAGTGATTTTACCTATGATCCAACTGCTGATCGAAAGAATGAAAAAGCGAAATGTTGGACTGAGCTACATAAAAACATAAAATATGGCAAGTGAGATGGAATTCCTCGACCAAAGGAGCAGCCATCAAATGTTTCATACCTGATATTATATTAAATTCACTTCCTCAAAAAGTAATCAGCTTTGGTTTTACGCAAACCCTCTTACATCATACATTTTAACTGGCCTTGGTTCTTTGAAGGCGCGTCTTCTTAAATTCAATCCAGCCACGTCAGATATCTGTTTCTGAGACACCTCTGAAAACTGGAGTCACGTCATATTCTTTTTCCAGTTTACCAAGATTTAAGACAAACATTATCTAGTACAGTTCATAATTTTTTTTTTCTGGAAATGAAAGACATGATATTGCAAATCAAAATACATTCTCAGCTCCACAGGAATTTGCTACACATGTTTTTAACAGACGACGTGGATTACTGAATTGACTTATGTACTCAACAAGACTACTTTTACAATCTGACTTGAAACCTTCCTGTTTTGCTTTCTTTTACTTGGGCTTCATTTTTTCCTTAGGATAATGTTAACGTTTATTATTATTATATATCTCTCTCTCGTATTTTTAAATTACTTTTATTTAAATAAATAAATTTTCTGTTTATACTCAGGGACGACTACACGGTCAGAGGAGGAATTAACAAGGTAGAGAGAGAATACAATAAACAGCATCGTATTTAGCAGTCACGAGCTTGAACCCCGGTTACTCAAGGCACGTGTACTTATGCACCCTCGCGCTCACCACTCGGCTAAGGCTCTTTTTCTTTAACAATAATAATAATTATTACTTTATTCTGTTATTTATTATTATCATTATTTTTTGAAATTTAATTGTTAATTATGCTAGTCGTTTTGGGGACACATATTGCACATGTGTAAATGTAAGGGGCGGCTCCTAGAACGTCAGTTCAACTCCGCCTCGTATCTCTGTGAAGAACAGTATCACTACAAAAGGGCCAGATATGTGTGTGACGTAGGTTTGTGTGTATTATGTGTGTGTTCTGTTCTGGCCTCTTGGCTACCCAGAAGCATCCGTCACCTGGACAGATGATTCTGGGTACTCGTCCACACCACGGAAAGGTGGGCCAGTTCCAGTAGATGGGACACCTATGGTCTCAGAGTATGAGACAACAAAAAAAAAAAAAAATTCCTTCTCTGGGGCCCACTCAAAAGGGGGAAAAAATCCGAAAGGAAGAGAAAGAAAAGAATAGAAAAAATAAATAACTAAGATAAAAAAAAATATATATATATATATAATAAAAACCAAAAGGGGAAAAAAAGGAACCGAGAGAGAGAGAGAGAGAGAGAGAGAGAGAGAGAGAGAGAGAGAGAGAGAGAGAGAGAGAGAGAGAGAGAGAGAGAGAGAGAGAGAGAGAGAGAGAGAAGAGTAGATCTTCCAGTTGTGCAACCATTACGAACGGCAGTATCCAAACACTTCGATGCCTCAGTCAGATGGATTTGATCACCCTCGTATCACAAGAATCATACTTTTCCTTAGTTCAAACACTTCTTTAGCAAATACCTGGAGCATCTGAAACTTACTACGGTCTCTTAAAAATATATGGGGACAGGATTTTTTTATTATTTTATTTATTTATTTTTTTAATGCTAGACAGGATTTTTACCTGCTCGTATCCAGATTTGGGCTTCCTGAGTACGAGAACTGCTGGCATTCACTGGTGTTACCCTATCTCCAGTGGATGTGAGGGATTCTTTGTGGTCTTCACTACCGTACGTACCGCTGCTTCTATATGACTTGCGTTCCTTTCTATGAGTGCTGGATATAATAAATTTAGTATAGTACGTGTATAGTTGTGGTTCGTAGACGAGTACTGAGGAAGCAGCCTTCTGATTGCTGATTCCTGGTAGCAAAGTGGCCAAAAACATTTAAACAACAAAGACACTGTACAAACATAGCATCACTCATTTCTAGCCATTGTGCAGAGTTTTGTATATCTTCACAGAGAACCATGGCGGGGTTGAAACTAAAGTTTAGAGGTCGCCTTACATATGACACATCTCTTACAACCATCAGGTTGTAAGAGAGGCACTAAGTTAAACGTCAAACAACTAAGGCTGTGAGGTGACCGTATATTATGTCCGTAAGTCGCGTGATTGCCTGTTTGCTACTCAAAAAATACGAGTTTCAGGAAGAAAAAGCCATGCAATCTTCGATACTGATAAAATCTCGTGAAACAGACTAACTCAGCCACGTGCAAAAAATACCATAAAATTCCTTACGTCACTGATTAACCCAGTGTGGGGATTCACCCACTGTGCTATTCGTAACGGCTGCAATAGGTGGATAAAAGTTTCGGCCAACAGCTTTGGCAAAAAACTAGAATATGGACTACCTTTTGGATAAGAAACAAGTTTTCTGCTCCTAGCCTGTTTTACGATGATTATTAAATAAAATATGAAGGTGGAGATTTGCCAATTGTGATACTCTACATTCTTTTCTTGAACGGCCTTAGCACATTTACTGATAAAATCTCGTGAAATTATCTTTGAAATAAAGAATATTATTATTTAAATTATTTATTTAAAGGAAAAACAAAAGTCACACAGAATCTTATTTTGCAATCTTGTAATGCCAAATAACGAGGCTAAGAATGGCCGTGAGAGAAGCACTATCAAAGAAAAGGCCATCATAAAGTTGTGAATTGAGGTGTATAGAGTGAATAGTTGTGAATTGAGGTCACTTTGAAGGGCTGTTTATGAAGGGAAGATCAAGTGTTGGCGTATAGTTGGGATTGTCTGAAACTCTCCTATGTAAATAAACAGGTTGTACAAAATCATTAGTAATCGAAAAAGCCTCAGCATATCGACCAGCTGCTTTCGTGTAACTAGAAAATTGAAGCCAGCTGGAATTATAAACATTAAAATTACCTCACTGTTACGAAAATAATATTGGAGAAAGTCGAGTTTCAAAAAGTCAAGACGTTCTGGGTGATTTGCAGAGTTGGGAGAATGAAAGCGGCAAGAGTTGAATTGGACAGAACACGGTAAAAGGATTTTTAGTCAATAAAATTGAAAAGAAGAGAGACTGCAGATTATGAAGTTGGTGACAAGAAAATTAGAGCGGACATGTAAACAAGTACCACTTTTGAATCGAAAGGAATCACGGAGCGGACAATTACGGTAAATAAGATGGTGTGGTGTGTTTTTGTAGAGTAGTCAATTATAAGAATAACTACAAAACCGATATAATAGTTTTTAATAATAGCTTTAAAAAGCTATTATTAAAAGCACACCATGGATTTTTATATATAATGGTGAAAGATATTCGAAAGTAGCGCTTATATACATCAGCAGTGTGATTAATGAGAACGGGACCTTGCTATGATGTGCAACGCCAATTCTAAGAATTTTGCATCGTCTAAGTGCCGGTCTATGAACGTGCAACTTCATTTCGCTTATCAGTTTTCCAAAAACAAAATCATTTCTCATTTCTCGTGAAAAGATCGACTCAGAGGATGTGAAGGGCCACTGTCCGCATCGTTCTTCCAGCGTGAAATTTAGCAACTTGATTAGGAGAATTTTGAGCAGGTGCCAAGGCAATAACTGAAGAGAGAGAATGCGCGTATTTTGTGCTAATATTCTAATTTGGTATAGTGGATTATTAACCGGTTCTTCTCAGAAAAAAGATTGAAATAACAGTAGATGCCTAAAAATCAGATAAAAACTATCATAGTAAAGGACTACTAATGGCAGTGCTTGATCATAAGGAACAGTGACTTAACTATCAGATAAACACGCAACTTTTATGCACGAAACAATTAACGATCATCACTATATCGATTGCAGCAGATTCAGAAAATGTATAAACAAATTTTCGTAGCGAAAAATAATAGATACGTGAAAATTCTATATACAAATTAGCCCTTCCGAAAAGTTTTCGAAACAAAAAAATTTTCTTGGAAAAATCAATGGTTGATTTAAAAATGCTAAAAGCTTATTAAACATTATTGTGGAAAAGTAACAGCTACACACACATGAAAAGATAAATACAACGTTTGCGTGAGGTGAATCCTGTTTTCAAATGGCATCTTGTTTCAAATCTGATCCTTGCGTAGTTTGCTACACATACATGGAATGCTCCCATCAACACCGTAAACGTGTTTTTTTAATGGCATTGTGTCCTTAGGGCATGGACACGTAGCCATCGCTTCCTCTTATTCTCTACCCAATTTCACGTACAAAAATTGATAGTGTTCCCATCAATAAGTTAACTTTAAATTAATATGACCCAAAAGGTCCAGAACCTTTACATTTATTAGCATTAAGCCAGTTTCGTTGTTAATAGACCTGCCTACCTTCATGTCATCAGCAAATTTGCATTTGACACGAAACCGATAATAAATCGGTTTCGTGTCAAATCGATCAAACCGATCGTTAATATCATAAGTGAAAACCAAAAACAAAGGCTTTAGTACCGTAACCTCATTTATAACAGTCGCTCGTCAAGTATTACCCATTTCTAACCATTCTTTGTCTCCTACCAGTTAACCATCCCTTTATCCATTGTATCAATCTACAAAGCCACTTTTCTCCAACTTATGCACAGGGTGTTCAACAGAAACGGATCAAAAACCTTTATAAAATCTTAATAAATCAAAGTTATTTCCTGCATCCAGTTTCTCTATGACTAGCTCACATTACACCTCATCAAATTCTGTAGACAAGATCTTTTAACAAAACAATGTTGTGACCTTCTGAAAGTACTGAAGAATTGGAGAAATGTCTTTGGTACAAAATTCTTTGAGAGGAAAATTTCAACTGAACATCCCCGTGGTAGAAGCACTGTAAGTGACTAACGTAGTTCTGGGGACCGAGTGAATGTCAGGATAAACATTCGACTCCATAAAGCTAACGGCCTAAGGGGTTGATGAGCCTGCGGAGGATGGGAACTCTCTCTTGTCCCAGGGGTGGGAAATTGCCCCTAATAGTGGAAGAACCTATCCCAGGTCAACGTCATAGATTGCGGAAGAGATTATGACTTGACCACCGTATTCATTTCTATAGTTAGCCAAATGGATCAACAATATAATCAGACATGCAAGTGGAATTTAGCCCCCTGAAAAGAAATTTGACAAACACTATATGAAAGAAGCATCAGTTCCCAATGTAAGTATCAGAGACCATAATAATAATGATTAATACAACCCAAATCGTAAAGGAAGGTTGTATTCCGATGATGAAAACTAGGAAGATATGTTTAAAAATAGGGACATTTTATGCACCAAGAAAAGTAGACAACTTAATACAAAAAAAAAAATGAAAAACATAAATCTAAATATACTGGGAACAGCAGAAACAAGAAGGAAAGAATCAAGAATATTTGAAAAGGAAAGTTTCAAAATTATGTTTTCGAGTAGAACAGAACACAAAAATGGAGTTGATATAATAATGAAAGCGGAAATTGCAAAATCTGTAATAGATATGTGGGCTATTTGAGAAGAATAATGACGGTAAAATAAAGGGAGGCAATGCTTTTGGCATAAATATAACACAAATATATGCGTAAGTTAAGTTTTGATGAGGAGGACCAGTTTTGTGAGAAAATACAAGCGTTGAATATGTCAAAAAGTGAAGAAATGACCTGTTATGGAAAACAGGAATGCCAAAAGTACGAGGTAGAATAGAAATGGGAATAGTAGGAAAATTTGGACTAGACACAAGAAACAATAGCGGTACAGTTGTGCAGAGAAAACGAACCCATTTTTCAACAACCACAATGAAGACTAAAGACATGGACAAGTCCTGGAGATGACAAAAGAAACCAAATTGACTATATATTAATAAACAAACGTTTCATAAACAGTGTGTGTCACACACGCTTTTGGTTTGGTTTTTATGGCGCATGAGCAGCTCAGTCTATAATGCGAGAAGTCCATTCACACAGGCGAAGACCATGCCAAGAGCAAATATTAATTCAGGTCACAACCCAGTAATGATAAAAATCAAGCTAAAACTGAAAAACATAGATACAAGTAAGAAATATGCCACAGGATTGATAGGCACAAAATAAAGGACAAGGACCAGAGAAATAAATTTAATAAAAACTGAGCGAATTAGAGGAAAAACAATACACACAAGAGAGGACAGAAGCCCAAGAACTGATCAACTCCCTTTGGAACACAATTAAAGAAATCTTTTTGGAACACAATTAAAGAAATCTTTAAAGATAGAAATCTTTAAAAAAGCGAACAGGATAAGAAAGCAAAACTGTATGACAGAGGATGCACTCTTATTAATGGAAAAGAGAAAGAAACAAAATTCGAGACGAATGGCAATATAATAGTTTATACAGGAATGCAGAAAAGCAAAGGACAAAAGGATAAATAATAAATGTAAAGAAATTGAAGAGTTAGAAAGGCACTTGAAAACCAGGAATATGTTCCAAAAATAAATGAATTATCTTTAAGAAAGAACAGAAAGAAAGGAAACTGTATAAAAGATAGATATGGAAACACTTTATGGGAAAAAGAAGACATCTCCAACAGATGGGCTGAATATATACAGGAACTATACAACGATGACAGAGGAAACTATCATGTAGAAATGAATGAGGATGGTTCGAAAATCCAAAAGGAGGAGGCGATATGAGCCATTAAAGCAATGAAAGATGGAACAGCAACAGACAATGATGACGTATATTCAGAAAATTTTACAATGTTGAATGACAATGCAATAAATAGCCTGGAAAAGATTTTTAATTTAATATATAACACAGGAAAATTCCCCAACGATCCAATGAATTCTACATTTGTCTTATTATACCCAAAAAATAAAACGGTCAGGGGGTTAAAGACTTCAGAACCATACCTGCATTATGAGTAACTAAAATATTACTTAGAATAATTTCTTACAAAATAACGAATTAAATTTAACAAGAAGTAGATACAAAACAAAGCGGTTTTAGAAATGGAAGAGGAACAAGGGAAGTCATATTTAATAAAAGAACCATTTGGAGATATATAGAAATGAAAAAAAGATGTTTTGAGATGCTTTATAGATTATGAATAAGTCTTCGATAGGGTCAACCATGAGAAACCGATGAAATGTCTACAAGATATAAGAATAGATGGAAAAGATCTGAAACTAATTGCTAACCTTTACTGGAACGAAACGGCAGTGATAACAACTGAAGCTCATATATCAGCAGAAAATAGGATCAAAAAGTTAGACAAGGATGTGTGCTGTCACTATGCCTTTTCAACCAATACATAGAAATGATATTTAGAGAGATTGAAGAGATGAGAGGAGTCAACATAGGTGGAAATAATATAAATAACCTACGCTGTGCTGACGATACGGCTCTACTAGCTGAAAATGAAGACCTGCAGATAACTGCGGATGCGCTGAAAAGAAACAGAAAGGAATGGGGAATGAATATTAACGTGAAGAAAACGAAAGTGATGGGAAGATGCCTCAGAAAAAAAAACTAAATGGAGAAAGAATAGAACAAATGGACAAATTTATCTACCTTGGATACAAAATAACCAGCGATGCAAGAAACGAAGAAATAAACAGAACAATTGCAAGACAGGCATTTTTCAACATGCAAAAAAACTGTTACCATCCCGAGACCGGATATCAAAATGAGGCTTAGGATTAATAAATGCTTTGTGCAGTCTGTGTTCTCATATGGTGCAGAAACATGAACGCCAAGAAAAAAATATTGAAAATAAAATCATACATTTTATTTTGAATGCCAGGAGTAACGTCGAGACATTACACACGATCAGATGTTCATTAGCTCACGGTTTGTTCGCTTGATAACGTTTACTTATGTTCTTATTACACCTTCAGATTTCTGTCTGGGTGGTAATAGACACATTTTTGTACCTTCTACTGCCCGAACAGCTTGATATACTAATCGTTTATGTCCATATATTTGGAATTTGAATCACTTAAGAAATTAATGCATGCCTAGAAACAAATGCAGCAGAACTCGTAAAGGACTCAAGTATCTCGTGACCTGTCAAGTGATGCACCCTCCCCTGCCCTGATTCAAGTCCCAGACAAGAACAGTCAGGAGCATACCGCTCTAGTCGAAGGTGATCTAGTTTATTGGGAGACTTATTGTCAGGAAAACGAGTAATATGTTTGTAATACAGATAGGTTAACCAGAGTGTTTGCCAGGAGCAATAATTAATGCTACCAAAAGATTTTTAAGGGAGGTAAAGAGAGCAGTATTCTTCATGTGGGGGACTAACGATATTAAACATAAACGACCTGACCATCTGTTGGATAAATATACGACTATGCTGAAAAAATGATGCGAGTTAGGTCAGAAGCTGGAACAGGTTTGGATTACCGGAAAGATTCTAAAATGGACTGAGTGGCTGCCGGGCAGAAGGCAGAGGGTTGTGGTTATAGATATTCTTCAGTTTGGTATAATGTTATGAGTGGGGTCCTCCAAGGATCGGTTTCTTGGACCACTATTGTTTCTCATTTTCATAAATGAGATCGAAAGGGGATAGAAAGCGTGATGTCAAAATTTGCAATCGACATAAAGATTGGTAGAGTTGGTAATGATCAGTGCCAAGCAGCGCTCCTTCAAGATGACTTGAATAGACTTAAAAAATGGTCATAGAAGTGGCAGCTCTGTTTTAATGCAGCAAAATGCAAGGTCTTACACTTGGGGAATAACAACCTCAAAATAAATTATACACTTGATGGGGTTGAATTAAAAACAGTGGAGGAGGAGGAAAGGATCTGGGAGTTACGATAAGGGCAGATTATGAAGTTTTCTGAGCAGGGTAAACAGGCAGCCGATTATTGATAGAACGTTATCCCGTAGAAATAGGAGGCCATAATCCTACTACATAAGGCAATTGTACGACCACATTTGGAACACTGTGTTCAAGTATGGAGATCTCATCTGAAAAAAGACATTGATTATTGTACATCGCAGTTATTTTTAAAATTTTTAGGCAAATCTTTCTAGGTAGGACAATTGCAGTGACAATCAATGTTACTGGCGGAAGAACTGCTCATCGTCATACGTATTCTGCCGTATCACAGACAGAACTCAATTGTGCCTTCATCTCTCCCTCCGTGGCACTTCAGTCGCCAGGACTAAGCTGCCACGAAGGGAGAAATTTCAGCAATGTACACTGACGCCTTGTGGCCGGTTTTTCCTTGTTATTAACTGAAATGACTCAACCCAAAACCGCTACCGTAATCGTAAACTTTAAGTTCGCACAAATAAGAAATAAATATATCATAAGCAGGGTAGAATCTGATTTTCTAAATAAAAACCTCTATATAGTGTATATATTTTAAACGATTGGACGGTATAGACACACCTTGCTATTTTAATGCTTAGAAAAAAATCGTGTATAGCATGCTTTTTATTAATAAAATTTAGTTAAGAACAGCGAACGACTGGCTTTTATGAGTACGCCTGGCTCGCTACCTGAAGTTTATACAGAAAAAAGTTTTTTAATGCATGGTCCTAGTTTTCTCATATGTATTAACTCATTTCATAATGAGATGTTTCGGTACTGAGCTACTTTTAAAATACTACTTTGAAAAAGAGGGGTATTTAAAGGGTGTCTTTACTCTGAAACTTTATGTTATCTGAAAGTACTGCAATAGTAAAGGCATCTGTTGTGACATTAAAAGTTCGGTCTGGTGTGACAGAATGACAATCATAAAATGACTTTTTAACACGAGCTTCAGCTGACGGGCCTAAAATTCGACAAAAATACAAAGTCACCCAACTCGTCTTTAACTTACTCTTTCGCTACGGTCTAAAAATACTTTACTTTTTTTTTAAATTCATACAGCTTGGGTGGCTATTCAATATTACCTTACATCACACTGAAGAATTATGACCGAATGCATAGCGGACTCAACTGAGTTGGTCAGGTTTCCATGACAGGGAATATGGCAGAAATGAAATCCAAATACAATAAAAAATAAATATGTCCTGATTTTTAAATACAGACCGAGTTGGTAGGAATCTACAACTACATTGGCTAATTTTTCAGTAAAAACTAATTTTTTTCTCAAATACATCAAAGGGTCATAATATTTGAAAATTAACAGACCTTATAAAATGGTTCATCGCTCCTGTTGTCCTCTAAAGAGGAAAAACAAAAAAGAAGACGCTTTTATCAATAAATGGCTGTCAAGAAGAAACGCATGGTAGTAAAGGTGACAACTTGTTATCACTCAACAAGGACTAATCGAAATACGTGCCTGTTGAAGGCGTTGCTTCTAGCTGTTTCCTACAAATTAATTAAAACATGGCTTTCGACAACCACTTTAAGGTAATGATGTTTAAGATGGTGTGGGGGGGGGGGATAAGGTCATCAGTCCCGAATAATAAACGACTAAATAAAGCATTAAAGAACAAATTAAAATAAGAAGCAAATTTCCAATGTTCTTTTGAAATATCTTTTTTAAAATATATTTATTTGAAATGATCTCTTGTATATCTCATTAATGCATAACTAATTTCAGCTAAAACGGAATGCACCCATGATAAAATGAATGCCGAAATCAAAAAGGTAGCAGAACATATCTGAATTTTGCAAACGAGAAACACAAAGAATGAAAAAACATGGAAAACTAGGAAGGTATCAAAGTTGTTTAAGATCTTTGCTATGTTAAAAATAGCCCACCTTCCTCTTTCCCCCCATAATTCTCTCTTTAAATTGTCTAAAAGTTCGCATTCGTGATATAGTTTTATACTTTTCGCTGAACAAAGCATGGAGGATTGGCTGTGGCTAATTAATTTACATATACAAAGTTCTGCACTTCAGCATTTGAGTTTTCACGGACACGAGGCATTTGTAGTTGTAAACCCTTCTGATCCTATACGAATGCCGCAAAGAATAAATAGAAACTATCTATCGAAAAATATAACTTTTAACATTTGATGATTATTATATTAAAATTACAAACCACGTAGAGACACAAAAGATAAAATTTATATAACAAATAATGCGAAAAAGGGAAAAATAGACTGCAAAACCGTACCCGTAAATCTTTTGTTTTCTCGTGTAATTTTTAAAATTTTGTTTTATAATTTTTATAGCCCCAGTTTTTATTGGCAACTAATTTTTGATATTCTTTGTTCTTCTTCAGGTTCTGTGTTCAATTTGAACGTTGGAGACCAACTTTCCAGCCAACTTTATCCCTTGCTTTGTGAAATAGTTCTTGGGTCGAAAGGTCCCCAGTCCATTCTTTGATGTTATCAAGCCACTTTTTTCTGTCTCCCTTTTGCCCTTAATCTTCTCTTGCAGGATTAGTCTCAGCAGGTCATATTGGGGGCCTCTTATAATATGCCCGAGGTAGGCAGTCTTCCTCCTTGCAATTGCAGATAGTAATATTCTCGTGGTCCTTGCCCTCTTAAGGACCCGCTCAATGGTGACCCGATCTGTCCATGTATTTTTGAGCATTCTTCTGAGCGTCCACATCTCGAAGGCTTCCAGTTTCCTGATTTCCGCATGATCCAGCTCGCATATCCATATAGGAGGGTGCGCCATGTGTAGAATTTGGCCATTCGATATCTTTTCTGAAAATCCAGTTTAGCGTCGCAGAGGAAATTCTTAAGATTCTTAAATACCTCTTTGGCCATACCGATTCTGCTTATAATTTCTGTGCCGTGGTCATTATTATTTGTGAAGATCTTCAATAGATATTTAAAGTTATTCACTTCTTCAATGGGGGGGGAGTTGCTTCAGCATATTTTGATTCTAGGCGAGATGTTTTTGCTTTTACTTAAGATAGTTATGGTCATTTTGGCATTTATTGTTAAGCCTATCTGTTCGATGAATGTTACAACTTTGTTGAGAAGCATTTGTAACTTTTACTCCGATGTTGCAATCAGGGCAGTATCGTCTGCGTATCGCAGGCTTCTGATAACTGAACCATCAATAGTAATTCATTCTTAGGCTCTTGTATTATATCTATAATGCTTTCGGCATAGAGATTGTACAGCATAGGAGAAACACACAACACTGCCTCATTCCTCTCTCTGGATTTGTACCCAGTTTGTGTTTTCTCCCTCTACAGTGATTGCCGCTTTTTGCTCAAGATATAGTAGCCATAGTATCCTTAGTTCCTTGGGATCAATTGTAGTTTGTTCAAGAGCTGGAATAGGATATCATGTCTCAAGCAATCAAATGCTTTGTTAAATACGATGAAGTAGACAAACAGGTTCTACTAGTGTTCAACTGCTCTTTCTGCCAGTATATTCAGAGCAAATATGCCTTCTCTTGTGCCAACCCCTTTTTAAACCCCATCTGGTCTTTTCCAATTTGCTCTTATATCTTGCCTTCAATTCTTCGTAAAATCATCATCAAGAAAACTTTCATGGTATTGCTTATGAGGCTTATTGTGAGGTGGTCTGCACATTTTGCTGCTTCTGTCTTTTTTTGTATGGGAATAAAGATGGATCTCAGAAAGCCAAGTGGAAGGTTTCTTCCATTGAGGATATCATTGAAAATATTGAGGAGCTGTTGGTTTTCCCTTGTTCCGAGGTACTTGAGCATTTCGTCTGGGATGTTATCAATGCCAGTTGCTTTGTTATTGTTCATTGGCTTAATCGCTTGCTCCAGTTATTCCATCAGAAAGTCTTGATGTTCACCATTTGTTTGGGTGTTGTTTCTTATTTCTCTGTCCTCTTCTCAGTATATTTCCCTCAGATATTCTTGCCATATGGCCTCTTTTTTTGTTGCTTGTCCACTATTTCCCTGTTGTTTTTATCTATAATGTGACCTCGCGTGGTTTTTCCCTATGTTGCATAGTTCCTTCACTTCTTTGTGGACTAGATGTTCCGTATGCTCATTTTGCAGATATTCAATTCTTTTGCCTCTCTACTCCATCCATATCTGTTTTGCCTTCCTTATTTCCATTATAATCAAACTGTCATACACCTTATATTTTTCCTCATCTTTGTTCTTAAAGTTTTTTCTGCGCTCCATTAGTTCTAGTATCTAACTTGTCATCCATTGCTGTTTGGCTTTCCTTTGGGCCCATCCAAAAGTTGCAGCTGCAGCGTCTGTCATTATTTTCTTGAACTGGGTCCATTCCGATTCTGGGTCTCTGTCTAGCAGAACAAAACTATTATTCGAAATTATTAGACAAATTAATGTCTGCAACCAAGAATATCATATTATTCGGCACTCTGACTCTGAAAAATAATCACAAATATCTCAGATGGTAGTGAAATTAAATCTAATCCTTAATTGATAAGTTAAGACTTTACAATTATTAAAAAGAGTAAATCTTAAAAACTGCGAGTTTCTTGATTCGTTAAAAGCATCTGTTTGATAGTTTGGAGATTTTCTTGGAGCATTGACTATTTTAGTCACATCGTGCCAATTCATATGGGTTATCATATATGTTGTTGGTTTTTAGGAGCATTAGCAACGAAGGCCATATTGCTCCGGGGGGAAATACGGTGGTCATTCCATGACCTTTCCGCATTCTCCGTATTTGGTGGTCACGGGCTCGAACCCCGGTCTAATCAAGAAGCGTGTGCTACGCACTGCTGCTCCTGCCCACCTGGCTATGGAGGCGCCCTATTATATATGTTGGGGGTCTGCGTGTGCGCGTGTTTGTTCACGTTGTTCGGCTATTGGGGTCGCCTGCAAGGGTCAACCTTGTTAATGCCATGCTCCAACCCTCATGGTCCTAAGGACAGGATGATGACTGGTGGCAAACACTATAGTCTCAACGCTGGGCCACCAGTGTTGAGACTATAGTGTTTTGGTAGCCGTGGCGTCCCACTTCCGGGCATATTTAAAGCTTGTCGGATAGCGGGCACCCCACTCGGGCTCTGTAGTGAGGAGCCCGAGCAGTGAATCAAATTAAAAAAAGAACTAAGAATCCTGATACTCGAAACTCTTCTTCTGTGACCCCAACAAGGTCACTATGAGAAAATAAAACAACTGATACAGAAAACGTTACCTCAGCGAAATGACATGGAATCGAAGATACACCTCGATACATGAATGTACACTTCACCAGGAAACGTCTGGAAAAAAAAAAAAAACTGCCCTTCTTCATCAGGGCTAGTAAGTTCACTCAAATCAAACGGCTTCATTCAGGCGACATCCTTGTTGAGACTAAAAGTGACAGACACTCAGAACATATCCTCCATGCAATATCCATTGGGATAATTGCAGTAACACCCCACAAGGCGTGGAACTCATTCTGACCGTAATCTATGAATGGAATCTGCCTGAAGCATCTCAGGAGGAAATTTGTTCAGAACTAAAAAAAGCCAATCAGTGACAGCTGAAAACGAATATTTGCACATAGGAATGAGAATGTAGTACCAACTAGAAACGGCATTCTTAACTTTAATTTACCAACGTCGCCTCCTAATTCGATCAAAGCTGGCTCCCTAAAGTACACAATAAGTTCATACATAACAAAATTTTTTAAGTGTCAGAAATACGGACACACGAAAATGGCCTATCGTGGTGCCCTTAATCAAAATTATCGTTGACTCTGTTCCTATGTAGAATATTTTTATTCGAAATTAAAGGGAAATTAAAGTTGAGGTTAGTATTAATGCGAATAGGTAATGTTAGTGGTAATAAATTTGTCTGAAGAGCGTAATCCAGAAATTTATGAAGCCATATATTGGTTAATTATTGATTAACGTGTGTATGCGTAGTTAATTTTAAGAAATTACAGGGAAAGAAGAATTATAAGTAAAGTTAAAAAGTGGTTTGGTATAAATAAGCTTAGGTAGTGTATACTGGGCCTGAATAAAGCTTTTTTTTATATTAAATGAGTAGTATGGTATGTTATCATCAAGCCGAGTGGGCAGGAGCGGGAGTGCAGTAGCATACGCTCTTTGAGTAGACCGGGGTTCAAAGCCCCTGACTGCTGAATACGGTCGATCTGCCAACCCGAACTGGACCAGCGTGGCAGATTATGGTCCATTTCCCTCAACATGAATTGTTGAGGAGGCTTCCATCCTGCAGTGGGTTGATAACGGCTGCACTTTACTTTACTTTACATCAATACGCTGACATTAATGGGCTAGTGCAGTGGTTCCCAAAATACTGAGAGCTACGAACCCCTTCAAAAATGAAAAAAGTTCGGGGACCCTCTATATATATATATATATATAAAAGTGTCATCGATGAAAGTAAAATAAAATAAAATAAAATAAAAATAAATATAGATGGAGAAGTTATTAAACACAAAATGCCGAGCCTAGTTGAAGAAAAAAAGAAAAAACAGAATGTTAAGAACCTATATAAAATTAAGTAGAATTAAATCTGAATTAATGCCGAATTAACAGGCCAATCATATGTACAAAAGCTGAAAGAAAAAGAGGGGAGGGTAATAGAGATAAAAATTATAAAATAAAAATTAAAGAATTAAAAATTGGTACATAGATCAGGTATTTCATCAGGGGGCTACACCTGATCAAATACAAAACACTGTTTCTATGCAAACTCATGCTGATGGAGAAGCTGTAGAAATGAAATGGATATAAAAAATGAAATAGATATAAAAAAAAAACAAAAAAAAAAATTAAATGGATATAAAAATAATTTTTAAAAATTTTTTAAGACTCCACAAACATGAGTAAGGTAGCCCCAACGCAGTGTATTTAGAAATAAATTGAGTCGATATTATGTAAGAACGCAAACGCAGTGTGTTTAGTAAATTAAGTGTGTAAGAACGTAAGTTTAAATCAAAAGTATGTAAGTTAAATAATAATGAATAACAAGATAACAAGATAGCGGTATAGAAAAAGGAAGTAATGCAAGGTAGGGGAGGGAAAAGAATTTAAAAATATAGAGGCGAAGATAGTGAGAATAAGAAAAGTGAGAATGTCCGAATCACCCTCGTATTACACTAATAGTTCAACGGACGGAAAAACGAAGATCAGAAAGTAGAAAGATGTAAAGAGAAAAAAAAGAGTTTAAAGGATACTAGGCAAGCTGGGTGTGTAAGTACCCAACCTCATAGAGAGGGCCTTGGCTATGAGAGTGTTAGTAGAAGTGGAAATTAATACCGCTAGCTTGTAGTGTATATTTTGAGTGATAGACATGAAATATAATAAAAAATATGAAGAGGAGAAAAATTAAAAATATGAAGAGGAGAAAAATTAAATACCTATGATATTTGGCAGCAATAAGTTGAGTGAGATATAATCAAGAAATGAAGATACAAATTTGCGATCATGATTAATAAGATACAATTATGCGAATATGATTAATAAGAATGGAATGTACACAGAGGGAAAACTATGACAACGATGGTGGAGTTGCTCAGAAGAGAAGAACTGTGGGAGCCCTCTGTGGTTAAAATAGAGAAAATAAGATTGGACATAAATAAATACTGATATTAAATTACGAAAAATGAAAAGAAAAACTTAGGAAGTGAAAGAACACGAACATCGTTCTAATAGAAGTCATAATGTGTGATCACTTTCCAAGCAGTGGAAATACCACCATTCAAATGTACAACTATACAACTATACAGGTATCGAATTAACCCTAATCAAGGTGGAGCAAGGTGAAACCGAATTTTTCTTTAATGAAATCAGAGAGATTTTTTATAATAAAATTTAAAAAATTAATGGGAATGCCATTATTGCGAAGTTTGGTATAAAGATCATTTAAAGCACCAGCGAAAAGTGATTGATTGCTACTAATATTAGCCAAACGGATAATTTGTGTGTAGATTATATTTTTATGAACCTTAATCGAAATGTTCGAGTTCCAATTTGTTAAATAGATAATATTAAAATTAAATTCGCTTCTTTTGTCGAATAGTTCCAAATTGTGACGAAGAGGAGGACTATTTAGAGTAATACTTAAATCTAGAAAATTTGCATGTTGGTTGCCAAGGTTTTCTTTATTGAGAGTGAGTTCAGTTGGATATATGGATTTAGCAATATTTTCAAAATGAATGTTGAGAATAAGAATGTCATCAACATAGCGGAATGCATAAAAATCAAGGTCGGTCCATAAGGCCAACCTCAATAATATATATAAAGATATTTATCTGAATATCTTGAACTTTTGCAGCAAGTTAGCATATAAATATACAATACCCCACGAAGCTTTTTATAATTGGATAAATGTTACATTTCAGGACATTAAAAAAATTATTTCTAAAACTTACTACCTTTACAATAATTCGCATATCAAGTACTTTAACCTGAAAAAAGCCATCTCAGATTTACAACAAAAATTTATTATCACTCCGGTAGATAAGGCTTCTAACAATTTTGCTATCTTTTGCAAGCAATTTTATTACACCACCCTCAAAAAGGAAGTATAAAGTAGCTCCACCTTTTTACGCTGTAATCTCGGCATCAATACAATCATCAAAAAAATTATAGCGTTGCATAAAAAATTGCATACCAAAATTCGCAATTCTACTTTGCCTTTCTTGTATATGATAGCCAAATTCCATAAACATCCAGTTGGCTTCAGATTCATCACTAGTGCCAAAAAAAGTGGCTGTTATCATCCAGGTAAACAATTTTTCAAATTGTTAACTACCATTCTTATCAATATCCCTTCCACTTGGATCATTAACAATAACCACAGTATCATCAAAATTTTTAATTCCAATTCCAATACATATTCCAGCATATTTAGAATTGAAACATATGACTTCACCAACTTATTTACCTCCTTACCGCATCACTTGATTGTTAATGTACTTCATCAATTGTTCCTCAAATACAAAAACGTTATACCAACAGATGAGGTTACTTGGAATAACTATATCAACCTCTGTATTCTAAACAACTTTATCTACGATGGTAAATATGCTTATAAACAATCCATAGGAGTTCCCATGGGTTCACAAATTTCTAGCATAGTAGCTAATCTATTTCTTCATTATTACGAACATCTATATATGCATAACAATCCGAACCTTAATTTTTATGCATTCCGCTATGTTGATGACATTCTTATTCTCAACATTCATTTTGAAAATATTGCTAAATCCATATATCCAACTGAACTCACTCTCAATAAAGAAAACCTTGGCAACCAACATGCAAATTTTCTAGATTTAAGTATTACTCTAAATAGTCCTCCTCTTCGTCACAATTTGGAACTATTCGACAAAAGAAGCGAATTTAATTTTAATATTATCTATTTAACAAATTGGAACTCGAACATTTCGATTAAGGTTCATAAAAATATAATCTACACACAAATTATCCGTTTGGCTAATATTAGTAGCAATCAATCACTTTTCGCTGGTGCTTTAAATGATCTTTATACCAAACTTCGCAATAATGGCATTCCCATTAATTTTTTAAATTTTATTATAAAAAATCTCTCTGATTTCATTAAAGAAAAATTCGGTTTCACCTTGCTCCACCTTGATTAGGGTTAATTCGATACCTGTATAGTTGTATAGTTGTACATTTGAATGGTGGTATTTCCACTGCTTGGAAAGTGATCACACATTATGACTTCTATTAGAACGATGTTCGTGTTCTTTCACTTCCTAAGTTTTTCTTTTCATTTTTCGTAATTTAATATCAGTATTTATTTATGTCCAATCTTATTTTCTCTATTTTAACCACAGAGGGCTCCCACAGTTCTTCTCTTCTGAGCAACTCCACCATCGTTGTCATAGTTTTCCCTCTGTGTACATTCCATTCTTATTAATCATATTCGCATAATTGTATCTTATTAATCATGATCGCAAATTTGTATCTTCATTTCTTGATTATATCTCACTCAACTTATTGCTGCCAAATATCATAGGTATTTAATTTTTCTCCTCTTCATATTTTTAATTTTTCTCCTCTTCATATTTTTTATTATATTTCATGTCTATCACTCAAAATATACACTACAAGCTAGCGGTATTAATTTCCACTTCTACTAACACTCTCATAGCCAAGGCCCTCTCTATGAGGTTGGGTACTTACACACCCAGCTTGCCTAGTATCCTTTAAACTCTTTTTTTTCTCTTTACATCTTTCTACTTTCTGATCTTCGTTTTTCCGTCCGTTGAACTATTAGTGTAATACGAGGGTGATTCGGACATTCTCACTTTTCTTATTCTCACTATCTTCGCCTCTATATTTTTAAATTCTTTTCCCTCCCCTACCTTGCATTACTTCCTTTTTCTATACCGCTATCTTGTTATCTTGTTATTCATTATTATTTAACTTACATACTTTTGATTTAAACTTACGTTCTTACACACTTAATTTACTAAACACACTGCGTTTGCGTTCTTACATAATATCGACTCAATTTATTTCTAAATACACTGCGTTGGGGCTACCTTACTCATGTTTGTGGAGTCTTAAAAAATTTTTAAAAATTATTTTTATATCCATTTAATTTTTTTTTTGTTTTTTTTTTATATCTATTTCATTTTTTATATCCATTTCATTTCTACAGCTTCTCCATCAGCATGAGTTTGCATAGAAACACAGTGTTTTGTACATGATCAGGTGTAGCCCCCTGATGAAATACCTGATCTATGTACCAATTTTTAATTCTTTAATTTTTATTTTATAATTTTAATTTTTATTTTATAATTTTTATCTCTATTACCCTCCCCTCTTTTTCTTTCAGCTTTTGTACATATGATTGGCCTGTTAATTCGGCATTAATTCAGATTTAATTCTACTTAATTTTATATAGCTTCTTAACATTCTTTTTTTCTTTTTTTCTTCAACTAGGCTCGGCATTTTGTGTTTAATAACTTCTCCATCTATATTTATTTTTATATTTATTTTATTTTACTTTCATCGATGACACTTATTTATATACATGTATCCTGTTTTGCTGCTTTGCGCATTCAGGTACACGTACTGTTTTTCCTGTCCTGTTTTTCCTTTTTTCCACTTCTTCGTTTTCATATTTCATATATATATATATATATATATATATATATATATATTAATAGTTATATTAGTGATAAAAGGAAAGAAAGTTAAAAGACAATAACTAATATTTATGGGTTAATGCCGTTGCAAGCAATCATGCAATACACCCATAATGTCTATAGAATATTATTAGAAAAGTAAATCAATCCAATAATAAGAATACCATCAGGGACTTAAGAAAACGCAAAAAAAAAAAAAAAAAAATTATTATTATCGCTTTTTACCGACAATCTAGATGACTTCAACTGTGGCCAACCACCCAGAAGGAAGGCAAAAAACGACAAGAAGTTCTCTGTTTCTGTGATGATCAATATATGCTAAGTAATTTAAATCTAAACCAAATATAAACCAGTATAGGCCGAATATAAATCGAATATAAATAAATAAATCGAATGAAGATAATTAATTAAGAAAAAATTTTGAAATATTAGAATCAAAGGTAAGAAATATAAGTAAAATATAAATGTAAGCATATATTAATCATCGTTG
This sequence comes from Mastigoproctus giganteus, assembly GCF_048544385.1. Classification (NCBI taxonomy): domain Eukaryota; kingdom Metazoa; phylum Arthropoda; class Arachnida; order Uropygi; family Thelyphonidae; genus Mastigoproctus; species Mastigoproctus giganteus. The sequence goes on from NC_143576.1 coordinate 71,383,541, forward strand.
ACCCGACAGAGAACGTAATTTAATGATTAAAATAAGATTAAATATATAATACATACTACATTTGACCGTATCTAGGACATAATGTAATAGTCGTCAAAATAATGTGGTGCCCCCTATGTGATGGATACGGTAAAAATAAATAAATAATTAAATTAACGCAAAGAGAAACATGCAGATAGTAAGAAGAAAAACTAAAGGAGTAGGAATAATAGAACCTGAACTCCACAAAGGCGAAAAATAGTGGTATAGATAAGAAATAGTTTCTCCTACGTCCTCGGATTGCCCTAATAATTTCGGAGAAATAAAAATAAAGAGTGTAGGACAGCTTAAAGGCATTACAAGATATAAGTTGTGGCTCGGGTATGCCCGGGATCGCAAACCCGTTCCTATAGTAGGACCCTGAGCTGAATTTGCATGTTATCTCAGCGTGAATTTAAGTAAATTTAAATGAATTTAACTATATGTATTAAAAAAAATATATATATATGATACACTGTAATTTGCAAGCCGGTGGGTACAAGTTTTCTACGCCGTAAGACACCAAGAATGCAAAGTGTATCCTATTTACATATATACATGGCACTAAATATAACGATTTTAGTGAAATTATATTGAAACGATAGGTTCAGAAAACAAATTTTTGAAATTAATTATGCTTATTGCTTTCCTGAAGTGATATTTCAGGTAAGCGATAGGGAAATTATTATTAATCAACTTGCCGTACAACGCTGTTAAGCCTGTTGAACAATTTTTATTACTATTGAAGATATAAGCAATCCTTAAACATTGCGATAAAATTATATTAGCATGCACTGATTTTGATACATTAGATTTCCAATTTGTAAGGCTGACTACGTTAAAATTAAATGCATCTCTTTTATTATATACGTTTACGTCTATTTTATTATTATGGAATATTTCTATATGAAGATCCAAGTAATTTGCTATAGTATCGGAACTATTAGTTTTTTCCAATACAAGTTCTACTGGATATAATTTACTGTAATCCTGGACAAAATGTGGACAATTAAAAACACATATATCATCTACGTATCTGTATATAAGTAGGTTATCTTGAAATTCTCTTTCTGTATAATACAGATAAAGGTTTGCGATTATGCTTGATGCTGGACTTCCCATAGGGGTGCCAGTCACTTGTAAGTATAACGAAGTTCCGTCATATACATAATTATTAAAGATGCATAATTTTATTAGAGAATCCCAATAGGTTAAATCAACCTTTATAGCATTTTTATTTTCTAAATATAGTTTCTGGAGGACGACTTTTAAATTATCAAGATTAATACTCGTAAATAGACTGTTAAAGTCAAATGTTTGTATTTGATGAATATTGTTATTTTTTATAGCATTTATAATCGGTAAGTTATTATTTATTATAATAGTTTTATTTAAGTTATTTAATATAATTTTAAGTAACTTTTCTAACGTTTTTCCGGGAAATTTAGCATAACTACCTCTACATGATGTTATGAATCTAAAAGCAATGGGTGATTTATGAAATTTGGGTATGTAATATATAAATGGATATTTTATGTTATTATACTTTAACTTTAATTTTTTATGCAATGCAATTAATTTTTTGATTATTATATTAGAGGAAGAGGTTATCTGTTTATATGTACGGCTAGACTGTAGTTCATTTTTTATAATATCTATATAATATGATTTACATATGATTGCATAATTGCAAGCAGCTTTGTCAACGGGAGTTATTATAAAATGTTCATGTATATCTTTGAGCTGCCTATTTATTAATTTGGTATTATATAGATTATCCTGTACGAATTTCAATTGATTATATTTGTTAGATATGATATTAAGCATTGTAAATAACCACATGTGATAAGCTTCAACCGGTATATTATGTTTGTATGCTGATCTTATGCAGTATTTTAGTAAATCTAGATATAACACTTTTTTAAAGTTAGATTTATTAATAGGTGGATTAGGTCGAAATTTAAAACCCAGTGATAAAATATCTCTAAGTTCGGGATATGGGATTATATCTAAATTGCCGGTTATAATGTGATTATGGTTAGGATCTACGTATCTATGAAATGAAGGTTTGTGACAAACACATGTATCCTGTCCGATGTTAATATTGTGAAGGTTTGTAGCTATTGTTTTATAGTTACACGCTTTAAGACCAAATGGTTTAGAATATCTAAATCTGATATTAATATGTAAGTTATTAATAGGCAGCAAGTCATTACGTAAATTAATAGTTTTATGTATATCTAAATCATCCATCATTTTATTTTGAAAGTATAAGATGAGGACAGAGTTTTCCGACTGCATGCTAACATTCAAAATATTAATTCTGAATTTAAAAATATCCAATATAATGTGCATAAGGTGGGAGGATGCAAAGACGTAATCATTGGTTTTTCTATTTAGTGCTTTGAGTACACTAAGTTTAATACTGAAAAGTGTGTTGTGAATTTTACTAATATTTATAGGATCCGTATCCCACATTTTGAATAAATCTATAAAGTCTCCTAGATGTTCTCGGTTGCTTTTATACGTGTTGGATTTACTATATTTCCTATTGCGATTATATTTACGAAGTTTGGCAATTTGAAACATATTATAAACACAAATATCTTTTAAATTATTCATCATATATTTTTGATTAAATTTATTATTTAGACCGTATGGATATAGTGTTTTATATTGTAACATGCTAATTTCTTCTTGCAATAATCTTTCATTTGCGTTGTTAATTACGTTAAGTATTGAAATGAAAATATTACCAAAAGTATGTTTTTGGAAATGTCTGAATTCAATATCATGTTCCAGATTACCTGTTTTCTTACTGGATTTGTTATTATAAGTTTTAATATCGGAACGATGAAGGTTCATTCTGATATTTAGTTTATTGCTAGTTTGATCAATATATTTAACATTGCATGTACGACAAGTGATCATATATATAACATTATTCATTTTACAGAATATATGTGAATTCGTATTCATTGTAGCATGATTTGGATGCATATAGGGGCAAGTAAGACATAATTTGTTATTACAAGGTTGAAATTTAAGAGATCGGATATTAGTGCCAGAAGCATTATATGCTAAACTGCTCTGTAAAGTGTGTGATATTTGTGTATGTGTCAATGTATTAACATGGTTAGGATTACTATCCAGGGCTATACAGAGTTGATACGTTGCTCTGGGGTTGCTGTTTCCCATATGTAGTACTTTACATTTGTCAATATTAAACTTCATTTGCCACCTCTCAGCCCAATCTGCTCAACCTTTCCAGATCCTGTTGCAGCAGCATAGTGTCAGTAGTGTCCTTGACAAACCTGCCAACCTTCGTATCGTCTGCAACAGGATCTGGAAAGACATTAAGCTTGAAAGGGGAGAGGAAAACCTTTACGGAAGTGATCACTTCCCCATAACTTGTCTACTTAATGGGAAATCGCGCTTGCGTTTTAGACTATCCCGTTGGAAGATTGACCCGGCTGACTGGAATGCAATTCCGACATGTGGCAGGTTTAACATCACTAAAGTCAGTCAGGAGCCGATCAATGATTCAAGGGCGTATATATCAGAGAAAAAAAAAATGTTCATGCAGCTGCAGTCACAATTCCGAAAACATCTAGTTGTTTTACACCATTTCCTAAAATTCGGTGAATTGAAGAACGCATAGCAGCAAAAAAAAAAAAAAAAAAAAAAAAAAAAACCCTCAAAAACAAAGCATGCACGCTATATTCGCCGTCAGAGCCAAAAAAGATTTATATCCGCTTTATATCCACTATTACTCATTCAACTAGCACTAAGATCTGGGACAAAATCCGGAAAATGAAAGGAAAATACATATCGCACTCTTCATTGGTCCTGGCACATAATAGATACATTACTGCAGACCTATTTTCAAAAGCTAATGCTCTTGGGAAGATCTTATCTACCATCTCTTCTACATATTCTTACTCCCCAGAGTCCATGAGTACTGAAAGAGAAAAAATGAAAAGCAGCCAATTAAATTCAAATCTAAGGATTCTCATCTTTTATAATGGCCTTTCACCATAGAAGAGTTAAAAACCGTTTCAACTCTTACCAAGGAAAATACTGTTGGACTAGATGCCATCCGTTATAAAATGATTAACCGTTTTTTAACAAAATCCATGGACCACCTGATTTTTCTGTATAATAATCTTTCTAGAAGAGTAGTTTCCGGTTTCCTGGCATAAAGAAATCGTCGGAAAGGCCCCCAAAGTCCCTATAAAATCCTCACATAGTATTTGGAAACAAATGGTTTCCTCTCCAGAGTGCATGCCGGACTACTTAATTAGAATGGAACACCATCTATTTGAGATGCTTTCCTAAAACGAGAACATCTGATGTCCGTGTCGTTCGATATGAAAAAGCGTATGGAACAATTTTGAGATTTGGTATTTTAAAAGATCTTTATAGCATCGGTCTTAGAGATCATCTCCCCGCTTTTATTAAGAACTTTTTATCCCGTCATTTCCAAGTTCGTGTAAAATCCACCTTCTCTTGGTCTTTAGGCCAAGAGGAGGGAGTGCCACAGGGATCAGTTTTAAGTGAATTTCATCACGGAACAACTTCCTCCAACTGTAAGAAGTACTCTCTGTGTTGACAATTTCGGCATATTTTCTTAATTCTGCAACATGACGGGTATCGAGAAACAACTGCAACGTGCCATTGATCACCCGAACTCCTGGAAAATAACTAACAATTTTAAGTTCTCGCCGCAAAAGACAGTTTGCATACATTTTTTGTCGTATGCGTAATCTTCACTCTGAATTGAAGCTCGGACAAAACGCATTTTCCAATAATACCCGAGACTAGATTTTGGAGCTTGTTTGAGAGGTTGATCTTGCTTCAACATCCATCAACTACGTGTAAAGTGCACGAGAGGCTTGAATATCCTAAGTGCAATTTCCTCTAATTCTTGAGCTGCCGATCGATGTACTTTATTACGTTTTTATCGTGACTTGTGCGATCTAAATTAGATTACGGGTCCGCTATAAGCATCTGCTATTCCGGTGGTTGGATCCCTCCAGCATTAGGCGATTCGTATTGCTACTGAAGCATTTCGAACGTATTCTGTTCCAGCCAGAGCCTCTATATCAAAGCAAATGAACCATCGTTATCGCTTCGTCGGAAACAGTTGTCCCTTCAGCTTTCAAATTGAAATCTCTGCTAGATTACCTCACGTGGGCACCCGTTTTTGAGACATTCTGGGAAAATCTGTACAACACTCGCCAGTCTGCCAACCATCCATTCAGTAGTCGTATTCAACAGCTACTCAGAGATCTAGTATTACGATAAACAAGGTTGCCCCATCACCAAAGCAATCCCTTTCACCCTGGCATTCCAGTCTGCATCCTCTCTCTTAACAACTGGGGGACTCCAGTACTCTTCGGTTTATCTGCAGCTCCACTCAGCACATCGAGCTGAACATTCTTATTTCTTGCCAGTCTACAGAGATGGTTAGAAGTTTCTGTGGGATCTGCAGCTGTCTTTCGAGACACTATGATATCCGAGCACAACCCCTTGAATTCATCATATTCACTACAGAGTGTACGCAAGTGAGCCGGGCCTTGGATCACATACAAAAACCACAATCAAAAATGTATTATACAACTATTCTCCGAGTTCATTGAAGGCCTTATCAACGACGAGGTATAATCCTCATCTAGCTCTGTCCACGGTCCAGTAGCAGTTAGATTATCTCTTTGAATCAGATATTGATATTCGCTTCTCTTGGATTCCCAACAGAATCGAGAAATTATTTGGCTGATATCGCAACCAAATCAGAAATCCCTCTCCCCGAGTAACCTTTGCCTATTAGTCCCCTATACAGACTACAGGCAAATAATACGGGAGAATCTGGTTTGCCAATGGCTACATTCACGCATGGACAGACTGCAAACAACTATGAGATTAAGCCTGTAATTGAACAATGGCAGGGTAGTCTGCGTAGGGATCGTAAAAAGTAAGTTATAGCTCGACTCCACATAGTACTAGTAATCTTACACATTCTTTTCTGCTAAGAGCTGATGATACTCCTATGTGCGAACACTGACGCTGTTTTAAGCATCAAGCGTCTGTTTACTGAATACACAAAGTTTATCCGACCGCCGTTTATGTTTTTAGAGCTTTTTATCATCTGACTTAGCCTTATACACTCAGATTTTATTTGACAAAGACAATGTCTGAAATTTAAATTTTTTTTAAAAATGATATATTCGTATATTTAACCTGCTGTTTTAATAGATATACTTTTGTGTCTTTTACTTATTATTTTTTTATCAGATTTGCTTTTAGCTTTTATATATATTTGACCGAGTACACTGCTTTTCTGGATATACATAATTCTCGACGTGGTGGCTATCCGTTAATCACTATGATTCTTCTCTGTATTAATCTTGGACTTTGCGCTTAATGGCTGATTCGGCCAGAAAACACAAAATCAATCGATCAACTCACTGGTTAGTGCTACTAATGAGATTGGCGAACTAAAGCTATGAAGAGACATTTAAGAATCTCTGTATTCAATAACAGGATTTGAATAGAGAATTATTCAAACGAAATAGAAGTCGCTAAACCGATACTTCGTTTAGTAGTTTGATGATCTAATTCTCTGCATAATTATCTGCATTAGTATCTGAAATATTCTCCTAATTAGCGACTTCTAATTCTTCGCGACGATTAGATGGTTGTCATGGAGAATGTCATGAGCAACTTGGAATTTCCTGCTTTCTGGAAGAGATGCTTTAACACCAGTGGAATATCTGCTATCATTTCCAGTTTCACTTTCCATCCCACTAACCATTAGCATATTGAACATTAGTACTACTGTTCACAATGTTTGTAATCAAGGTAAAAAAACTGACAGGGACTATCGAATGGGAGGGTTTGCTTAAGTAGGATTATTTTAAATTGGTACTCTTACTAGCTGCAAAGTTTTATAATAATCTATTAGGAAATGTTGTCTCACTTTTCTGAAATCACTCCAAGAAACGCAGAAAAATCAGATATTCACATATTATTGGATGATCTAAGTATTAAGTTCATTCTAATGTATCTTGAAAATCTGCAGAAAGAATACAGAAGTTATTTTCAAATGAATATACGCATAAGTGGGTGGTGGGTATAGGTAGTTTTGTCCTATAGTTTTGTCCTGAAATTTTCTTTTCGGGACATATTTGCCGGGCTTTCCAAAATTTTAAACGTATGGTTTACAAGCAGCTTTTATATCATCTCCTTTTACAGGAATTCGTTTTGAATCTCAAACTATGTATACCAATACGACTTCATAATAGGCATCCACATTTCTTTGATCATCCATTAATATGGAAGTACCTGATTTTTCTGCTTCTTTCTCGTGTATTTGTGGTGTTGTGTGTCCTTGAGTGAATTTAGAAAATTAGATTTTAATTTCCTAATAGATTATTATAAATTATTTCAGTAATGGAAAAGGCCACTTATCCACGTATAAGCCCCCCAAGAGCTGATTCTAAGAAATTAAGAATGACGGCTGGGCAGATATTTTACTCCTTTCTCTTCCACCTATAAGCGATTTTCGTGGTGCCGATTATGAGTGTACCCACTGGGCTATGTTGCAGAGCATCCTCTTGTGGGCAGATAATTTACGTTATGTGAAAGGCCGATCTGCCTCGAAATCTCTATTGATCTTCAATATTACTCAAGGATAAGATGGTACTTACATTACTAGTTCGTCAAACTAAATAATTCTGAAAATTTGAAGATGTAACGTATGAAAAGTTGAGATACATTCAAAGGTTAGGTGGATAAGTTTATACCACTTTATACCACGTGATATAGTGGATTGGCATATTCAGTAAGCAAATATTAAAATTGAATGATAGAGCTCATGTTACTTGCATAAGAATTGCTTACGCACTGAACTATTTCGTTGTTTGTTTTACTGGGTAGTGTTTTTGGGCACAAGGGCAAATAAGGCCGAATTGTGCTTGTCACAGTGATTATGTGAATGCAATAATTTTTCCTGGGCATGCGTTAGAAAGGTTCATAAGTAAATCTCTTTTAAAAATAAACAAACAAAAAAGTCGGATTAGCTTTATCACAGAGAATGACAGTTCTAGTGAATTATACTGGAACAGAAGAGATTTAAAATTTGCTAATCGAGCAACCTGATTGTGGGGACAGTCAAATAGATGCTTTTTTATCAGTAGGGAGAGCCCATGACGAGGACCCTCACCTCTAAACAAGTGAAGGCGAATGCGATGCACGTACCCAATGGGTGTCCTCGCAAGGAACAATGTCTTCTAGTTTGTACAACCGGGAGTTAGAATTCCAGAGTTGTGGCGTTTTCTTTACTTGAAAGAGGTTATTATGTTTTTGGTCTCGCCATACTAGCGACATACAACTGCTGTATGGATTTGGAGTCCATGTAAGGGACTAAGGCAGATGAAGACACAGAGTTGGGTGGAATTTTAGTTGCTCGATCTGCCTTCTCATTTCCCCTGATTCCAGCAATCTCAATAATCCAATAGAAGCTTATCACTGTTATGTCTTCAGTGAGATTTAATAACTGTGTTCCGAGTTCTTTTAAAATAGGATGATTGGGATATTTGTTTTGTAAAGCAGTTAAGGCATTCAATGAATCAGAATTTCTTGATTACGCATGTTGCTGACATATTCAATAGCCATTTTAACTGCGTAAAGTTCAGCCGCGTAAACACTGTAGCTAGATGAAAGAGAACCCGAGATAATGCAGGATGCTGTATATTTTGGTTATCCAGCTCTTATGTTCTCGAAAAAGTAATCGCATAATGGTTTGAAGGTAGATCTTGACAGCTCCGCTTTTTTGCCAGTGTCCGGGTTGATATCGTATAGTGGGACACCGAAATCTGAATTAGATTTTTCAACCTTATTACAGAGTGCTTGTTTTCATTTCGTTTATTCCTGTTAGCGGTTTACCAAAAGGGGGTTAAAGAGATAAAGCGAAATATGAAAAGGGAAGACGTCGAAGTAGGTTGCTTTGGGAGATGTTTGGGAGACAAATGCTTCTGTAAGCAGTAGCATTTGTTTCCGAAGGGATAACGGAGGTTAATGTGCATCTACATATAAACTGGGGATTGGTGATATTAAGAATGCACCTAAAGCTATTCTAAAGGTACTGTGTTGAAATGGACTAAGCCACTGAAATGCTGATTTTCCAGCTGAGTCATACACAGGCGCGCACCATAATCTCATCGGGATCGGATTATGGTTCGGTACGGTTCAGAAGGGAGTATTGGTCAGCAACCCCATGACACACCTATGCACTAATTTTTTTTTAACTCAAGTTCTTGCAAAACTTAAGTGATCACAAATTCAGGATGAAGAAATTATATAATTTAAATATGAAATATTTGATAAATATAAAACATTTTTGAATATTTAGAAGAATGAGTTGAACTCTTCAATAAATTCAAATGTATGGAACTGATGCTTTAGAATGTACGCCAGTTTGGGTAGAGGTACCAAAGATATGTAAAAATATTACTTATATAGAATTCAAATTGATGAAAACTTATTTAGTCAGTTTTCTTTAAAATTTTCATTTTAGCAGAGTTGAAAGAGAAGAATGATGATGGTTTAAAAGATCTTGTTACCATCGGTGGCCATTGTTTTTACCGAAATTTGTATTTGAAGAGCAGCAGACCTCCGAAATTGTAAATTTATTTAGTTTTCTTTTTTTTTTTATTTTTATCATTCCTACACAATGAAAATACTGAAAGAATAGGGCAGTCAGCCTACACGCGGCAGGATGGAAAACCGGACGTATGAAAAATAGTGCTTTTTGTTCTCTCCGTCCAGAGCCAAGTAACCACTGCGTTAGTCGGGAAAGAGAAATGCATAACTTTATACCTAGCACCGACTGAGTAGATAACAAAAAAGACCACGATAAGGTCACGTATTGCAGCCACACATTTTATTACTGATCGCGGTTCTTTCAGGGCAAAGCTTTAAGAGCGAGATCTTTATGATTCCAATCTTTTTCAATGTGGTATGACAGAATTCTAGGATGAACTAAAAATCCCTTACAGTGGAATTAAACAGATTCTAGGCAACGTCCTGTTTGACAAACATAAATTTGGTATTTTTTTAATAAATTAACATATAAACATTAAGAAAGATGAATAGAATAAGATACCGCAATATAGTAGACGCCTACCTTCGCCTGGAAGAGACAAACAATTAATATTAAGTCAAATTAACTTACTTTATGGGCCAAAGGCCAGTTGGGTTTTTAATGAGCTGACTTGATTCATTTTGAACTTTGTTTCACAGACTGTAAAGTTGAAGTATGAGTTGTAAGCGGTCAAGGCGTAAGCGATTTTATAACTCAAGAAACGTCATTTAAAATGGGTTTAAAATGAATAGATGTCGTAGTCTTCTCTTTCAGCCCACGATATCCATCAGATATCAAATAATATCAAATAATCCAGGATGCTACTTCTTATTCTTCTCGGTCTATTTCACATAACTCTCAAATCAATTACACGTCTTAACAAATATTCCCCTTATTACATGTTCAGTTCAATTTTATTTCTTCTTCTTGAAGGTTTTGCCATATTTTTATTTTCTCCCAGCTTCCTCAGGAACTGTTGAGTAAAAATGTTAGGTTGCGGGATGTCTCTTAAAACACATTTTACATTCGCATCTGGATCTTCTCCCGAAATCTGCGTGTTATTAGTGATGATCAAAGTGAAAGGTTCCTCCAGGATTTAAGTAGAATGGAACAACGATATCAAGGATGGTGTATTGATCCACCCATGATGGCAGATTTTGCATAGGAGAAAAATTTTGTTGAATTTTTAATCACTTTTGCATTTTTTCTGTTTCACTGAGTATTTCTACATAATTTAACAATATGTTTTATTAATAAAAAAATATTCTCTTATATAACGTTATTTAAAATTTCATATTATGCGTACACACAGACACCTATAACTATGCATGCCGCAACTGTAAGCTTGCAAATTTCATGATCAGTGTAGCGGTTTTATTGGCTTATTTTATATACATAATACCAAAAAAAAAAATGTTAGGCTGAAAAAAAGTGTCAGATTGTAGTCAAATAGAGTGAACAGAGTGAAAGCAAAGTTTGTATAAAACAGAATCATTATTTAACGTTCTTCTCCGAATTTTTTTTAAAATTTACGTCCGTGTGCGCCCATCAGGTTAAAAAGGAAAAAACATCTTGTTGAACAGAAACGTGTTAATTGTACACTTTAATGATTGTATTTAACTACGTAAAACAAGAAAGTGAGACCGTTTTGGTTTTTTTTATCGACAAGATGTTTCAAAATTTATACAGCATCGTTGTCAGGAAGGCAAACCAAAGATAAAAGTGGACTTCAATGTTTTCCTTTTTTTTTTTTCAAAAAATAATATGTACGTTTCAAATTTTAGGTCAAATCTTCCCACGCTGTAGGTACTTTTATTCTTTTATTTGTGTGTTCCTACAGCCCACGCTGTAGGAACACAGTACATATGCAAATAAATGTCTGTCACATTTACAAGTTTTTCTTTAATTTTTCGGATTATCCGGGTAATTTAATTTCCCAACCAACTGGGATAATTGAGCGAGTCCATTGTACAGTACTTTGTTTAAATTAAATTTTAAAAAAATTCAACTCAACCATTCATCTCAGCTTGAAATGGCAGTTTTTAAACTTGTATGCTATAGCAGATAAGTTAACAGTATGGTTTCCTCCTTTCAAGCATAATATCTTCGGATGTTAATAAACTTCGCATCTTATGCAATTGGTACACAATATTAATATTGCATTAAGTAATTAATATTGCATTAAGTAACTGAACTGCAACACACGTAAGTCGTACAGAGAAGCTCTATTTACAGGAAAACGCAACCATTCACTAGGTTCTTTTAAAATAATTAAATGCACTTGGCATAATACTTTAAGAGTTTAATATCTATATAATATCGGTGTTTAGATACACCACAGACACTCTTAAAAAACTACAAAGTAGTTGTTGTGGGCATCATTTGCTCTTTCTCATATTGTGCTCTGCCTTCACGACGAGTTGCCATGATACTGCACTACCTCAAATAAGTAACGCTTCACTAATAATAGAGAAGACTATTGTTACTTATTCTCAGTGAGTACCACCACCCAGACATGTTTCAAGTCTATTGGCCTATCATCAGTGGGTGGGCAGGTACCCTAGTATTGCAGACTGAGAATACTCACTGAGAATAAGTAACAATAGTCTTCTCTGTTAGTGAAGCGTTACTTATTTGAGGTAGTGCAGTATCATGGCAACTCGTCGTGAAGGCAGATCACAATATGAGAAAGAGCAAATGATGCCCACAACAACTATTTTGTAGTTTTTTAAGAGTGTCTATGGTGTATCTAAACACCGATACTAGGTTCTTTTATTGAAGGGACTTGTGTTAGTATGAACTGACATACAAGCGTGTGTGTGTTGTGATACTTTGTTTTAAAACAACCAATGCACTAACAGCACACTATATATACTCTCTGCCTCAAATGAATAAGATTATGCATCCATTTGAAGGATCCTGTCGATACTAGGAGTTCAAGCTCGATATTACAGCGCTTATTTTGCTACGGGAACGAATGAAGTGTTTACTCAATGGTATGACACAACACATCTGTTATGGTAACTCGGTTCAAATGTTAGATGTGCAATGATTATACATTTATTAAAAATCATGAACAGTGAGTAGACTTCGTTTGACTATAGACGGTGCATTCCAATCCAATATCACTTCATCTGGCCTCTATGGGGATATTAGTAATGGCCGCATGGTGTAAGAAAGCCTATGGCTCATGCTGCACCAGCCAAAAAAAAAAAAAAACGAATAAAACAATGATAAAAAAATAATAATTAATAAAAGAAAAGGAAATTAAACCTACCATCCTATGCGCTTCCCTCACCCGAAGGTACTATCCAGATGACCTTTGAATTTCCCCAAATTGCCAGCCTCTATCACACCCATGTAGGCAACTTATTCCAGTAATTTATAACTCGCTGGCTAAAATAAAACTTCCTGCAGTCCAATCTAAACATTTCCCCCCGTAACTTGAATTTATGTCCCCTAGTTCTAGCATAATTGATAATCTTGAAAATTTTGTCCTCGTTCATTTTACTGATGCCTCTCAGAGCCTTAAACACCTCAATCAAATCTCCTCTAAGGTGTCTAGTTTCCAAACTCTGCAACCCACATATTCGAAGTCTTTCTTCGTAAGGACACCCTTTTGCCGATCTCACCAAACGAGTTACCCTTCTTTGCACCCTTTCAAGAAGCTCGATGTATTTCTTTAGGTGCGGTCTCCATACTTGAATACATATAAGAGAGAACTCATGATGAACAAAACATTTTAATGGTTAAACAGACACGCACAAAAAAAAAGAGACGGGGGATAATTACTTAGCTTAAAAGCATTCGCTCAACCACAAATGACTGGCAATTCTAACAAACAAATTAAAAAACTTGTAAAAATTAAGCAATATACAAAGCGAACAAGTTGCTAGAAATATTTTATTATCAGTGGAATTCGTAACAGTTCGTAACGTTTTATTATCAATGGAATGAAAAGATGAAAATTACTTTTTCATCTCACGTATTCATATAATAATGAATGTTCCGCGTTAAGTTTTATGCATTATGGCGTGTTCGCTGGTAATATCCCGTTAGGTATTTTATATCTTTACACCTCACAAGAATCCTCTTATACTGAAATACAGTCGATCACTAGAGATATCACGAGTTAAGCCAAGCATACATAAAAATAAAATCTTACGTCGCTAACAACAGCAGCATTTATATTAAAAATGGTCTTTCAAACGAAGTCATTCTTTCAGATGCACGATAATCGCAAATTAAAAAGTGAGCATTACGATAGAAAGAATACCAATTATCGAACACATTCAAGTGGCGCAAGGGGGATTCTCTAAAACACAATGTCCTCGACCTCTGCCTCTAGAATGCTGCGCTACGTCACCATGCACAAAATAGGCCTTAAAGGTCAATTAGTAAGAGACTGAAAATGTAACTTTTAGACACGAAAGACATTGAACACGTACACTAAATTAGATAACCTTTTCTTTTTTGTTTACTTTCTCTATTGGAAAGTCTGTTTGCTAAGTAAATCCATATTAGGCTTATATGATTATCTATAATGGTCTCCAAATGAGTATTATTCTCTAATACGGGAGTGAACGTATACTCGGAAGAAACTTATATCATCTTTGCATGTGTACTCGCCTTATAAAATAAATTGAAATGCCAGAACCATTAAAAAGATCTATTTATCGAGTTATCAAGAAAATGTTTGAAGTAAGAACATCTCCAGTTAAAGAACTCGTCAGGCTATCACCAACACAAATGAAGAAGTGAAAAAAAAATTAACAAGGAAAGAGGAACATTGAAATCAACTGAAACTCAGTAATTTTGGAGGGTGAAAACAAAATAATTAGATTACAAATTACTGAGAAAGAAATGGATTACAATTGTAGTCCTATAAATTAAGCATGTACTCGTTATGACAGGTTACTACAAGTAAAGCATATCATGTATTGAAATAAAATATAGCTTAATGGGAAGTTCCGGGAGAAGAAAGCCAGGAGCCTTTATCGCGCGATCAGTTAAACTGGGAATAATAACAATCTAACTTCACGGAAAGCTCTTACCGCAAGGCAGAAACGAAAGAATTAACAGATAAGAAACATAATTTGGTGGTTTTGAGCTAAGTTTTCACCATTTCCTAGGAAACGGAAAAACGTCTGTACAAACTAATCAGATCCATTCTATACACTTGCGACATTAACATGTTACAGCAAACTGTGGAGAACACACGTAATTTAGCGTGACACATTCCCCCCCCACACACACATGACATCAATGACCAAACATCTCTCCAAGAACGTTATCCTACAAACGCTATAATTAATCTTCTAGTAAAACTAGTGCGCTTTCGAAGAAAGTGCAGTTACGCACGCGCATTAACATCTTCCACCACCTCCACACACACACTGATCGGTCCTCCTACTAAGAATGTCGATCCCGAGATGCGCGTGATTCTTTCCCCCTTCTTCCCGCCTCCGATTCCTATACTCAGTCGGTTATTTAATGTGGATCGGTCATGTTCGTGTCAGTCCTTCCTGCAGCACGCTAGAACACGCTGTCCACTGATACTCAACGGTGTACGTATCCGCCACGGCAGCAGCAATGACAAGGTGTATGACCCGTAAGGTTATGACGACAACAACAACAATGGTGATGTGCTTGATTCCTTTTCTACTGATGCTGGTGCTAGTTTCAGCAGACGCCGAGATGGCCCAGCCCTCCCCCTGGTTTGGAGGTAGGACAGAAATAACTTTTGTTATATGTGCATCGCGATCTGTTTCATTTGCGTCTACTTTAAAATATTAAATTTTCATTTACATTCACTTAAAACTGTTAGCGCAGGATTTCAAAGTGTTTTAAACCAACTAAGTAAAATCCTTTTACACTAATTAAGAAATTTTTATTTAATACAATTAAATTAACGATATTACTACAAAAAGAAATTTTTTTCTTGTAATTCGTTTTCAGGATCGTTGTCTGAGTAGCTGGAATCAACAGTTGCTGGCCTGATCGCTAGTAATAAACTACCTAAAGAATCCACTTTTGGAAACCCTATATACTTGTGAAATATATACATTTTAGTAATTGCTTCAAATTACGGAGAGGGGGGATGAGAGGATTTCGGTTTAATCAGGAACTCTTAATACCATGCCACTTCCTATGGATGAATCATTCCATTAAGTGCATAATTTTCAACTTGGTTTGTTTCTTTACATCAACATTATTTCAGAAATTTAAAAACCATCAAGCCAGTTTTTTCCCAACTTGAAAAAAAAACTTCCATCATTCCGCTTTGTTTTTTTAATCCTATTTCAAGCGCAAATGCTAGAAATAATTTTTTAATGCGACAACTGATTTCAAAATTTGCTAAAAACTAGATATTGTACTAATTATATTGAAAATTACTTTATTTTCACCCTTCTGCATGGAAATGTTTTTTAAACAAAACTGAAGATCAAGAAATTGAGAAATTGGACACCCACCCACACGCTTCTTTTTAAAGTTGAGCACTCTCCAAGTTTTGCTATGCTCCTTTGCTATATAAAGCTCTAATTCGTATAATTTCTTATCTAAACAGACCTTTCGTAATGTTTCTAGATGTCTCAAGAAGAAAGTACAGAATAAAAGTAAACGGCGTTAGGAAAGTTTCAGACTAATTCTGTTCAGCGTTGAATTTATTGGTTTCTAAAACAGATTTTCGGCTTCTCCACTTACAGACACTTGTTGATCCCCATCCATCCCTAATTAACAGATAACTAGGCATCTCTAAAAATCTAACAGACACTTCAGTCTGTTAAAAATATTTTCCATGTAAAATTAATTAATTTTTATACTTCAGTATAAACGTTTTACAGAGTACCAGTTTTCAACAACAGTTAATAAAGAAAAAAGCTTTACCTTTTCTATTAAGATAATAAACGAAAGGAATTTTTGATTTTAATGGTACGCAATACAATGAGGTTTATTTTTCACCTAGGACTGTCCGATTTTTACAGGTATTATGAAGGTGATGAAACTGATACTGAAAATATTATGAAATTAACCAACCGAAACCTTAAGATCAGTTCACAGCTAGCTACTCATTTGACAGGAATGTGTAATCATATCATGATAATTCTATAATCAATATCAAATAATCCTGTGGTCCAGATATTCACCGGATTTAGAATTAGCTCGAGCAGGTGCACTAAACAAAAAATTCGATCACACCTAACATGATAATTAGTTCATATCAGAGTATGGAAACCGTTTGCTATTACCATGAAGAGAATTATATTAAAGCTTTTCTAGTATTTGATTATTACCCTAACGTCTTTAACTTCAAAATATTCTCACCAGAAGAGGGCTCTCTCCCGAACATCTGAGAAGCAGCCAAGAGCTGTGATTTCCAGGTTGGATAAGAAAGAGTTGTTTTCTTCTACTCTTGCATTATAACAGGAGAAAGCTCTGCGCAAGAGACAATCAGTAATAAACCTGCTTAAAAACAACTAATATAAATATGGACATTTCTTAGAAGATTACGATGAAAATACAAATACAATACTTCTGATTCGTATTTTTATATTGTTCATCACACAGACATACTAGTAGAACTTCTAGTAGAATCAGTACGACTGCTCTTTTACTACTGTTCCGAAGTTTATAGGCTTCCTACTGCTAACACAATTTATGTCTATCTTTGCAACACGAGTTGGATAGGATAATGTTTTGCGCCTTGTAAGCTAAGGAAAGAAAATGTTTAAAGAAATGCAATATAAGACTTATAGTTAGATATTGCCTGTACTTGTGTATTAGTCCGCTTGTCTTTTTTTTTGTGAGGGAGATGAGTGAAAAGTAGGCATTTTAAGGAACTATATAGCTTCTGTACTGAACCAATAACAATATGAAAAAAAAAAAAACACCTAAAAATTCAATCCCCAAAATTATTCGTTTCGACCTCAGATGTTTCGGCACGTAAGACATGTTATTACCGACTCTGCCTCGGAAGAACCAGATCCATTTATCTGGTATGCAAAATATTTTGCCATCCTTTTCTGTCAGAAATATTAAATAAGTCACGAATGTTGTTTTTCTTATATATATACAGCATTTCTCAAAGCTGCCGCATCAAATGCGTTTTAAGTAGACCCACTCTACATTTAGGAACCTGCTGGAAGTACAATTCAGACACTGACACACTCACTCACTCACTCACTCTCTCTCTCTCTCTCTCTCTCATTTAAAAATATGACATAATTATTAAAAATGTTCAGGAACTGCACATTTTTTGTACTCTACTAGATAACACCTTTTCACCTGAAATAAAATGAGTGAAATAAGTGATATGATTAGTAAACAATTATTATGTTAATCAATATCATGACAGCAAGATATTTTCCATGAAATTTTCAAGTGGGATTTAATAATCAGCAATGTTGGAATCTGAAAATATTCCAAAAAAGATGATTTAATTAAAACTTGAATATTAGATTCTGAATTCATATATTTTTTAGTTACTAATAGCAGTATTTTTCAGCTGTTTTTATAGTAATTCATTATAAAGAACTGTTTAATAACATTATTTTCCATTCTGCTAACTTTGCTATAGCATTGAGTGCTGCCTGAATGTATCAACAATAAGCTCTGTATATTGCCAGCTAGCTTGCTCAATTAGAGCCTTATCCCAACAAAAATGTGCACAGGAAGAATTTTACTTTCTCTTCTGCCCACAACCATCCATATTTTTGGGTTCCTTTATCTTCTCTGATTAATGCAGATAAATAGCTTGGGTTTATTTTTGGGCCAAAATTTGCTTTTAATGTAGACAGAAATATTACATTCAGGGATAAACCGAACTGCGTTGCAGGAAAAAACACCTTCTTTACAAATTTCCATCAGCAAAAGTACACACAGATAGTAATACACCCCAGTGAACCAACTTTCTCTGTGCGATCGAAATGGGCATCTATATCGCCTATAAAGTGAACCATTCTGCGATGGAGTAACAGCTGTTGGTGGGTCCTCTCCAGGCATCACTTTCTTCTCCAAACTAATAACTCCTGAGAGGTGGGCTCCTAAAACCGATTGCCATGAGACAGATTATCACCATTGCCGATTCCTATTTCCTAATGTTATCTCCTCCCCAAATATCTGAGATTTGTATCACTGCTGGTTCGGAAACAGCGATGCGGTCTGCTATCTACATTCTGTGTAACTGTCTTTTGAAGTGTCCACAAACTTCACTAGCAGATGTGTTTACTCGATCCTCCATCCTATACATCATCACAAAAAAAAACTGATGATATAACAAAAAACAACAAAACTACACTTAGCGGAGAGGCGGAAAAGAACACAGGTGAAACGTACGATTTTTAGACTATTTGTAATAAGCAGATTTTAAACTTCTTAAACGCTTCCTAGTCCATTTCACAAATATACGTGGTCTCAGTTCTAATCTCAACGAAAGATGTCCATTTCCACTTGCAGTCTACCAAAGCCTATGTACTTTTTCTGACAGAATCTCAGTTTTCGGTTGATTCATCATCTCAATCTCAATGTCCCAAATTATTCGCTGCACGATTCTTTTCGTCTTAAAGGTGGTACTTGCGCTTATGTCCGTTCCGATATTCCCTATCAGAGACTTGGTAATTTGGAATCTCCTCTTTTCGACCTTCTCTGACTTAAAATCTCTCTAACTCATTCTGTTAAATTCAGCTGTCTCTTCCGTTCTCCCAACTGCACTAATCACTTGGAGCTCTTTGACTTCCTCTCTTTGCAACCTGACTTTCACCAGTCCAACTTTTCTCACAGTGAGGTAATTTTCCTTGGTGATTTTAATGTTCACAACTCCAGCTGGCTTCCATTCTCTAGTCACACACACCCATCTGGTCGAGATGCTGAGCTTTTGCGATTACTAATGACCTCGCACAGATTGTTCATTTACCTACCAAAATGCCGGACAATCCTAACCATACAGCCAACACGCTTGATCTTTTTCTCACAAACAACACTTCTAAGTACACGGTCGAAGTGAGTGGTCCTTCAACTTAGTGATTGTCTCTTCTCCAATGGAGTCTTTATCTCATGGCTATTCCCAACCTCGTGTCGTTTGGCATTACAAGAATTCAAAATGGGATGGCCTGCGAGATTTCTTTTACTTGGTCGGATTACTCTTTCAAAACTTCTGATGTCAACGTTTGCTCAGATCGTGTCAGTGAAATTATTCTTGGAGGAATGGAATCCTTTATTCCACAAACCACTTTAAAATCTCGTCCTTTATTTAAACCTTGGTTTTCCCATAAATATGCTAAGGCTGTTCACAAGAGAAGAATGTTGCATATCGTAATTGGCTTGTTTCCAATTCTTCAGTCTCATTTTCTGCCTAAATCAAAGCTCGCAACAATTGTAAAGAAGTTATTAATCAGTCCTAACTAGATTTTGAACCGGCTAAGAGTAGAAAACTTGCTTCTTGCCTAATGGTAGCCGAGCATTCTGATCTATTGCCAAAGCTACTGGCCGCAACTTTTCCCCATCTTTGTCAAAACTAGATGATTCTACTGTCACTTCAGCCAAGGATAAAGCTGACCTGCTAGCATCGCATTTTTCTTCTAACTCGTGTATTAATGACCTTGGTAAAACACCTCCCACCATTCCCAATACGCTCCATTCAATGCCTCCTGTGGTCTTCCGTCAAAAGGATGTCAGAAGGATTTTGTCGAATCTTGATGCTAAGAAAGCTCCAGGTCTTGATGGTATTTCTCCACTTGTTCTCAACACCTGTGCTCTTGAACGTACTCCTGTTCTTTGACGCCTTTTTTCACTTTCTTATTCTAAATGTGTTTTTTGTTCTGCTGGGAAATTTGCTCGTATCCAGCCAGTTCCTAAAAAGGGCGACAAATCCCTCCCATTCAATTATCGTCCCATTGCAATTACTTCTACTCTTTCTAAAGTAATGGAAAAATCAATTAACCGCCAACTCTTAAACTACCTAGAATCCTTCCGTCTGATCAACGATCCGATCTGGTCAGTCTGGTCAGAGAGAAAACTCGATAATCAATTACCAAAAACAGTTAGTAAACCATAATATGGAAGCTTGTTTAGAAGACATTTATGCCAAATACGATAGAAAGCCTTTGAGATGTTAAGAGCAACTTGTGTTTCGCCGAACTTTTCCATTGAATTTGCCCATAAATGGGTAACATAAGCCAGAATACCACCAGTGGATCGACACTGACGGAATATCGCCAGTATGTCTGATCAACGATCGACATACTGGCGATATTCCGTCAGTGTCGATCCACTGGTGGTATTCTGGCTTATGTTACCCATTTATGGGCAAATTCAATGGAAAAGTTCGGCGAAACACAAGTTGCTCTTAACATCTCAAAGGCTTTCTATCGTATTTGGCATAAATGTCTTCTAAACAAGCTTCCATATTATGGTTTACTAACTGTTTTTGGTAATTGATTATCGAGTTTTCTCTCTGACCGCTCACTGAGGGTGATGGTAGATGACTCTGTCTTTTAACTTCTCCACTAATGCTGGTGTCGCCCCCAAGGTTCAGTTCTTTCTCTCACTCTTTTCCTCTTGTATATTAATGACGTTCTTCCATTGACCGGAAATCCTATCCATAGTTTTGCCGATACCACATTGCATTCCACTTTTCAGTTTGAGAAACATTGCCGTGCTCAACCAGCTTCAACTTCTTGAATATACACTACCAATTTCTTAAATGCCGATCTCTAGGTAATTCTCCAGTGGGGCAAAGACAACTTAGTTGATTTCAATCCTTCTAAAACTCAGTCCTGTCTTATATCTCGCAAAAAAGATTCTTCAGCTCCTATTCTTATCTTTCGTGACACTCCCATTTATAGGTAAGATGATCTATCTCTTTTCGGGATTATCCTGACTTCTAATCTCTCTTGGTAAAAGCACATTACAAATATTGCTTCCTCTTCATCTAAAAAACTTAGTTTTCTCTTTGGCTCTCGGCGTTACTTTTCTTCCAAACAGCTGTTCACTCTGTACAAATCGTAAATCCGCCCTACCATGGAATATTGTTCCCACATCTGGGGGCGGTGCCCCCAAAACCTCTCTCAGGCTTCTAGATTCCATTCAGCAGAGGGCAGTTAGATTAATTAATGACTCATCTTACAGTCTCTCCACATTCGCTGTCTCATAGATGTACTGTTTCTGCTGCATGCCTTTTCTACAAATACTTCCATGGGCATTGTTCTTCTGAATTGGCTTCTATAATTCTTGCTCTCTCTTTCAAAACAGTCCGAACACGGGCTGCCACCAGCCAACATCCATTTACTGTCCAACTTCAAACTCACAGAACTAACGTTTTATTCATTCAACAGCTGTTTTCTCGAACAACCTTGCTTCATACGTATTTTCTGAAAATTACAGTCTACAGAAGTTAAAGTCTAATGTCAACAAATATCTTTTCTCGTCTTCTCAACCTCCAACCCAAGCACGGTATTAAGCACTATAGGTTATAATACCTCTCGCGTTTGGGGTTTTCATAAAAAAAACAAACTTTATACAGGTTCAGTATTTTCATTTCAACATTTTGGGAAAGGATTTTGCCAACGAACGAGGTGGTGACAGAATACACTTTCGCGGTAATTTATCTTTTTGTCGGTCATTCTATGTTGCTCTAGTCACGTATTTGAAGCTGCTTAGTAAAGGCTAGTACAACGTAATCTGCAATTTTTTTTTGAATGAGATTAAAAAGAAAAGGTTGTTTCGATTTTGTTTTAACAGCTTTAGAAACGCATTACATGTAACGACGAGGCTCTGGAGAAAGCGCTTTATTAAAAAGCCAAAAATTTAAGGTAAGTTGATTTTTACGAATATGGAAACGCTCACACCGCCGTTTTTGCAACAGTTTCCAGCCAAGAAAATTCAGGTGGTCCACATCCCATTTACCCTCTGAATCTTGCTCCATGCAACTTGTCGTCTCCATTGATGAAACTGAATCTCAAAGGAAAGGGATTGAACAATGTCTTGAAGATTCGACAAAAATGGCAGGAGATACCTGACACTTCCAATGGCAAAATTACTGGGTTCAATGAATTAAGTTTCAAGGGGTTTAAAAAAAAAAACGCCATATTAGGACCATCCGAGAATAACCAAATATATATAATGTCTACAAATTGCGTGTGTTCTTGGGTCGGTTTTCCTGCTTTTCTTGACGGAAAACTCTTGCTATCCTCACCTGAGACCACCTAACGCAGTGAAAAAGGCCCATAAAAGTTCCTCGCGTCATTGACGGAATCTGGGTCTTTTCCATCCGATGTCGGAAAAGATGATGATGATTATAACCATAGTGCTACTAGCGAAGACAAGTTTCAAGGGGCCATTAAGAACAATTAAACAAGTTAAAAGAATCTTTGTTTTTAAATACTTTGTTTTTAAATGCACTACGATATTTGTGCATTTATCTCATTTATAATAGCAGATTTGTAAAGCCGCTTCATTAACTTTTTTCATCATATTGTATATTCGTTTTAATGTTATTTTGTGTGATACCCCTGGCTCAGATGCTCGTAATGCATGTTTCATCCTACTGCAATAAAGAACATATTATTATATATTTACAGTACTTGTAACAGCGTTGAAGGAGAAGTGCACCTCTCATATAATAAATTATATCTTGTTTACCATACATTCGTTCACTTTTAGAATGTAGAAATATGGCTGTTACCTCACTCTCCATTATTCTCTGAATTTAAATGTATTACACCACTGGCTTCACACGCATATATATATAAAGACAGAAAAGGACGCGATATAAAGTATATCAAAGGAATGCGATAAGAATACTTGAAAAAAAACAAGAATTGTTCCTAACTTAATGAGATAGATCCAAAGTGTTTTTATATATATAACGGCCCTTAATATTGATAAAAAGAAGAGAGAGAGAGACGTGAATGTTAGCTGAATCGTGAATACTATTATTCTTAGCACTAATGCTAACATGTTGGAATATTATTCTGACATAAATGCTAAAAATAAGAATTTGAAGCCTACATTTTAATTTTTTTCAACATGGTGAATAATGGAGCTTATTCAAATCGTGTTTCCAGATAGTATTTCAAAATAAAATCCCATGCCCCTGTTCAAGGTATCCTTCGACTGTTAGTACAACGGTTCGATCTAAAGGGCTGTCATCTGGTTTCGATATGACGGATCGAAATAAAAGCACCCCTATAATAATAACACCTTAGAAAGTCCTTTACGTATATCGAAAATTCGTTTGGATATAGCTACACATAAACATGGCGATCACATAAGTTCGCTTTCCTTTTCTAAAGCAGACTAAAATATACGTAGGCATATTTTCAAAATGTCTGCTTACATCACTGGGACTTTATAACTAAGAGAACAAACTGTAGGAGCTGCCCCGAAACAGTAATTAAGTACAATAATTAAGTAACAAGAGGTAATATCGTAAGTGCGCACACGCTTCCTGGTTTTGAAAAGTGAAGCGTTGATCAATAAGGCTGTCTGCGGATTTGGAGCATTGAACCGTTCATCTGCCAATATATAATACGATAGTGAATAAAGTTTGAGCAACACTTTCGGCTTTAATAAAATGATCTGCGTATAAAAATACCGAAATGATGTGATCGAATCCAATTTGGGAAACATAATTAAATCGTGTAACTAATGATTATTACATACATTAACAAATACAGGCTTAGCAGCCTGTATCAAACTTCATCACTGTTATCCATTTTTAGAATTAAAAAAAAGAACACTAAGTAAACATACAACGCATATAAGCAGGCGTGGCTTTTGCTGGGCACATCATGTTTTTTCTGCTTGTGGTAATTTTTATACTGTCAGTTCATGAGGAGAATAACTATTTTCACTTCCCTTATGAATATTTTGGTGAGAGAGATAATCGGCGGATATCTGACTGCGTTGAAGCCAGTGGCATAATTATGCTAACGTAACCAGCGCAGTTGTAATACGACTAGGTGAGACATGAACAAAAGGATACAAATATAAAATTTCAGAAAATAACAGAAGATTGGATCTCACGAAGTTTACCTCTAGGCGGCAGGTTGTCGAACATTGGAATAAACTTGATGCCAATGTGGTGGAGGTAGCAAGTCTACGTCAAGCTGAATTCTTTGATTACCTTGTGGAAATGGGAATAGTATGAATATCCTCTTTTAATTTAATTTTCATTGTTTTAATTATTTTTGCCTGATGCAGGAAAAGTTCGCTTCCCTGCATCATCGGACGCTGACAGCAAGACCAACTCTCTTGACTTAAGAGTGCGCCAAGTCCACCAGTTAGATTTAAATTTATATTAACGAATATTTCCTGAGAGTATTATTCTCTGTTTACATTACTAGTTTATATCACTTTAGTAACTCCGGTACTATACTACAGTGGGAAACAAATGAGCTGTGTCCAATAGAGGATTATATTTACAGAAATTTGACGTTCATCGTATAACTTACAGAACGATAACTTCTGTAAATGCCGAAGAACTAAGCGATAAATTAAGCATTTATCGGCCATTTTCAGATTTCAAAGTGTTAAACAAAATTATTTTGGTGAGTATCAAAGAGACGAAACTTCAGAAGTCCAAAGAATAAGCGGCCCGCATTAGAATATGAACAAGAATTTTTTAAATTAAAAATTTGCTAAAGTTCTTTTGTACTTTCATTTAAGCAAAATCGTCTATTGGGTGACAAATTTTTCTCAGACTTTTCTTCACAGAGGGTAACTATTCTTGCGCAATAGAATTACGTTAACACTATAGTTTTCATTAACTTATATATTAAGTAATTAGTAATAGTGAAATTAATTACACGCTGGTACATACGGTTTTTTCTGACTGTAAATTATGAGAATAGTTTTATTTCCTATCTAACGGGATTACCAAAAAACACTGTCAGTTCTTTCCCGCAAATAAGTTTTAAAAATGACACCCCAGATTTCAAGAGAACCTGATCAGAGTAATTAATCGTCAGTCAGTTACCTCAAAGAGCAAATATCGGCCCAGACGGCTCCTTTATTTATAGTGAAGCTATACAGTACATTTATAATTGACCCGCACACGCAAATCTACCAGAAAATCCTTGAAACTGCAATTGTATCGAAAATCTGGAACAGGCATTATGTGAAGTAGTTCCCAAGAACACCAACGCTAAGGAACCCGAAGGTTTTCACTGATACCAAGAGGGTGTACAACCTTAAAAAGTACTTGAAAACCGTTCCACAAGATAATAGCAGACCACTGTTTTGGACATAGTGTTAGAGTCAGGCGCCACCAGTGGTTTTCCAGTGAATAGCGGCCAAACGCATCTTCATACAATCATTAATAGGAGATTAGGAAATCTACCGCCACGAATTTCTTTGATACATTATTCAAGGTTCCAGCATTCGCCGAACTCAAAGGCCAACTGGATGTCATATTCCTAAACATAAACCACCTTTTATAAGGTTTTAATACCAGCTCTACTTCTAATTCTTGTGGAACACTTCAATATAAAAAATAACCACTTAAATGTACTCAAGTCTATATTACTACAGAGAGACCAAGAATACAGACTAGATTTCATCGTAACTAGAGGTGTGCCACAAGGAAGAGTTCTTTCTCAGACTTTTTTGCAGCAGAATTAGGGCCATTTCTCTACCCTAGGTTTGTCTTTACGCTGTTGACAATATTTTTATCTAAGTCAAAGAAATACGAGTACATGTCGGTTGTAAACGAGGAAGCAGCACAATAGAGATTTGGTTTCGAAACATATCTAAGGACAATTGGCCTCGAAGTAACTACAGTCTCACAGTCTCCAAATCAACCCCATATGCAAACCTGGAGACAATTAGTTGGGACGAAAAACATCACCACTGACAGGGTTCCTAACACAAAAGTTGAATGCAGCTGAGGTGAAGTCGGTTGTCTGCATGATGTCGAACTGGAGGTCGAAACTGGATTTGGAGTCTTTCCTATTCAACTGAGAAAAAAACTGGCTAACATGACATGACATGTATTTTCCAGGCGAACATCACTGAAATTTGCAATTTTTTAAACTTAGACTATGAAATGATGTGCTGAGACAAGAGAAAAACAACAGGGTGGCTGAACTGTATAAAGTAATAACATCATAATTTGTAACTAATATGTACTATATGTGAGATGTATTTAATGTGAGATATGTATTATTAAAAAGTATAACGTGTCATTATGTATTTAATTATGAATGTGTATTCGATTTCAAAGTCAGAAACTTTATGTACCTAGCTAACTAAACAGGCTGTCCAAGCCTGTTTAGTCCAAGCCATTTACAATTTGCAAATGTAAATTAAAATGAACAAATAATCATAAAAATTTGCCGCAGTGCACCCAACTGATGTATAAAACAATTGTGTATCACGAATTGCATTTTATAGAAATGAAAGAAATATTCTAGGTGTTTTAATTCTTAATTTATCATTAATGTGTTGTTATTATTATTGTTAGATGTTTGTTTCAGATAATGTCGCGTCAGAAATCCTGTTTCCTTCTGCTACATTGTGGGAATTTTATACTACGAAATCAGAGACAAAGAATCACTGAATTTTATGGGAGAGCGTGCCATGCTTATTTGGTGTTAGTACTGCAGACCAAGAAAAATCAAGGTTCCCTCATTATGTCAGCCATCTGTGTGTGTGTTTAAAATGTGATATAATAGGTTAACGGAAGGCGAAAATCCCTTGCGTTTGGCCTATGGTGTGAACCCAGAAATCACACGCTACATGGATGCACCAAGAACAATGCTGAAGCACAATATCCAAATTTGCTTTCAGTTACTTGTCCTGTCTCCCACAGTGAAGATACACCAATTCCAGCAGACAGACCCCCATTGGTGCCCAAGTATATCGGAAGGTACTGGTGATGGTAAGGACACGTGAAGGAATTGGCCGAAACGGAAAATGGATCTATAGAACTGAACACATCTTACAGGATCTAGGATGAGTTGTTATTGTTATTTTAGTTTTTAGGAGCATTAGCAACTAAGGCCATATTGCTCCGGGATATGCGGTGGTCATTCCCTGACCTTTCCGCATCCTCCGTATTTGGTGGTGACGGGCTTGAACCCCAGTCTAATCAAGAAGCGTGTGCTACGCACTGCTGCTCCTTCCCACCTGGCTACGGAGGCGCCTCTAGGATGAGTGAAAAGAATCTATTGGCACCTTCCAATTCACTTTCTTTGTACAGGCACAGGAAAAAAAAAAGTTTCATTCTACTCTGAGAAGAGATTTTCTGCAGTCTGTACTAATTTAAGTGATTTATACAAATCGCGGGGTGATATGTACGATCCACCGGAACAGGAATTCTTTATTTACATTTGAATGATTTCTGCTTTGTAATAAGAAAATATTAACCCATATTCTGGTCGCTTATTCCGTATACTTAAAGAAAACTTACAACAGCGGAAATATTGTGATAACGAGTGGACTTCTGGATAACCATGCTTTCTTTGACAGCAGGCGAGTTACATAAAATTCCCTTGCATTCGGACAACAGATGTAAGCTGAATTAAATTAAAAAGATCAAAAGAATTAACTAACACTTGCAAGCAAAATGTAAACGCCATCGATGAGCTACATATCTCTCCAAGAAAAGTGCCCCGCTACGTATAAAACTGGAACATATGAAACAATTTGTTAAAGCCATGGATAAAAAGAAAGGCGATTTTCGGTACATCGTTTCAAATTTTCTTCAGGTAAGTAATAATAAATTCCACATTGGTGTCTTCACAAAAACTGTTATATACAGTATTTTTCTAGAAGTGCATTTATTTTCCAATTTGCGCAAAAAATTAAAATTGATATGATACAACAAATTTTTATAATGTATACCAGTGTAATTTATAATTATCCCATTCATTTTTTCTCTGTCACTACAGTAATCAGTAAAAAAACCTTCCCGAATAACTTTTTTGAACATTTATCACTTCTATTTCTTTAAATTACCATTTAGTTCCACTGAGAAGACGTTAGATGTCTCGGATCATTGTAATCTCCCTTGTGAAGGATTTCACAAGGGTACGACAATTTGGTGTAAGGCAATTCTTCATACGACAGTTCGGTTTGCATGATAACTTGGTGTGTGACACGATCCGGTCATGACATTTCGCTGAATGTGATAATGGTTTAATGAGACAATTCAGTGACAGAAAATTTTACGAGTAAGACAGTTCGTTGTATCACATACAGGATACAATCATTCACAGCCGAATAATGGACTATTTTCAGCATTTAAAAGTTGCATTAGTAGATGCGGACAGACGGATAAATATATAATAATTGCCGGATTTCTATTGCTTCGATTTTAGTGCAACACTTAGGGCTGAAACAAATCTTTCTGAAAGAGTCAAATATAAAATTTTACTATATAATATCGGTATACATACACCATAGTTTACCCATAAATTTGAACTATGTATATAGTGTAAAGGCATCGTTTTAATTGTATCTCATATTGTGGATGCCTTCACTAGGAGATAGCTAGTATTGCACTACTTCGAATAAATAACGCTTCTCTGTAGAGAAGACTACTGTTATTTATTTTCAGTGGATACCACCACCCAGACGATTGTTTCGAAGCTAGTTGGCTTCGTTACCAGTGATGGCATTTTGCATTACCGGGATACCTGCCCGCTCACTGATGACGAAGCCAACTAGCTTCGAAACGATCGTCTGGGTGGTGGTATCCACTGAAAATAAACAACAGTAGTCTTCTCTACTAGAGAAGCGTTATTTATTTGAAGTAGTGCAATGCCAGCTAACTCGTTGTGAAGGCACCCACAATATGAGATACAATTAAAACGATGCCTTTTACACTATATACGTAGTTCAAATTTATGGGTAAACTATTGTGTATCTACACCGATATTATATATTTAATTACCTAAACCCATAAGGAATTATGCCTTGTGCGTTTCATCTTCTAATAAAATTTTACGAAAGTCCATCCATTAGGAGCCAAGTTATTACATGTAGGTGGGCGGGCAGGCAGACATGGGGAAGCCAATAAGCACTTCCCCATGTCTTTATGTACATTTGTTAATCCGCCTGAAACCGAAGGTGATTAGCGCGCTCTATTAAAAAGATGGACCATACTGTGATCACTAAATTAACCATTTAGAGCATGACATGTTAAAAGCTTGCATTTTCGGTTTGGCTTTTTCATACATCGAATTCTATCATAGAATATTCACCAAATTGTCGCAGTCACTGTTTATCTTTCACCAAATTATTACATAACGAAATGTCATGCACCAAACTGTCTCACAGACATCGCGCTGGCTTGCACCGAATTAATGAACCATTTCTATACACAACTTCCACATTAACAAATTGTGATTACTATTTGTCAGTGATTCTTTTATTTGAGAATTCATACCATCAGATGAATCCTTACTGATAACCTGATCGAGAATACTCTCCTATGGTATCTGAAAAAAAGTGTTAGATTAGTACCATTTGAGTCTTTAAAGAATGGGAAAACTGTACGAAACTATCAGTGAAAACATGAAATTACGATCAAAAATTTATGGTTATGGAGTGAAGTGCTCGATGTCTGGAGTGAATTATCAAGTGCATTCGTCGCGAAATGACGAAATAATTAATCTTATTAGTAGTATCCATATATCCTCAGTAGCAGTAGCCATTA
The DNA here is from genome assembly GCF_048544385.1 of Mastigoproctus giganteus. Classification (NCBI taxonomy): domain Eukaryota; kingdom Metazoa; phylum Arthropoda; class Arachnida; order Uropygi; family Thelyphonidae; genus Mastigoproctus; species Mastigoproctus giganteus. Next base: position 71,413,861 of record NC_143576.1, read on the forward strand.
ATCATAGTAGTTGTACCTACAGACTTTTGCTGTAGTATATCTCTATTCACAATATGAGATATACTACAGCAGATATACTAGGCAGAAAACACAAATAATAATAATAACTAACTAAATAAAAACAGAAAATAAAAATAAACAAATAAATAAAAAAAATCTAAAAATAAAATAACCTGTTTTATCTCCCCCATAATCAGGTTGGCTAAAAGAAAACTTCTAGGACCTTGGTAAAATATCTTTACCCGTAATCTGAATTAATTGTCCCAAGTTCTGGAATGGAATCATATATAACAGTGAAAATTTTGCTGTTCCCTCTCACAGCCTTATAGATCTCAACATATCCCCTAAAGTGCCTGGTTACAAAGCACATATTCAAAGTCTTTCCTCACATAGGTGCTTCTTTTTCCTATTTCACCAAGCGAGTTGCCCGTCTTAGGACCTTTTCATGAAGCTTGATCTCTGTTTTTTTTTTTTTCGGTCTCCATACTTTGATTGTTGTTGTTGTTATTTTAGTTTTTAGGAGCATTAGCAACTAAGGCCATATTGCTCCGAGATATGCGGTGGTCATTCCCTGACCTTTCCGCATCCTCCGTATTTGGTGGTGACGGGCTCGAACCCCGGTCTAATCAAGAAGCGTGTTCTATGCACTGCTGCTCCTTTCCACCTGGCTACGGAGGCGCCGCCATACTTTGACCCAGTATTCTAATTACAGTCTTACAACTGCCTGAATCTATGGGATTATGACCATGGTGTGCTATCGATAAATCATCGATAGCGCACCATGGGCTGATTTCCTGCCCGTTGGCTACACTGATCGGAAAACTTCATATTCGTTCGTATCGTAACTCTTAAATTCCTTTCTTTCTCTACTGTTTCTAATTCAGCCCCACCAAGTGTATAATTTTATTTTGGGGTTGCTATACTCCAAGTTGCAACCCCAAAATAAATTTTGGGATTGCAACTAGCTGCCACTTTTCTGACCATCCCTGAAGCCTGTCCAAGCCATACGGAAGGAGCGCTGCTTGGCGGTGATCATTTAAAACTCTCATTTCTTCACATTATCTGGAAATTTTGACATCACGCCCTCTCTCTCCCTTCGCGGAAGTGATTCATGAAAATCAGAAACAACAGTGGTCCCAGAACGGATCCTTGGCAAATCCCACTTCTAACATTAGAAGAGTAACCATTAATCACAATTCACTGCGTCCTACTCTGCAACCATCTTATGATGGTTTCTTTCATGTTTAGTTCTCTTTTTATACCTACAGGCATATCCTCTATCACCACAGCGAAACACGGCGGAGTTGAACTGCCGTTCTAGGTGCCGGTATTCATCAGACACATACTTTATAGTCTTCGACCATGATCCTAACGTGCTCCAGCTTTGCACTTAATGCTTTACATCGCAAGGCATCAGTTCCAACAACATATGAAAAACTCATATGTTGTTGGCAGAGTACATAAATTGCGTGTGTTCTCTGGATGAACACTTCGATTGTGTGGAGAAAGAAAGCCTTGCTATCTTCGCCCCCTGATCGATGAATTCAGCTACGGAGCGATAAAGCCCCTTAAAAATTCCTCGCATTATTAACAGGATTCCAATTTGTGCCTTTCCCATCCCGTTTGGAGAGGACGACGATTATGATCAATGCACTACCGCGAAAACTACTAAGCTACAGGTTTCAGAAGGAGATGTAATTGTGTGGAGATGTTTTCCGTAGCATAATCTTAGTCGTCTGAACTCACTGCAGGGCACCGTGAACGCCAGCGTACAAGCATAGTTGTAGATCAGGTACACCCGGAAATGTCGCATGTTCACCCCTGTGGGTAGCATACTTTCAAGAAAAAAAAAACGCATATAAATAAATAAATAAACAAACCAACGAAACGGTGCAGTATGGGTGATGGTATCCGCTGAGAATAAGTAACAATAGTCTTCTCCTATGGTGAAGCGTTACTTATTTGAAGTAGTGCAACATCATGGCAACACGTTGTGAAGGTATTCACAATACGAGATATACTTAATGATGCCAATTTATAACTACATAAGTAGTTGGCTATGTACAGAAATGATGCAATTGCACTAACTTGTACATAAATAAATATTCATTTACTGCAACTACAGCAAGCCCATCAACAGCACGTGGCTAGGGGCAGAAATTCGGGACAAAGGAA